>NC_043712.1:19063132-19088309 GCF_006229205.1 Suricata suricatta | reverse complement strand
TGAGGCCTCTGGTCAAGCTCAGCCACAAGGCAGGGAAAGATGGAGGTGCAACCGAAAGGCATGTCTTCCGACGCCTCGTCCAGGGCGTTCCTCCCACTGCTTTGCTTCTGAGGGGCCTGAGCCGGGGTGTTCCTGCATTCCTCAGGCCACGCCCCACCTCAGCTGTCCCCTTTCCAAATCGCTCTTCGTGCCTCCCTCTTGCCCTGTGTCCTCTGCCACTTTCAGCCCTGCCCCCTGTTTTAAAATTCCCTCGGCTGCCAAGGCCATGTTTCCTTCCTCCTTGCGGTCAGGGGAAGAGGGGGCGTTCACAGGCGTGGACCGGACCCTGCCAGGTGCCTCAAAGTAGTGCCATGTCTCACCCAAGGTCCCCTTCCTGCCCTGGAGTTCTGGGGATGGCATCTTCTGGGCCCTGGTGGGGCGGGGTCAGAGAGGGTGGAAAATAATAGCCTCCCCAAAGAGTTGGAGACGAAAGGAATTTTCTAACCAGGGGTGAGAACGGGGAAGAGGGATCATGAGTCACCTATGGTTTCCCAGAGGATGTGGGTTTTTCGCTGAGCAAGTGGGAATTCCACATATTGATAATCATTTTAGTGGAGATTCAGGTTTATTCAATGTCTTCTGTCTCGTCTGATGAAGCAATCTGCATGCAGACTGAAGCCAAAAATTCCCCTGCCCTCCCAACCCCCGCCTCCCCCCTGCCCGCTGGGTCCTTGTAGGCCGGAGGCAGGGCGTGAGGAGACAGGCTAACATTTACAGAGCGTCTGTCTGTTTTGTGTGTGCTTGACATGCATTGGGCTGTGGAAGCCTCGAGATACTTGGGGTGGGTGGCAGCAGCTGGAGCACCCAGACCAGGAGGCCGGGAACTGAGGTCACCAGCTCAGGACTTGCAACCCAGGTCTGTGTGACCCAGCTCCCAATACGTTGCTGGTCACCCCTCCCCCCTGCAGCCTCCAAGGTGAGAGGCTCAGGACAGCCTTCTTTGAGTAACTGAAACCCTTTGGCCAGCCCTCAAGTAGAGTGTGCTGATTCCAGAATCTGCTCCAATAAGAAGAAGATTTCTGTCTTTTTTATTCTGAGTGACAGACAGGGAATTTGGGGTCCTCATTTAATGAGCCCCAAAGAATATTCGGTCTGGCCAAAGCCCAGCATGTGGGCTATGGTGTATTCTGTCACTAAATGATCATGTAGTTCTGTTTCCTTGTTATAAAGCAAGATCGGGAGCCTCACTACCTGACACGTCCCAAACCCTTGTGGGCCAGCCTTGTGCTAAGTATGTAATGATCACAGCAAGCCTCTGAAGGTAGGAAGGGGCATTACCATCGTATACTTCAGGGGACCGAGGCACAGAGAGGCTGAGATACCTGCTCAGGGTCACACAGCAGAAAGCTGGACATGGGCCTGGTCCTAGCTCTCTGAGCATTACGCACCCAGCTCTGCGTGGCTCCTGTGCTGAATGGAGACAGCCGATGCGTAAGCGTGGGGGGCTGGGCAGTGCGGGGGGCTGTTCTGTGTGAGAGATGCTGCTTATGAAGACCACACAGGAGCCAGGCTTGGCCAGAGCCCCCAGGTTCCTGTCCCCAAGCTGCTGACCCCTATTAGGGTTTCCGGAAAGAGGCCTTGTTGCCTTCAAGGGCAGTTCTAGGAACGGGGAGGCAAGATCTTTCCCTAGAGGGTTTATCAATGAGAGCGTGACTAGGGTTCTTTTTCACCTAGTCCTTAAGCCACTTCGAGTGAGCGCCCCTCTGAGGCAGGGGCAGGTGGTAGCCACAGGGACGCACACGTGAATGGTTGCCAGTGTGGAAAGGGCTCTCAGACCTGACAGCAGGGGCCTGACCTGGCCCGCGGGGTTGGGGAAGAGGTGCTTTGGCCAAAGGATAAATGCACAGGGCAGAACATTCGAGGAGTGGGAACTGGCAGCCAAGAGGTCCGGCTACAGAGGAGCGGCAGGGCAGGGAGGTAAGACATGTGTCACGGCAGGGGGGAGGCCCTTCTAGGACACCTACCATGAAGAGTGGGTGCTGGGAACACCCCCGGTTTTCCTTCGGGCGTCACTGGCAACCCCCCCCCCCGGACACCTGCGGGCACGTACCGGAGGAGAAGCCATGCTTACATTTAAAAAATATTTTTTTTAATGTTTATTTATTTTTGAGAGACAGAGTGCAGGTGGGGGAGGGGCAGAGAGAGAGGGAGACACAGAATCCAAAGCAGGTTCCAGGTTCTGAGCTGTCAGCACAGAACCCAATGCAGGGCCTGAACCCATGAACTGTGAGATCATGACATGAGCCAAAGCCAGACGCCTAACTGACTGAGTCACCCAGGCGCCCCAGCCTATTTTTGAATCAAGTGTGGCCTGGTGCCCTGTCACTGAGTGACATCAACGAGGAAAGGCATTCTAGGGTCCTTTCTTGGAGGAAACAGAGTCAGTTCAGGGCTTTCGAGCACCGAACACAGGGCCAGAAAGACAGACAGACCTGGATTCGGGTCCTGCCTATGTCCCCTATTTGCTGCTTAGTCTCGGGTGAGTGATTCCAGCTTTCTCATCTGTAAAATGTAACGGGCCTAACGGGGTCACTGAGAGCAGCCGGCTTGGGCCCAAACAGCAAGTCCCAGCCCGGGGCCCCGCTCAGGCTCCCGCTGACAGCATCCGACGGGACCTTGAAGCCTGGAGCGTGGTGTCCGGGGTACCGTAGGAGTTCTGGAAATGGTTGCACTGCGGTTGGTTGTGTTTCGGTGAAAGTCAGCAAGGTGAAGGGTGGAACGTACAGAACTCCATCTGGGAGCTTAGGCAAAGGTGGGAACAGGATCCAAATTTGGGGCATTTCTCATTGTTCTTCCTTGTGAGGATACGCCGTCCTGTGTGTTGCTTGGCGAGGCCGCCCACAAGGATGTCTAGTGCGGACTGGTGCTCTGTGGGCTGTACTAGGGAGACAGTGGCCTGGAATCTTCTCTGCTCCTCTCTCAAGGGCTTTTAGAGCCCAGCATTGGGGTCCAGCCAACATGGGAAAGTCCCTTTTCCACGGATGCCTTGCCCCTTGGGGCTGGATGCCCATGCAAGTCCCTTCTCCCCACCCCACACAGTCCTTTCCGGAGGGGCCTGCAGAGGCCCGGAGTGTGGGATTGCTGCGGCTCCCCAGGGCCCCACGCATGGGTCAGTCAGGCTCGTATTGAGTTCCATCCCCACACGAGCCACCTTCAGGCCTGCAGCGAGAAGAAGGGGCCAGTGTTCCTGGAGCTGCCGCTGCTCCCCTGCCCACAGCCCGGGCCCCAGCTGGAGCCAGATCCGCCAGCAGAGCCTACTCTGTTTATTTGTGCACGGCAGGGAGCTCTGGACGCCCACCCCTTGCTCCCTCCATCCAGGAAAAGACAGGGAGAGAAGCGGCAGCGAGGACAGCCTGGGGCGGGGGCTGGGGGGTGCGCTGCTCTGAAGGCCTGGCTTTCCTCGGACCCCAGCCTCTCCCCGGAGCCAGCGATCCCGGCCTTTTTGCTCCCTGCTCTCCCTCTTCTCCCAAGATGACTTCAGAATTCTCTAGAAGCTCTGGAGACGGACTGCCTGGTGAGAGTCCCAACTCCGCCCCGTCCTAACGGTGTAGAGGAAGCCTTACAGTTTCCCCATTTGTACAGTGGGGATGGTCGTAGGGTGGATCTTCGAGGGCTGGTGTGAGGAGTCCTTGGGTCCAGGCAGGAAGGCGCAGAGCCCCATGCCTAGGAGCCAGGGTTGTTGGGATTAGAATCGTCACCTGTGAAACTGACACCACCCTAACTTCACACGAAGATCACGTGATGGAGCCGAGAACATGATTTCTTGGACAGAGGCTCAGCTAGAAGGTTTGGTTTGACCTACTTAGGTGGGGACCCTGGCGTCCAGAGGGGGCAAGTGTTTTGCTCAAGGTCACACAGCCAGCCCCTGGCAGGCCTCTGGCCAGACTCCAGCCTCTGTCTCAGCTGATCTAAACCACTGCAGGGGTCAGGGGGTGGGGGGGGGGTGGGGCTCAGCAGTGCCTCGGCGGACCCCACCACTCTATGAACTCTGCACCTCCCTCCGTCTCTGTCCCCGGGGTGTCCCGCTGCCCAGGTCCACTGGCCCCTCTGCAGGAATCCTGCAGGAATGTGACCGGCAATCCTCACCGGAAGCCTGGGACAACTTTTGTTCACACTAGTGTTTTAGAGCACTGGCCGTGCGGGGGGGAGGGGGGGGGCGCTCCACGGAGCTCGAGGTGGGGCTGTAGGGAAGTGAGGCCCAGAGAGGTCAAGCACATTTCAGGAGCAAGCACAGCAGTCAGACACTGACAGTCACAGCAGACGGGAGCCTGTTTGGGAGCCCCCGTTCTCTGGGGGTGGGCCTGTCCAGAGGAAGACCAGACACCCCTTCACCCCAAACCGTGGTTTCCCACCCCAGCATTATGGGCATTTGGGGCCAGATCATTCTTTGTCGTGGGGCCTTCACCCCCCGGATACCAGCGGAGCCTCCTCAGTAGTGTCAACCCCAAATGCCTCCAAACTGTGCCAAGTACTTCATACACAGAAGTTAGTTCTTCCTGAAACATAGTACTGGCCTCTTAAATGGGGAAACTGAGGCACGGAGAGCTTCACCACCCAGAATCACACAATGAGTGAGCAGCAGAGGGGAGATGAGCTGAGCAGTCTGACTGAGCCAGTGGGGTTATGTCCTCAGAAACCCAGCCCCACGGACCTCGGTAGTCATCCGTGCCAGGCCAGCCCCCTGGGAGCCATCTCTCATCATGCTCTCTTCTCTGTCTCTTGCCAGGGCGACATGGGAGCACTGGGTCCGATTGGCTATCCAGGACCCAAAGGCGTGAAGGTAAACGAGCCATCCCTTAATCCGGGTCTCGCCCCAGCCAGGCACCACCTGACTCATTTCAGCCCAGAAGGGAGCGTGCCCGGGCACAGTGTTGGGGGTGGGGCAGCGGGGGCCCCAACGGGGTGGAGGCTGGCAGGCCAGGAGCTCAGTGCTACCCCGGCCCGAGAGCCAGTCATCCTGTGTATGTCACTTATGGCTGAGCAGGAGTCTCAGGGCACCGGAAGCCCAAGGGGGGCATCCCCAGGGGCAAAGACACTGAAATGGCAGGCCAGTGAACTTAAGCCGTCCCTCAGCGGGATGGACATTCGGGGAAAAGACCGGCCAAAGTTGCTAGGGCCTCCTTCTGGGGACGATCCCGTTTGACCCACATGCACGTGACGGTCAATGCTCCAGGCACCTCTCTCTCTGCACAAATCCAGCTTCTCCCCCGGATTTGCCCAGAGTGCCGCGCTTCACAAGTCCGATGCCCCTTCTCCTGCTCCTTCAGTCCACACCATTGCCCTTTGCACTGAGGGTCAGTGTCCCCTTTCACAGATGAGAAAACTGAATGTTGGGTGGGGCATCCAGTGCGTGCCAGGTGGGCACAGCGAGCCAGGGGGGTCAAAGGCAGGGCTCTCGGCTTCCTTGGCTTGGAGCCCCGCCCCTCACAGCATGACCTGGCCTCTGTCTTGCAGGGACTGATGGGGAACGTGGGGGAACCCGGACTGAAAGGTGATAAGGTGATCTGAATACTCCCTTGTTGCACTGTGTTTTATCTGCATGCCGCCCCCCTCCCAACCCTCTGCCGCCCTGCTGCTGCTTCTGGCTTCCTGCCAGCTCCACTCGCCTACACTCCTGCCTCCCCTCTGGCCACCCTCAATCTGTGCCCCCCAGCTTCCTCCTTGTAACTCAGCTGGAGCTCGGGTGGGTGGTTTGGGGCATGCAGACCTTGGAAGGGAGCACAGGGAGCTGTGGAGGCACAGGTCTGGGTGAGGCGAGGCGGGTCTCTGAGTCAGGACAGCAAAGCTGAGGCCAGCATCTGGGCTTGGAGGCCGAAGCTGGGGAGCTCAGAGGGTGGGGTGGGGGTGGAAGGGGCGTATTGCTGAGATGACGGGCCCCAGGGCAGGTATGGCGTCGGGTGCAGAGGCCTCTCCCAGCCGCAGGAGGAAATGAATCCACATAAACTGCCCCAGGTCGAATCGGACACCTTACCCCAGAGAGCACGTGGTCTGAAAGAAATGCGGGGACGGGCCTCTGAGCCCCTGGCTGCTTTCTTCCCACTTCTGCCACAGGACTAGTGTCCCGGGTACTCTGCCCTCCAGCCCTCCTCCTGCCCTCCCCTCTCTGCCTCCCAGCAAAACAGGCACCCCACAGGGGGTGTGGGAGGGCTCTCAGGCCCTATCCGAGCTTCCCCAAGTCTGAGTAGGTGATAGCCGCTCCTGCGGCCAGGCTCCCTCTGCACCTGCCTGCAGATCACCTCACTTCCCCTAAACCTGGGAGCCAGGAGCAAGTGTCAGTGCTGGGCACTGTCCAAGCACTCTGCGGGGATGCACCCACCAGCTTCTAAGCCTCAGTGAGATAGGAAGCATGCCTGAGCATGCGCAATTGGTAAGTATTGTCAGGATTTGAACCCAGGCACGTGCCTCCCAAGACCTCAACCACGAAGCAGAAGTGGGGGCTGAAGGGGAGAGCCAATGGAGCCCTTGGAGGTTACCTCGTCCAGTGCCTCCGTGTCACAGCTGGGCAAAGAGCCCCAGAGAGTTAGAAGAGAGGCCTTAAAGGAAAATCTGCCCTCGGACTTAGAAAATGCAAAGGGCTGGGCTGAAAAGGACACACCCAGACTGTCCTCCTCCTCACCCCCCCAACTACGCCCCTGGCCCTAGGTAGCCAGAGGGGTGCAGGGCTAACCCCAGGCCTTTCTCCATCTGTCTCCACTGCTTTCATCCCCTGCAGTCCCACCCAAGCCTCCGGCTGCAGTTCCCCGCCCCCCATGCTCCCCCTACTCAGCTTCACCTCTGCCCTGCTGGCCACCAAGCCCTCCCTTCTGTGACTTTCCCCTTGAGATGGAGGGGCTTTCTGTCGGAGGCAGGGGCTTCCCCACGGCTACCTGTTTGCTCTGGGGTTTGAGACATCGGCACTCTGGAAATGTTGAAGTCATGGATAAGGGAGAAAGCATGCAGGGGAGCGGGGGTGTGAGCATCGAGCTTTTTATAGGCTCTCTGCAGACCTGGCCTCCAGCTCACTGTTCCTCCCGGAACATGGAAATAAATGTGTTACATGGAACTCGGCTGGCTTGCGGACTGCTGGTGCTTGGGACATTTTGGGATGTGAAAACTCTGGAAAAAAAAAAAAAGAAGAAGTGGAAGAAATTGTTTTCCTGCCCATAGTTTTCAAGAAAATCAAATACGATGTTGGGGTTGATGAAAAGAAACAGAGCCCTCTCTTGTGCCCCTTTAGCTGGGAGGGATCTTTGTGTTGCTGAGAGTGAGGTTCTGATCAGCCCCCCGCCGCCCCCCTCCCCCAGCCCAGGGATGACGGGGCCATCCCTTCGTGTTCCCTGGCCATCCTGCCAGAGTCCCAGATTTTCCATGACCCGGCCTGGCCTCGGTCCCGCTTACAACCACTTGGCCCCCGTCTTCCTGCCTGGAGGCGCATTCTGGAACCAAGACTCCTGCTCCAGCCCCAGCTTCCTCCAAGTCCACTGTCCTGATTTCTTAGGACTCTTTATTTAAATCCCCTCTGCTCCTCCTTTAGATATTAAAAAAAAAACAAAAACAAAAACCAACAAACTTCCTTGGCTTCCAAACCTCTGGGATATTGTACAGGGTTTTCCAAACTGGAAAAATCAAAGCAAGTTTTTTTTTTTTATTTCTTTTTTTTTTTTTTTTTTTTTTTTAAATTTTGGCTCTTGTTTTACCGAGGAAGTTTTTCTGCCGGCTCATGGCCTTAGCCGCATATGTGGGTTCTCCAGAAGTCTCCACTCTTCCTGGGTTTTCTCCCCTCTTCTCCCAACTGTCCCTGGGGCTGGGAATGTTCTCTGAGTCCCGAGGCCCGGGCACTGCTGTCCCACGCGGAAAGCCGGAAATGGCAAAGACTGCGTGATGTGAGTCGGGTGCCAAGAAGCATCTTCCGACAGCTCGTTTACCAGGATGTGGCTGCACATAGGGAGGGACCAGAAGAGACCGCCGACAGCCAGAATCTGTGTCCCCAAGCACGTGCCATATGCCACCTTAGGAAAGAAATGCCAGAGCTGACTCGTGACCCATTTTACTCGCTGTTTGCACATCTGCTTAGCAAGACGACGATGCTCACGCTACAGCTCATTAAAAGCAACTAATCAGACTTGGGCCTGAGCTGATGGCTGGCACAGAAGCTTGCACAGAGGGAAGAAGTGACAGCCCCCAGCCTGGTGGTGAAAAATATCAAGCAATAGATGCAAACATGTAGAAACCCCAGTGGTGGGGGTGGGGCGCTTACAGGCAGTGCTTGCCCCTCTGCGACATCAGTGGGTGAAGAACTTGGCGGATCAAGAAGCCACTCCTTCGAGCTGCAAGTGCCAGTTCTCCAGCCAAGGCCAGGCAGCTGAGCTTCTGTTAGTGGAGTTTTCGGCTCCCCACACACCCCCAGGCAGGTGCCCCCCAGGGTCTGGCTTCCCGGGGGTGGGGGGGGCCCTGCCCTTTACTCTGACAAGGCTGCTGCTGCTGGTCAGATCCACGCTGGGAGCAGCCTTAGCAAAGTGTACCGTGCCAGTGGGTCTGGACTCGGGGGGCGGCGTCTGGAACCCAGCAAGGTCTCTGTTGTAACGTTCTGTGCTGGTGTGTATTTAGGGCGAACAAGGGGTCCCAGGTGTGTCAGGAGATACTGGATTCCAAGGAGACAAGGTAATTGCAGCCCCTGCCCCCCTCCCCCACCACCGCGCTGCTCTTCTCTGGTCCGGGCTTTCTTCTTGGGGTCCGCGATGGGCCAGGGTCGCCTTGCAACCTGGCTTCCTTCTACATAATCCTACCTTCTCCAGCCTCAGTATCCCCATCCCCATCTGTTGCCTGGACTTTACAACAGCCTCCTGACTTATTTCCAGGCCCCCAGCTTCTTCTCTCCCGGTCTGTCTTCCTCACGGCCACAAAGCTCTGCTCTGTGCTCACAAACCACCCATGGCTCCCTACTGCTCCCAGAGTGAGGCCCTGACTCCTCACCCCAGCACCCAGGACCCTAGTGAGCAAGTCACTCAGCCATTATCTGTCCGTTATCTGACTGGGTGGGACTCATGCTCAGCCCCCTGCCAGATGGCAGGCTCCCTGCGGACGCTGCCCCAGACAGTCCTGTTGTAGCTGAGCCCAGAGTCCTACGCAGACCGTGCGGGACATGTTTCAGTAAGCGAGGCACTGACCTTACTAACCGATGGAGGGACCGAGGCCACTCCTTTCTGCCCGTGTCCCGCACCATGTGGCCACATCTGGCCCTCACCCAGCCAGTCAACGAGGCCCAGATGTTGGCCAGCTCTCCGTCTTCCTCTTCCCTCCCTCCTGGCCGGCCTGTCCTGACCCAGACTCAGTGTCTCCGGATTTGGAGACACGGGCCTCCCCCTTCCCCTGCTGGGCCCCGTCTCCAGGGTTCCTCGCGCACAAAGGCACGGACAGTGCTTCTGCTTGGAGCCCCGGGGTCCCGGTGAGGAACAGGGGCTACTGCCCACGGGGGTGCCCAGCTGGAGCTTACGAGCACAAAAAGCGAGGGGGGAGCTCATCTCCCCCAGAGGGTGGTGTTCTTACGTCTCAGCTAGGCAAGGATGGCTGAGCTGCTGTTCACCTGGCCATTTCTGCTCCTTACTAACCCCAGCCTGCACTTGACCTTTTCCAGGGGAGCCAGGGATTGCCAGGGTTCCCAGGCGCCCGGGGGAAGCCAGGGCCTCTGGTAAGTACCTTTTGCTCTGACACCTCCAAACCTCACGCTCTCCAAACAGTCACAAAATGTGGCAGGGGGCGGTCACATCCTGGACCTCATTTCTTCCTGCAGCAGGTCTGGGAAATGAGCAGAGCAGGACCGCAATGAGATTCACCCATTTTGCAGATGAGGACACTGAAGCCCACAGAGGCAGGAACTCACCCAGCATCAGACATAGGCCTCAGTCACTGTCGAGTTCTGGGGAGAATCAGAATCTGGGGCTGGCAGAGCCTTGAAAACAACAGTCACATTTATAACAGGGCTGTCCTGTATTTATTGAATGTTACTATGGACTAGATTGTCTCCACACAAGACTTCTTTGATGAGTGCCAGCCACAAGGGCCACAGAATTATTATCCTCCCCATCTTACAGATGGGGAGACTGAGGTTCTGCAAGATGAAATGTCTTGCCCAGGATCCCGTGGCTGTAAGTGTAGGAGGTGGGGTTTGGACACTAGCTCCTAGCTGTCTAGGCAGATTTCATTCATATGCCCCTGAGCTTTTCCAGCTACTCGCAGCCAGCGGGGAGATACAAGGGATGGTGGAAAGTGGGCCCTCACCCCTGCCGTCTCTTCTCCTCCACAGGGCAAAGTTGGAGACAAGGGATCCCTTGGGTTTCCTGGGCCTCCTGGTCCTGAGGTACGTGACCCCATACTGCTGTGTCTGGCCACACCTGGGCCTGAGTGTTGTCCTTGGAAAACTGAGATCCCGAAATCGGGTGGGTGGGTGGCACTAAGCTGAGGCCGCACAGCACACGAGAGATGGGGGCTGAGAATAGAAATTCTGAGATCAGAGATCTTTCCTGTTCGGACTCTGTGTCCCTGGCGGCTCTCAGTGGCGGTGGGGCAGATGGTGGCCTCACAGACCCTCCCTAGCTCTGTGGCCCCCTTTAGAGTTTCCAGAAAAAACATCAGGAAAAGCCCTCTGAACTCAGTCCTGCACTCTTACCAGGAGCTCCTGCATTCTCTAGCCTGAGCTGTGGAACTCTTCCAACCACCCACACTCCCCCTGGAAAAAGTTCAAGGCTCAGCGCTCCCAGGACGGGGGAGCAAGAAGCAATGATAAAATTCTGGTGTTTGAGTGGAGAATGAGAAATCATGAAGGCTGATCTAGCAATTAATATAAGTTGCCTTAGGTTCTGGCTAAGGACTGAGAGGTCCCGGTACATGTGAGAATTCACACAAGTCTGCCAGCTTCTGTGCAGGATCCTCAGCACCCAGGTCCGAGGGAAGTCTAGGGACCAACTCCAGCCAGCCCCCACCACACACACACACACACACACACACACACACACACACACGCTCCCAGTCTCCAGCCTTGCTCATTCACAAGATTGCAGACACAAGGATCGCTCTGCCCAGCTCTCCAGACCCTTCCAAAGATCACTCCTGGTGTCGCCCAGAGAAATGAGGGACAGTTTCCTGAAAGTTCTGACTCTCCACCGTGTTGACTTTGGCCATGACACAGTCCTAGCTTCGGGTGGATGGAGCTGGCCTGTCCTCCCTGGCCTGGATTCCTTCCGCTGGCCACTGAGGAAGAAGACTGTGTGCACCGTCCGGCTTTCCCGGCAGGCTGGGGGGTGCAGTGCACATTCACCGGACCCCTCCCCATACTGGCGGGCCGCATTGTGTCTTTGGGACAAGAACATGGTGAATTGCCACCGACAACGGTGTGAGGGAGGCATGACCACCACCATGTCACAGATAAGGAAACTGAGTCACAGAGTCATGAAGCAACTTCCTTGGTGTAGCAAATAAGGTCTGCTTTGGCCACATCTGGGATCTGCCTCTCCTATCTTTGTGTTCTGTCTGGATGGACTCACTCGGTGTCCAGAAGACTGCTCTGGACAGATGGAGACGGAAGTCGATGGGCGTGTCAGTGCCTTCCTGGCTCTCTCTGCTCCTGCTGAGACCCTGGGCAGAGGCGTGGGGACCCCGCTGAATCCGCTCTTTCCCTCCTCAGTGTGTCTGATCTGTGTGAGCACCAGAATTTGATCAGCATCCTGACATCCAGGCTCTCCCTGGAGAGACGCTCACTCTGGGCAGGACACGGGACCTTGCGTTCTTTTAGATATGGATTTTTATTGAGTGCTCAGCAGGTGGCCAGGTGCTTTGTGTGATTCCCTTCCAGCCTCAGAATAGCCCTATAAGGTGATGGAGTGGTCACCACATTACAGACGAGCAAGCCGAGGCCCAGAGATACTCAGGGGCCACATGGTCAGTCGGTGGCAAAACAAGTCTTTGAACCTCCCAGTCTGGAGAAAAAGACATGGTGCTTTGACTTTCTGTGTTCGTTTGAAATTCAGACCCACTCTTGCCTTCTCTAGTAAGAAGGGTAAGAGGATGTTTGAGCTGGAATTTAACGGGAGTCGTCAGAAGGTCAGAGAAGAAGGGGAAAAAACCACTTATGAAGACAACATGGGAGGAGGCATTTTGATCTCAGGGATTCATAGATGAACATTTTGGATTCTAGTTGTCAGGAAGCTAAGGGAGTAGTTGGGGCTGCCCTAAAAGTGAATGCGGTGCTAGGATGAATTAGCAGAGGTATTATACTGAAAACAAGGAAGGGGATGTTTCCATGCTGGTGTCTGCTGATCTGTTCACACCCAGAGAAGCACCAGCATCCTAGTGATCACCAACAATGGAAGCCGGCTGCTTGGAGGTGGCAAGACTGAGGGGCCTTGGGCCCCTGACTAGAAGCCGTTGAAGGAACAGCAAAGGGCTGGCCTCTGGGGACAGAAGAGCTGGCCTCTGAATTGTGCAAAGACCACCATGGAAAGAAGGACTCGCTGCGCTTTGTGGGGTCCTCAGGGGCAGCACTACGTTGTCAAGAGGAAAAGGAGGGGGTCCTGCTCCAGGTCAGGTAGAAGTCTCCATAGCACCGTCATCCATTGGGAACAGGCTTGGTCCGGGAGCCGTGAGCCCTCATTTGTGATATGGGGCAGAGCCCAACACATCGGGCCAGGATGGAGGGTGGATTTCAGCCATAGAGCTTAATCAGATCAACATTTCAGTCCAGCCAGAGTCGCAGCAAACCCAGAACAGAATCCTGTCCGAAGGACCCCTGCGAAGGATGGCATTTCTCGGAGCTGAGAGTGGTCAGCTACGGCGGTCTGGCTGCCAAGGGCCCAGGACTCGGCAGATTCTGGCTTAGACAACCTTGCGTGCCCTGGGAGTGAGGGTTTTGCTTGCGTTGTCTACTTAATTTTCTCAGCAGCTCTCTGAGATGCATGGCCTCTTGCCCAGATCCCTATTTGAGAACAGAGGACTGCAGGGTCAAGGCGGTTAACTGGGCTGCCCAGGGTCACACCCCACGCCGGGAGGGGTGCAAACCTGGGCCAGCCCCCCTCCAAGACCTCCGCTCTCAGCACTGCCCTTGGCCTCTGGGTGACCCCTGCTCTCTGCTTCCCCGTAGGGATTCCCCGGAGACATTGGCCCCCCTGGGGACAACGGCCCAGAAGGCATGAAGGTGAGTCCCCTGCCCAGGGCAGCTCTGGTCTCTGCGGGAACCCCAGGCCTCCAGGGCTGGCGCCCTGGCTTGGAATTGGCAGGGGGGTCTTGCCAGCTTCTGATGGGCGCGGAGGTGCCACCTCTGAGACAGCTTTTTGTTCTCTTCTCACCAGGGTAAGCCTGGAGCGCGAGGCCTGCCGGGACCCCGTGGGCAGCTGGGGCCCGAGGTGAGACTGTCTGGCCCTGCCCCCTGCCCGTCCCCTGCACCCCTGCCTGCTCCATCCTGGGTCCTGGAGGCCTCAGCCAGGGGCCAAGGCCCTTCACCCGGATGAACCCCTGGGCTGCTTTGGGCTCCCCCTCCAGCTCGTCCTTTACAGCCCTGCCTCGTGACCCTGACAGGGTCGGTCTCTGCCCTGGCCTGGCTGACAGGTGGCTCTCTCCCTCCCTGGCATTCCCATTGCCCTGGGGGTCCCTCTCTGGGGCCACCGCCTCTGCTCCTGCAGAGCTTACTGGGGGCTGGTGTGGGAGAGTAGAACGTCAGCTCCATTTTGCAGGAGAGGCCCTGACACTGGGGGTGGAGACACTGGGTTGGGTCTGGTGGTCAGTGGGAGGCAGGCTCAGGATTCAAATCCACGCCTGCTTGAGCCCTAAACCCATGGTGTAGACCCTATGCTCTTGACTCTGCTCCTGGGAGCTGCCTGGTGTGTGTGTGGGGGGGGAGGGGATTCCCCAGAGAATTCTATGACTCGCAGCGCTAGTGAAGGGCAGAGGAGATTTACTGATTTCCTCATTCATGCTGCAGGGGATGAGACTGTCTCTGTGGGTGGGCTGGTTGGGCACCGCACGGGCCGGCCCCAGAATTTGTGTGCACACGAGGCCCCCCCCCACCCACCTGGGCTCCGGCCCCAGGGCCCCCGTGCAACACAGCCCCGGGTGAGGTACAGGAGGCCTGGACTTGCCGCAACCCCAGGCAGGCATCCAGCCAACATGGATCCCTTTGCCAGCTGGTCCGGGGTCTGGCGGGGTCCCAGCGCCGGCTCTGGGAGCTGCCACGTGGGGCTGCTTTCCTGGAAACAGGAGTGGGGGCGGTAGCAGCTCCAGAGGGGGCCTCTCGGTCAGGCCTGGCATGCCAGAAAGGCCAGTGTGGAGGCTCCCCCAGCCTGCGGGAGGGCCAGAAGTGGAAAGGGAGGGGAGGGGAGAGGCGCCAGCCATGTGCTTCTGTCTACACCCACGTTACCACTAGAGAGACTGCCACCTGCTCACATCTTCATTGATTCCTTCATCCACTCCTGCGTGCATTCCCCGCTGCGTCTCCTCCCTCTCTCGTGCCCCTGTCCCCACTGTCACTCACCATGCATCCAAGAGACACTGCGCACCCGTCTTGAGGGGTTTTTTGTGACGGTGTAGGGGCCGGGACCTCAAGACAGAATAAGAGCTCATCGCTGTCCTCCAGGACCTCGACTTAGGCTAATCACTGTACTTTAGGATGATCCTCTCCATTCTGCACCATTTTACAGGGGAAACTGAGGCACGGCCAGGCTAAGGTCTGCCTTAGAAGAATCAATGGCAGAGCTCAGAATAGGGCTCATGTCTGAGCTGTGGTCTGGGGCTCTATATTCACAACATATGACAGGGTTTGACTTTCTACTCGGTACTGCCATGAAACAGTCACACTCAGATGACATGGGGCCCCATTCCTGTGGAAGTCCTTGTGTGGCCTGGGAGGCACCATTTCTCTTAGTCCAGGAAGGCTCTCCTCTGTCCATCCCTTTCCCTCCTTACAGGTCAAGTTCTCTGAGACTCTCACTGGATTAATTTCTCCTTTTTTCCTCTCTTGTGTCTCCCAACTCTAGGGAGATGAGGGACCCATGGGGCCACCTGGGGCCCCTGGCTTAGAGGTGAGTGTCGCTGTTCCCCGGGGGGAGGTGGGATTTGTGGGCGCTGAGCCCGCTGGGTGCAGATGGACAATATCTGGGCGGTGCTGTGCAAAGAGGTCATTGGAGGGAGCCTTGGGCCAGCCCGAGAGGAGACTAGAAGAAACCCCAAGGGAGAGAGACAAGAGGCAGGAAACAGGCTGGCCGTGCCAGCCCCACGGCCGCGCGCTGGGCTCTGCCTCCCCTCACCTACATTTGATTCTCCATGAGAGTGGCATTGCCGGTCTTCGTTTCATTCAAGGTCATCAGGCTCAGCCCAGGACCTAACCTTGGGCCCCTCCCGACTGCTCGGTCCAAGCAGCCCCTCGCAGGGTCTGCCCAGCTGACTGTAAACCAGCAGTGGATGTGTGGTGTGATCTCGGGGCCTGCTTGTGCTCTCCAAAAAATGATCGGGGGACCCCAAGCGCTTTTCTTTGTGTGGGGGCTCCATCTATTGATATGAGTAATTAAAACTGAAAACTTTTAAATGTATTTATTAACTCATTTGAAGTAATAATAAACCCATTTCATGTGAACAAAAATAATAGTTCTACAAACAAAGCAAAACAAAACAACCAGCTATATTTTCCAAAGCAAAATAATCTAATGAAAAGAGTGGCATTGTTTTACCGTTTTTGCAAATCTCTTTAATGTCTGGCTTTAATAGAAGTCAGCTGGATTCTCCCATCCGCTTCTGTGTTCAATCTGTTGACGATACTGCATGTCCTGTAGCCTCTGGAAAAGTCCGCTCACACTCGGGAGAAAGAGACACAGACAGCAAACAACATCTTAGCCTTATTTTGAACATAGTTCTGATGCCATCAGTCCCTTGAAAGGGCCCCAGGGACCACAGGGTCCCCGGACCACACTTGGAAAACCACTGGTCTACACTCGTCATTGCCCTGGGCCCTTTATCTTCTTTGCCCTTCCTCCCTTTTCCTCATTCCTTGAAAGCAGGTTTCAACATCCCCATGTGCAAACAGGACAAGCCTAGGAGGGGAGACTTCCTCCCTGCCTTTCCAGAATAGCCTGGTGGCCCTTGGGGCTCTGAATCCCTGTCCCGCCTTGGGGCATTGTGACCCTCCCCTGCCCCAGGGCTGGGGACCCCAGCAACACTGTCCCTTCCTCACCCCTTCCTCATCCCTTACTCACCTCTCTCTGTTTCAGGGCCAACCTGGCAGGAAGGGGTTTCCTGGTAGGC
Organism: Suricata suricatta; assembly: GCF_006229205.1. Classification (NCBI taxonomy): domain Eukaryota; kingdom Metazoa; phylum Chordata; class Mammalia; order Carnivora; family Herpestidae; genus Suricata; species Suricata suricatta. The sequence goes on along the minus strand of NC_043712.1, from coordinate 19,072,010 downwards.
CGGGCCCAGATGGCATGAAGGTGAGGGGTCCTGGAGGTGACTGGGTGTGGTTAATGGGGGCAGGGGACACCTGGGAAACAGAAGAAAAGGGGAGCCAGCAAAGTAGGGCCCCAGGAAGGACCCTGAATCCCACGGGCAGTTCCGAGAAGGAGGGAGATGGTCCCCATGTATCACAACGCATTGGTACCAGAGAGGGCAAAAATGGCCACAACCAGAATGTCCAACAGGAGGCAGTGTTCAGGTAACAGGATGCCATACCCAAAGATGGTGAAGTGGAAGAGATCACAGGACAGGAAGGGCCTGTGCATGTGGACATGGTAGAGGCAGGAAGCAGGTTATGGACGGATGGTGTTCTTAGATGCTTGGAGCAGAAGCTGTGAGGAAGACAGGGGCTCTCCCTGGGTGGTGAGAACACAGGACGGTTCCATGTCCTTCCATGGGGCTCTAGGATTTCCCCATTCTGTGCAATAAATACGTATTACATTTGTTAGCAGTTTTTTTTTTTTAAGTTATCAAAAAAGAGCTGGCCTGCATAGGGGAGTGTTGACCACGGCACACCAGCACGTGGGCAGCCTTGCGTCCTGGCTTCCCAAGGACTCCCCTTGAGGGTTGGACGCTCCAAGCTGTGTTGGGCCTCATTTGCAGTTGGGCCGACTCGCCAGGGTAGGTCAGGTTTTCCACGTCCCCCTCCACTCAGGAGACACAGCCCCTGTGTCTGTCCGGCCCCTCTGGTTCTCATGAGCGTGAGGTCTGGGGCAGGAGCTGGAGGGAAGGATGAGGCACAGACCCCTGATTATGGTGAGCCGCATTCATGCGTGAGCCAAACTCCTGGCTAGTCTGGGCCCTTGGCCTGCCCTCTGAGGTCTCTGTCTCTCCATCGGCTGCCAGCTGGGTTTCTGGGGCGGGAGCAGTGACACGGTCTGGGTGGACTTATTTCCTGGATCTGCTCCCCTCTCTGCAGCTCATGCTGTGGGGTCACCAGGGCAGCAGTGGCTGCTGGAGGAGCAGAATTCACCCCAGCACAGGATAAAGCAGGCAGACGAGGCTCTTAAGAGGCCACCAAGCATGAGAGCTAGAAATAGCCTACAAGACAAATGAGTCTGATTTCCCTTATTTATAGTTGGGGACGCTGAGCCCGGGGCAGAGGCAAAACTCACCAGTCATTTCGTGGGCCGGTAACAGAGTGCTGGTGGGTCAGCGCATAGGATCCAAGTGCCGGGACCCCTGATCCCGTGCTTGCCCTATGGTGGGGCAGCTTGATACAGCAGGAATGGGGACTTCAATCCGTCAGACCCAAGTTTCCAGTTCTAGCCTACCTCTAGCTTGCTGTGTGGCCCAGAGCAAATCACTTCGCCTCTCTGAGCTCTAACATGCAGGGGGTTGATGAAGGGCCCAAATGAGATACAGATGTCAGAGTGCAAGTCATGGGTGGCTAGGGCATTGTCTGCAGCCAGCGGTCCTGTCCAAGTGTCCCGTCGTCCTTGCTGTTTGTTTGAGATCTACAAGGCCAGATCCTGGAGTTGAGGTTCCTGTCCTTCCCTACCGATGGAGACTAAGGCCAGTCAGCTGGGGTGTTGCCCAGGGTGACCTAGAATCCCATCGCCCATCCCAAGTGACCCTCCTCTGTGTTTCCTTGCAGGGAGAACCAGGTGACCCTGGACGGCCAGGGCCCATGGGTGAGCAGGTAAGTCAATACCGGTCTCTGAACACAATGGCTCTTTATGAAAACTCACTCTGTGCCAAGCCCTTTGGTAAATGTCCACATGCGTCGGCCTTTCATTCCCAGGTCTGTTCCTGGGGTCAGTTAGTGAGTCTCCCCTTTCCATTGATATGGTCACTCGCTGCCTCTCCGTGGGGGCGAAGTCACCGAGGGAGAAAGCTGTGAATCACAGTCCTGTGGCCTGGCTTTGCACATGTTTTTGGAGCATTTGCCCAAAAGCGGTTACATGACCTGGCTCCCAGAACATTAAAACTGGAAGAGCCTTCACCAGTCACCCGCTGTGGCCTGTTTACAGATAGGGACGCTGACAACCAGGGAGCCATGGCCACCCGCCAGGGGCCCTTGGTCCAGGCAGCCCTAACTTAGAAGGACAGTGAAATTCACCAGTGGCTCTGGCTAGCTGGGAAGTCAGGCGAAGTTTGGAAGAGGAAAGGGGGCTGTAAGTCGTTAAAAAGGAGGTTTGAGGATCACGAGCTTCATTATTGAGGCCGAGGGCCTCAGAGAAGTGAATTCTGCTTCAGAGAAGTGAATTCTGGGAGAACGGACAACATAACCCCACCTCTACAGCCCCATACTTCCTGAAAGCCCAACCTCTGGGCTTGGAGGTCAAGTGGATCTCCCCCACTGCCTTAAAGAAGGACCTCACTCCCTGAACTCTGCAAGGTGCTGGTCCAGGCCAGAGGGAGGAATAGCGTCGGGGACCCAGAAGAATCTATCTCTGCTGAGAAACGCCATCAATGGCGTGAGAGTCGTGCACAACGGGCTTCCTCACCAGGCCTGCAACATCTGTTGGGGGGAAGAAAGGAATTAAAGCAGGGGGTGGACTGGATTTTTGAAACCTTTCCAGTGTCATTCGAGCGCATTCTGTGGGAAGCCCGGGAGTTTGGAAGGGCTGTCACGGCCTGGATATATTTCCTGATTGGAAAAAAGAGGTAATGCGATCAGCAATTTTAATTTCATAGTTATGCTGATGGTAAGGGCCCTCGGGAAATAGATAGTCAGGATCCTAGAATGTCGGAGCGCAGAGGGTCCTCACCTAGCACTCTGTCCCCAGGTCCTAACTTTTTTGTGCCTTTGGACCCTTTGGCAGGCTGGCGAAGCCCCTGAACCCCCTTGTCAAGAATTTTTAAATGCAAAATAATGCCAAATGAAGGATTGCAAAGGCCATCGATTGTATCGAAATGCAATTATAGAAGTATGTGGAGTGCGACCTCCTCGCCACCCTTCTTGACGAATGCATTAAGTAATGAGATCTAACAGCTGTCTGAGAGCGACCTCAATTTTGAACAGTGACAAGCCTTAGTGACACATTTTGAAATCTCTGTGACAGGGACTGCACTGTGACATGTAAATATCCCTGACAGTTACAGGTACCGTGCGCTTGTTGGCTACATTCAGATTTAAACTGACGCTCAATTTCAGTCAGAAGTCAGCGAAAATAAAAGTTGTAATTTTTTTCCCTATTCAAGCTTGGGGACCCCCTGCATTGCATCCATGGAGCCTTGCAGGAACCCCAGTGTATGCCCCCTGGATCCTAGCCCATGTTGGCCAGCTGATTAGCAAAGATGACCCAGCAAGGTAGCGACAAAGCTGGGGCCAGGCGGAGTGGGCATCTGGCCTGGGCAGCTGAATGCAGGGCCCCTTGGATGGCAGAGCTAGGGTTGCTGGGACTACAGCAGGAGAGAGGGGCCTGTCTGAACTGTGAGGCAGAGCTGGAGCCCCTTGGTGGTGATGGGGGGGGCACGCCAGCTGTGCCCTTGGCCCCACCCCCTAGGAGGAGGGGCCAGCATCTCCTGTTCATGGCAGAAGCAGAGGGTCCCCCTGGGAAGGTTATGAGGTCCTACTTAGGATCACAGTATCGGCTGCATTGATCGGGCTCCTGTGAGGCACCAGGCTCTGTGCAAGCACTCTGTCCCCCACCGCCTACCGTTCCCTCCCCAACCCCAGAGTGATAGATGTTAGTATTCCCATTTCACGAAAGAGGAAACTAAGGCTCTGAGAAGTGAGGTGACTTGACAAGATCTCCCCGGGGCAGTAGCACAAGTGTCCGAGTCAAGGCTGACACTGGGGGAGTCTCTGGATTCCCAAGATCTGCTTTGGAGGGGCTGGAAAAACCGTAGTCCTCCTGAGGCATTGCTGTCCTGTAACAACTCCTTAAGAGTGTCCATGGCTTGCCAGCAAGGCCTGTCCTAGGTGCTGGGGACACACAGATGATCACAAGCATGAGCCTTGCCTTTAAGAAGTTCTCTGTGTCGGGGGAGAAGCCACGCCTGTAAACGCTCTATCCCTGTGATATCTGTTTCAGTAGAGGACCCACAGTGGTCTTGTTCCTGCTTGCATGCTCAGTGCCTAGTGGAATGAATGGGAAGGGAAGGAAGGAGGGAGGAAATCTTCCATCACAGACAACAGCCCTTTATCTGTAGACAGTGTGAGGCCTGGGGCAGGCTCCTTCCCCACATGGGGGGCTCAGATCCTGCCTGTGCAGTGCCCGCTGTGGGTGACCATCCACGCCCATGTCCTCAGGCCAGCTTGAGGGGAGTCCACGGCGCCCACAGTGGTCAGGGCTGCTTCTCCACCCGCCCGACCAGGTGGGAGCCCTGGGCCCCCGGGGCTGGCTCCCTGGCCAGCCTCATCTCCACCCGCAGGACAGACCTGCCAGGATGTTCTGGGGCAATGCCCCTTGGGTGTCCTGGGGGCCGGGGTGGGCACTTGCTGTATGGCCCTTATTCATTAGGATCCTGTTTGGCTTCTTGTTTGAGGTTTATGACCCGCCTGCCTCCCAGGACCCAACAACTCATAAATTTAAAGTAGCTATGAAATTTCTGTTTCTCTGGGCCAGTCGGGCAGGGGCCTCTTAACAGAGCCGTTTTTATTCCCTGCACTCGGCATCCTCTGAATGTCTGAGTGCTCCCTTGTGGGGCGCTCGGGCCTCTGTCTTAACCCTGTGCCCTTTTAAAATAAATTAGAACAGGGCGGGAGGGAACTAACGTTTATGGAGTGCTTTACATGTGCCATGCATTATCTCCAATACTCAGAACAATCCCGGGGAGACCTTTAGCTAGAGTGCCCCCCTCTGCAGGTGATGAGGCTCCGAGAGGCTCTGTGACTTTCTCAGGGTCCACAGACCTAAAGATCGAATGACAATGACATAGAAAAAGTGTCCTGTGTAGGACTTGGCACTCTAAGTGCCAGCTGTTGTCATTAATATTGCTGTCACCTTGAAAGTACTCTAGTGTTTTTAAAAGTTAAGTTGTTGCAAAAGTCAAATACTTGGTTCTTGTCTGTGACTTATTAGCCATGACCTCAGACCTGGTACCTCACTCCTCTCACCTCATACTTTAACCCTGAAGGGTCTCTGAGCCCGGAGGACTAGGACCTCCACCCACCCCGGGGCGGTGGTGCCAGGCTGCAGGGGGCACCTGTGACCTGCTTGTGGCCACACGCTTTGGAGGCCCCGCGGTGGTGGCACGGGTGCATGGCCTTGGAGGCACACAAACCAGAGTTGAATCGCAGACGGCAGCTGCGAGACACGCCTGGCGCGTGGCCAGACCTTCAAACTATCTCTGAGACAGAGCTAACCCTTTGGAAATGGGCACCGCGTTTCCACCCTAGTTGATTGATGGGGTGGCCAGCATCACTGCCTCAGTGTACGACTTGCAACTTCTGATCTGTGCCCGTGCAGGTTCAAGGTCAGATTCCTTTCTAGACACAGTCTGGGGACAGAGAGCAAATTGTATGGGATAGATCCGCTCACCCCTTGGTGTTTTTTGATTCTCCCAGAAACCCTTGGCTGCAAACTCGAGTTCTTCCAAAGCCATTGTCACGCCTCTGAACTGCACCAGACCCCCTCCCCCACCCCACTTGGCTCGAACCTTCCTTAGCAAGGAAGAGAGTGGGGTCCGGACAAGGAATTGTCTGCTTCCCCGGGTGGCTCCCCCAGGCTTTCAGGTTCACTGCGCGGTGAGCGCGTGTCTACTCGGGGCCAGCGAGGCTGGCAGCCACCTAGAAGCGCCTCTGGAACACAGACGCAAGTTATCACCCAGTGGAGTTAAAAAGAGCAACAGGAACCGCAATGCGAGTATGTGTGTGCCCTTCGGAACGGAGAGGAAGCCTCTCACAAGACAGTAGAAAGGCCTCTACTTCCTACGTTTCAGTCAAGACTTCTGGCGGAGGCTGGACCGCTGTTTCCATCCTGGCTCGCGGGTTTGTTTCTCTCTTTGAAACAGCCCCAGAGCCCTGGAAGATGGGGACAGATTTCCCAGCACAGTTTAAGGGCCATCCCCGCCCTCCCAGTCCCCCACGCGACCGCCTCCCAGCCTGCTCCTGGCGCGGGAAGAATGTGTGGTGCTCCCAGGGATGCTGGCAGCGGCCCCACCGCTTGGCTCTCGAATCAGAACCATCTGGTGGAGTGAGGGAAGTCAGGACAGCGCCTGGAGAGAGGCAGCTCTCCTCTGTGCCAGCCCCACCCCTGCCTGCCGCATTACCAGGCCCCAGGCAGCAAGTGCAGGGGAGGCGCCCCGGAGATGCGGGCGAGCTGCCTTCGAAACCCAGCACATCCTTGAATTCACGTTCTTTTCTCTTGCTTTCGCGAATGTTTCTTCTAGGGACTTCTGGGATTCATTGGTCTGGTCGGGGAGCCAGGGATCGTGGGAGAAAAGGTGAGTTGTGTTGGAGTGGGGGAGGGATATATAAACAAGTGAACTTGTGGTTGAAATCTTAAAAAGATGAAGGGGCCAGTTGCCCTGGGGACTTCAGACTTCTTACCCCCGCCCCCTTCCGCTTGTTACCCTAGCATTCCACACCCTCAAAGAGCCATTGTCCCCTTTCCCAGCATCCCCTGGGGCTCTGTCCTGCCATTTCATCGGCACCGCCGGGCACCCCGGTTGGACGGCTGTGTGAGCAGCAGCTAATGCACGTGGTGTGGGCCTTCCCGCCTGCTCCCTGGCATAGCACAGGGCTGGGCCACAGAAGGCAGGTAAAGGGCCACTTTTTTTTTTTAAAAGGGAACAGTTCCTTAGGCCTCCTTGTTAGTTCCCGGGCAGCTCTGTTTCACAGACCAGACTGCGGAGGCTGACTTAATCAAGGTCGCCAAGGCAGGAAGTGACAGAGCTGGGATGTAAACCAAGTTCAGTGCCCAGGGCCTCACGTTAGCTCCCAGCCCACAAGCACCATGTGGTTTCCAAGTTCTCCCCTTGGGCTTTGGATGGGACCTGCTTTCCTTTTATGGGCTTATCTGATCCCCAAGCTTTTGGGGAGCCCCTATTCTACCCGCTGATTGGATCGAGAAACTGAGGTCCAGAGAGAGAAAGCCTCACCACTACCACCATCTCCTTCTCCTCTTCCTCTTCTCTTATTAATTGATCTTTTTATTTTGAAGTAATTATAGAGTCACAAGATGTTGCAAAAAAACCAGGATGGAAGGCTCCCATGTGCCCTTCACCCTGTTGCCTCCCTTGGTCACATCTTGCACAACCCTAGTGCCATATCAGATCAGCTCTGGCCTTCCGTTGCTCAAATGTTCCGTGTCCCTCCTCATCTGCAAGCCATTGCCCGTGCCCCTCCCCCGGCCAGGTACACCCCTCCTCCTCCCACCCCTCTGCCTCCCTGCCCTGATGGTGGTTGGTTCTCCTTCAGCTCCCTCAGGTCCAGCAGGTCTTCCCAAGGGAAGCCTTCCCCACCACACCCCCGAGCCCAGGTGGGTCCGATCCCCTGCCGGAGGGCCTTAGCACTGAGACCCTCGCCCCCACGGTACTTCCCCGGTTTGCATCTGTGCTGGTGATTTGTGTCTCGCATCTTCAGGGGCTCACATGCTGTGCCAGACATGTAGTAGATGTTCAATAAATGTTTGCCAGCTGAGTGGATACAAAACACAGGGCCTCCCCACAACAGCCAGGATGCAAACCCAGAGCCTCCTCCGGTAGCCTCTGTCCGCTACACCCAGCATCTCTGCCCAGTCTCTCCGGGTGGACCAGGAGGAAGAGAGTTGTATCTCAGATGTTCCAGCATCTCGTCTCTGTCCAGGCAGGGGATGGGGGGAGTGAGAGTGACTTCTCTTACCATCTCCACCTCCAGCCCAGGGGACGCCAGGCCCATGGAGGACCACGTGAGGTGGGCCAGCATCAAAGGGGACAACGTCATTAGCTCATCCTTGCTCTGGACGGCCCATGCCCCAGGGAAGCCCTCTGCGGGGCATGGGTGCTGAGGCCTCCCAGGGCTTGCCGGGTCCCTGGCACCCTGTCACCACACTGGGTGATGTGACTGTAGGCCTCAGATAAGTCCCTACCCCTCCTGCTGCACCTGCTTCCCCTAGAGCCACCCCACAGCTGTCCCTCCCTGAACTGCTATTTCCATCACAGGGTGACCGGGGCATGATGGGACCCCCAGGCGCACCCGGACCCAAGGGATCGATGGTAAGGAGCAAGAGTGCACGCCTTGCACTCTCCTGTCACGGTCGTGGTGACAGTTCTGCCCTCCTCTGCCTGCGTCCCCATGCCCTGGGCTTTCAGAAAAACCCGATCCTTCCCCTTTCCAGTGGCCTGCCTGCCACCCCCAGGGCTCCGGGCTGGGGCTGGGGCTGAGCCCACCGAGGCGAAGGAGGAAGGGCCACTGGCTTCAGCTGACTCCTCTCTCACCTCTTTCTTGGTAGGGTCATCCTGGAATCCCTGGAGCTGTTGGGAACCCTGGAGAGCCCGGGCTCCCGGTAAGCAAAGCCCTCCTGTTCCCTGAGTTCAAACCCACTGTCGAGTAATGGTGAGGGGTCCAGACAAAACCCGAGTTTGAATCCCTGCTCCATATTGCCAGGGGAGATCACTGAACTTCTCAGAACTTAAATGTCGCTCATCTGAAAAACAGAGGAAATAATCGTGGTTGAGATAGTGTCATCACATGGGTTAAATGAGACCGGGCGGCTAACATTCATTACGTGGTGATGTTCCCAGCACAGGGTCATTTTGGTCATTAGCGCCATTATTGCTTTGTTCATTCGCCCCGGTATTGTCACGTGTGCCTGAAGCCTGAAGCCGATCCAGGAGCGGGGGGGGGGGGGGGGGGGGGGGGGGGGGGGGGGGGGGGGGGGGGGGGGGGGGGGGGGGGGGGGGGGGGGGGGGGGGGGGGGGGGGGGGGGGGGGGGGGGGGGGGGGGGGGGGGGGGGGGGGGGGG
>NC_043712.1:18882077-19063032 GCF_006229205.1 Suricata suricatta | reverse complement strand
CCCAGTAAATAATGGACACCTGCTGTGGAGAAAGCAGGGGAGAAGGTGGGACACATCGGATGAGGGTTAGAGCATAGGGGTGAGGACACGGGTCTCCGGCTTGTGATGACTGAGGAACCAGGGGTATTCCTGAGGATCCCGAGGCAGGAAGGGGTGAGAGAGGCAGGGTAGCTGGGGGAGGGGACCCCCTACTCTCCCGAGGGCGAGGGCGATATTGGGGGTGGGGAGGGGTGGCTCTCATTCCGAGCCCTCGGAGCTTCTGGTCCCTCTATCTGTGTGAGCGGAGGCTGGAGGCTGGGAGCGATTCTCACTTCGGCCAAGGCTCGGGCTCAGAGCTGGGAGCCCACTCTGGGGAGCTGGAGGGGTGGGCTTCAGGCAGGTAGAAAGGGGATGGGGGACGGGGACCTGCCCAGGCTGGATCCTGGTGCAGGGCTAGGGGATGGTGAGTTCAGGCTGCCCAGGTCCCTCCAAAGGCCAGACCTCGGGACTCCCTGGAGTCTGATGAGGGAGAAAATGGGAGCCTTTGATGGTCTGAACCCGAGGGAAGCAGGCACACACCGGTTCTCCGTGCCACTTAGGGAAGCAAAGCCAGCCTGTTCCCAAACTCCTCTGTGCACCTACTATGTGCTGGGCGTATGCTCGGCCTCCCTGTGTCAGGCAGTGGGAGGTGCTGAGGAGGAAAACGGAGGCACTCATAGTGCAGACGTGAGATGAGAGCCAGCGCTCAGGACTCCTGAAGGCATATTTTTCCCTGTTAACAAGGAGGAGAAGCCACTTCTGGCCTGGGGCTGGAGGGGCTGGTGGCGCTGGTTGGCAGCTAAGGATCCCAACTTGTAATCTGAGTGTCCAAGCACCCAGATTGAAGGCTGCCCTCTCGTCTCTCTCCCTAGTGCTCACAGGCCCCACATACAAGGGTCTAGCAGAGGCTCTTGGAGACGCAGTGATTGGGGACCATCAGTGTGGCAGGTGTCCAGGCTAGGGTCCATCAGCAAATTGTAGCTCCTTTGCCCTTGGACCTCAGCCTCTCTGGGCCTCAGTCTCCCTATCTGTCCAGCAAGAAGAGGAGCCTCGAATAGAGTTGTTGGGGCAAAATGGGAGGCCAGTGGGAGTTGGGGAAAATAGTGGGAATGTCCAAGCCAGCGTGTGGAAGGAAGGTGCTGGCCTCCTTCGAATCCTCTGCCTCCGTGGCTCCGCTGACCTCCTCCCTACTCTGTGTCCTCATTGCTTCCAACTGATCTGGTGGGTGGGTGGCTCAGACTGAGTGAAGTCAGCTACATGCAGCTTTCAGACCCCAAGGCTGCCATTGATCCGCATCGCTCTGGTATGGGTCTGGCCACCTGGATCTCTTGGGGTCCCTCCCGGCCGGCCAGCTGTGCTCATGCTGTTGGGGGAGCAGCATAGCATCGAGGTCCAGAAATCTGACTTCAGAATCAGACACACGTGAGTCAAATCCCGGCCACTTTCTAGCCATGTGATTGTTGGCAATATTCACAGCTTCTCTCTGCCTCAGTTTCTCCATCTGTAAGATAGCGTGCTACCTTCATGATGAGGTTGTTATGAGAAATCAGTGATAACGGTGCGTCCTGTAATGCTTAGCAAACTATCTGCATACGCTAAGAGCATAATGACTGGTAGCAATAGGAATTGCTGACTATTTATTAGATACTGTAATTACCACTATCGTGAGTAAAGACTATTACTATTAAGGTGACATTTCTGATGATAGTGTTCGCATCTGATGGGCATTTTCCCACTTTTCCAATCACATGAATATCTGTGTTCTCCTGCATCCCATCGAAGTCAGCCCAGATCGTGATCTTCATTATCTGGGGGTCTGGGGACAGGTTCCAGGACCTCAAGTTACTGTCCCCACCCCCTGACCAAGAGAGCCGAGAGCTACCCTTTGCTGGGGACCTTCCATGTCATTCTGTCTTCCCAGCAGGAAGAATCCCTAGCCCCCATTTTATAGGTGATGAAACGGAGGCCTAAAAGGTTGAAATCACTTGCGAAGGTCACAGAATTAGGAAGTGGCCGAGCTGGGATTCGAACCTGGTCCTCTGGTAGAGCAGTCTGCTCTTTTAAGTCCTCTATTCTACCACCTCGCAGTCAAGCCTTGGCTCCGGACGCTTCCCGGTGACACACTGCACGCCTTCGGCGGTCCCAGATCCTGCTAGAAGATGGCTCCTCTCACCCAATCTTCCCGTCTCCTGCCATCCGGGAGTCAGATCTGCTGTTACCGGGCCAAGCCTGGGTCCTCACCCTGCTGGCTCTGCTGAGAAGGGACAAGTGGGGACCCAGTTCCTCACATCAGCCCTTCAGCAGCAGCTGACGGAGGGTCCATACCCTCTCAAGGCCATGGGGAGGGACAAATGGGAACGGCGAGTTTTTCCCGAGGCCCCAAATGGAGCTGGGCCTCTCCCTGGTATTTGGAGGGGAGTGAAGCCGCCTCTTATAAGAGGAGCACGCCCAGTCTGAGGCTCGCTGCTGAGCTGGGAGGCTCGTGGAGGGGCCCTGGCCAGCCGGCAGTGGGTGAGGGCGCTGCCTGGCGTCTGCAGCTGGGGCTGGAACCCGGGAGAGGAACGGGGCAGTGAGGCAGGCTGCTTCCTCCTTCCTGCTTCCTTCCGCCCTCTGTCCTCTCCTCTTGTTAGATGGTTCGTGGTTCCTTCAGCAGATCCCTGCATTCTTGCCATGGGCCTGCGCCGTGCCCGGTGCCGAGCCTCCAGAGAACAAAGACAACCCTGTCTTTTCCTTCCCTCCCTCCCTGTCTCTCCCTTGGTCTCTTGTCATTCCTGCATCAAGCCAGAGAGCCAGGCCAGGCCCTGTTCCCTTGTCCCCGCCTCCCCCTCCCTCACCTCAGGGCTATGGTCTGGGTCTTCCCCCTTGGTCCCCCAGGGCTCCTTCTGCCCTGGGCTGAGCCTTCGGGATGGCTTACAGGTGATATTTGGGGTCAGGGAGGGGGGACAGAGCGCAGGCTGCCGTCTCCTTGCTGATGGAGAGAGAAAAGAGGAAAGGGGCATCTGAGGAGAACTTGGGTCAGGAATGTCACGGTAGTGTCCGGTTGCTGATTTTGAGATACGGAAGAAGATGATTCATGCATCCAGGGAGCTTCCTCCTCACTTCTGAATCCCCAGAAGGTCGAAGGTGATGGCCAGGCCTTGCCCCCATGCCCCGACCTTCCCTATTGCCCTTGCTACCTGAGAGGGGGCTTCTCCAAACTCTTTCTCCTCCCCACAGGGTCCTCCAGGATCTCGAGGCCCACCAGGCATGCGGGGACCAAAAGGATGCCGGGTAAGTGAGGCCCAGTCCCCCGGGGAGGGGGGGGGGATGACACCTGACACCAGCAGGGGCCGCCAGACAGAGAGCCTCCCTCCTGGTCCTTGCCCCCCGCCCAACCCTGAGATTGGGGATTAGCAGACATCAGGCAGGGTTCCAGGCTCATCCTGGGTCTGAGTGTTGGCCTGCGACTCCATTTCCAGGCCATCTTTTCCAGCCCATTTCTGAGCAGCAGGCCTTGCCATCCAGTAGGTACAGACAAGTTCTGTGGAGCCTGCGTTTGTCCATCCATTCATTTGTTCATTCATTCATTCAACCACCATTTGTTTAGCACTGACAATGTGCCAGCTCTGTGGACACCACAAAGAATGGGACATGCATGACCCCTTCCTGCCCTCGTGTGGCTCAAGTTGAAGAGATCGTATAGGGTCATTGACACATGATGTAGGGTCATTGGCACATGGCATAGGGTCATTGGCACATGGTGTAGGGTCATTGGCACATGGTGTAGGGTCATTGGCACATGGTGTAGGGTCATCAGCACATTGATGGTGATGCACAGGCAGCTTGGGAGCCTGGAAAGAGTATTGGAGAAGCTTCAGGGAGAGGAGGTTACCTGATCTGATGCCAGATTCCAGGCAAGGGACTGCCCTAAGGAGAGAGAAGGTGTGGCATGCCTCGAGGCCTCCACTGGTTCAGCAGAGGGTCAGGCGAGAGGAATGAATCGAAGAATTAGCAGGTGCGAAGCCCGAGAACACTACAGCTCAGGCTGTGGGCTGCACTCCCAGAGCAGTGGGGAGCCACAGAGGATTTTAACAGAGCGCTGGCCTGGTAATCACTAGTACTCGCTTGGTGTCAGGTACTGTCTCTCACATATTTCACTTTCTTCATCTTCAACATTACTCAAGGTGCTCATCGTATTCCCATTTTACAGATGGGGAAGCTAAGGCACGCAGGGGTTAAGTCGCTCGTGTCAGGTTGCACAGTTAGAAAGTGGCAGTGCTGGGATTGGAACCAGCGAACCTGGCCCTTGTGCATACTGAATGTAGTCAATTTCCGGTCATGCAGGGAGGGCTGACCGAGTGATTTTCTGCCCCGAGCTGGGCCAGGTGCTGGGCCAGGCAGCTTGTAGGAGGAAAGCACCGAGCGCGGTGGAGCCGGCAGCCCAGGCCCGCTATCCTAGCTCCATACAGGGGATCTGTGATCAGTCTCCTCTTGGCTGAATTTCAAGTGGTTTTAAATTCTCCCCCAAACCAGATGGCCTGAACAGTCAGCCCAGGAGAGGGGGGATTAAGAGGCATTCCTCTGGCCCAGCGGGGCCCCACCCGGGGCCATGGCCTGGGTCTCTGCATGTGGACCCAGGCCCGCTGGCAACCAGTCCCACCTTGACCCTGTGCGTGTTGCCTCCTGGCCCAGGAAGCCAGATGAGCTGGAGGGCTCAGGTCCTCCGCTCACTGGCCACCGCAGCTGGCTTGGCCTCCCCTTCCCAGCAGAGGCTTGAAGAATGCATCTCCTGCTTGAGGAAACCCAGGCTCCAAACCACATCAAAAGTCTCCAGGGCTGGGAGGGAAGCATCGGGAACATGAGCTCCTCCCCCCTGCTGGGTTTGGCAGGAATGCAAAACCTGTGGGAATGGCCCCCTGAGTCCCTGGCCTCATGGTCCACTTCACAGAGGAGGTAACTGAAGAATAAGGAGGGGGGATTTCCAGAGAGGTTTGTACTGTGCCTGCAGAAAAGCTCAATTCTGAACAGGCTTCCAGGTAGCTACTGGCTTGCCTAGTGACCTTAGCAAGACCTGGCCACCCTCTGAGCCTCGGTTTTTCCATATGTGCCAAGGGGAATGTACAAGGCCCTGCCTGCGTCTCTGCCCCTGTGTGGGAGGGGACAAGAAGGGGCCTCAGGCCCTTGGCGCTTGGGAGAACTGCTGATGAGGTCTGGGTCCACAGGCCTCAGTTGAAAACTTGGGCTACTTGAGACGAGACAGGGTCAGGTCCCAGCCTTCCCAATGACCAGTTCTGGAGCCTCAGGCCCTGGTGGATGGCATTAGGAGGACGTTGTGAGGACCCAGAGTATGAACTTACATCAGCTCGATGCCCATTTTCCCCCTCCATCACCAGTCACTGTTTATCAGCGTGGGAGTGAGCTCCCCGTCACAGGGGGGTGTGGAGGTCAGGGTCTGCGCTGGGACAGGGTGCTGGAAAAGACAACGTCTAAAATCCCTGTTTGTTACCTGGGAGACTCCACTGTCTCCCTGCACCATCTCCTTTGAGGGATTCGTGAGGATTCTGAGATTCACGAACCTGACCCCAGACTCTAACCCCCACGAATGGGGCTTAGGGCTTCACAGACCTGGCCTCGAATCCTGGCTCTTCCTCTTTGACCTTGGGCAATGGACTCCTCTCTGGGCCTTTAGCTTTCCTCTGCAAAATGGGTGAGCAAGACAGAACTGACCTCTCCAGAGGGCCCTGGGGATCAAACCCCTTCACAAGCACCTTGCACGCATGAGCGCCTGTTCGGGCAGCAGTGCAGGAGGCGCTGGGCACCTGTTCCTCCCCTCCCGGTCATCCAGCCCTTGGTCACAAGAGCTGCAGTTGGACAGATTTTCTGTCCTGGCCTGGCCGAAGGGCAGCCCTGGCTCTGACTGCCAGCTTCTCCCTGGGGAGGGGCTCCAAGAGAACAGACATATGGTTCTGATGGAAACCCAAGCCCTCCTCCGGCAGCACTGGAGGGCCCGTGTTCACTTGGAGAAGGAGCGGACAGGAGTGGGGGGCCCTCGGGACACAAGATGAGCTGCAGAGCGGCCCAGAGCAAGGGTTAGAGTGTGCGGCTGCCCTGCTCTTCTCCCTGCCCCAGGGGACTATGGGAGGGGAGGCTTGAGGGGGCTGCGTTGTCCCCTCCTCCCTCCAGGCAGCAAAGGCTGCCCCTATTTCCCCCAGGGCAGCACCAGCTCCTCCCCCCCTCCCCCGCCCCTAGCTTCCTGGTGCTCCTCAGGGACTCGCTGCCTCTCAGGTAACGGGGAATTTAGACATTGACTTCAGCATCCTGCTCGGCCTTCGTGGCTGCTGCAGGCCCTGACCTGCACAGCCCCATGGTGGGGAGCTCACTCCCACACTGGTAGCAATGACAGAGTGATGGAAAGAAATGGGCATCTGGCTGAGTTGGGTTCAGATTCCGGCTTCTCCGCTTCCCAGCGGTGTGTCCCTAGGCTGTTCCCTTATTGCAAAATGAAGACAACAGCTGTATCATTGCTGCCACTGCTCTTGCTACTCTTGTTATCCATCCCAAAGTCTTTCTCCCAGAAAGGCCTTGGTCCCAAGGATAAATAGGGCGCTGTGTGATTTGGACCAAGCCATCACCACCTCTGGGTCTCCACTGCACTCCCAGAGCTACCTCTTTCCAGGGAGGTTGATGCCTCAGCTAGAGACAGAGGCCAGGGGCTGGAAGCCATCTCTCAGGAGGGCCCAGGGGCCTACCTGACATATGAGCCTCTGTCCCCGTCCCTCTGACGCGAGACGTCCACTTCAATCTGGCCCCTGTCCACCAATCTGGGGCGGAAAGTCTAAGACATGACCTGACAGGGTCCATCTGAGAACAGAGGCCCAGAGAGGGGAAGGGGCTTGCCCGGGACCACACAGCAGTCCAACAGCAGAACCAGAACTAGCACCCACAGCTTCTACGCATGTGTAGTATTGGGCCTCTGCAAGCTTTCCGCTGGCTCTCTGTAGCACGCTCGGAGCTGCAGTTCTGAGGGAGGGACCAAAGCCGCATGTGCCAAGCCATTCCTCTGTGTCCCTGTCTGCAGGGAACCTGCCACCTCTTCCGGCAGATCCTGCTATGACTGAGCACTTAGGACAGGCCACGGAGGTCATCTCCTGCCTTCAGGAAGAGATTCCATCCCCATTTCCGAGATGATAACTGAGGCTCAGCGTCATCCCCTGTCCCGGGTTTATTCAGTTCAGGAGATGCTATGTTTTTAAATTTTATTTTTAAATATTTATTTATTTCTGAGAGAGAGTGTGTGAGCAAAGGAGGGGCAGATTGGACCTCAGTCTCCCCATCCGTGCAGTGGGAGGAGGGAGCGCATTCCACCCACCCCTGATGGCCTCCCAGCTTTTGAAGAAATAAGAGTCCTGTCTGGGGCTCCAAGGAATAGCGGCCTGGCCCCTGCCCTGCTCCTACCCCCTCCACACATCGGCTCTTGCCCCATGAGCAGGGCCAGATTGGCTTTCACATCGGGCTGGACAAAGGGATCCCAGACCCCCAGCCATGTGCAGACCCTCCCTGAGGCCCTCTCGGTCAGTTTTCCCCCAAGGACTGTGGTCCCTACACCCGCTGCCACCGCCTGTGTGCTCTGGGGAGAGCATGCGACAGCCGAATCTGCAGTCCTGACTGCAGGGACTTGGCCGCACGTGGCTGGGCTCTGGCCCTCAGCCTCCACAACCACCGAATGCGCTGGCTGCCTGCCCTCCCCGGTCTTTACACACAGGCCGTTCGTATACCACCAGCTCTTTTCCAGAATGGTAGGACCCCTCGCCAGGTCCCTCCATGGGGAGCCGTCTCAGCAGGGACACTGCACCCCGGTGACCCGCCTCGGGGTGGGGTGTGCGGGCAGCAGGAGGAAAGGGGAGCCCCCGGCCTGTGTCGGGAAAGGCCCAAGGCTTTGGGCGGCCCTGCCCTCCTGGTTCCCGGCCCGAGGGAGACCCCTGCTGTCCACCACGCTAGTCCCTTTTTCCTCTTCCAGGGCCCCCGAGGACCAGATGGACCAGCCGGGGAGCAGGGGTCCAGGGGCCCGAAGGTACCGACCCCATGGCCTGCCCTCGCTCACGCCTCCCACGCTGGGTCCGGAACCCCAGAACCAAGGCTCGCACCTTCCTGGGCATTAGGCCACTGTGGGCAGCGGGGAGTCCGGGAGAGGCTGAGAGCTCACGGGCCGCTCCTCCTGGCCCTGGAGCCTCGGCAGGGGGCGAGGGAGAAAGAGCACCAGAGAGAGAGAGAGAGCAGTGAAGGAGAGGGAGCCGGAGGAGGCAGGAATGAGAGGGCGTGAGGGGGAGCTCAGGTCCCCTCTGACGCCTTCCCCAGGGGCCCCCAGTCCCCTCGAGGGTCCCCCAAAAGGCGAGATTGCTTCTACTCCAGCAGGAGAGAGGGCTCCCTAGTTCTCTGGAGCAGCTGGTGACGATAGCCAGCCACTCCCCTCGCCGGGCCTCAGTTTCCCGCCCACACAGCAGAGAGAGGGATGGATGCTTGCATAGGTTCCTTTTGTCTCTCGTGGAGTGTGTGGGGCTCCCGTGTCCGTCAAGGGTTCTCCCAAGCTCCCCTTGCCCCCTTCACATGCTCTGTTTCCTGTAGGGCCCTTCAGGACCTCAGGGCAGACCGGGCCAGCCCGGGCAGCAGGTATGTCAGGCCAAGGCTGCCAGCCCCCTCCCCGCTCCCCGCTTTGTGACCTATGCCTCTAACAACCCCAAATGCGTTTCCAGGGTGCGGCCGGTGAGCGAGGAAACTCGGGCGTGCGAGGCTTCCCCGTAAGTAGCACCGGTTCTGGAAATCCCGTGGGGCTTTGCCGGAGAAAATAGCCACATCAGCCAAGTTCCCATCCTGCTGGGGGAACCCCCACGGTGCTAGGTGCCCACTATCTCTACATGGAAGGCCTTCCAACCTGCCTGTTTCCCCCGGGACTCGGTGTCCCCATCTGTCACTTGGCAGAGGGTAGGGTAGGACCGTCACATATTGTGAAGCCAGCCTGCCTCTTTCCCCCGGGACTCGGTGTCCCCATCTGTCACTTGGTGGAGGGTAGGGTAGGACCGTCACGCATTGTGAAGGCTTACAGTCTCGGAGAAACTAAGTCACCTCTGTTCCTCTCTGCAGGGTGTCCCGGGACCCTCAGGCCCCCCGGGCACCAAAGGCCTCCCAGGAGAACCGGTATGTGCCCTCTCGCCCCCCCCACCTTTTTCCTCTTTGCCCCCTGGCAGGCTGGTCTCAGATGGGCCACCTCCGGGAGTGGGGGATGTGGTCATACAGGGAGGTTGGAGATGGAAAGTGCCAGGGCTCTGTGACCCTGACAGGACAGGCCTCGGAGGGTAGAGAGAGTGAGCACTGTCCAGGGAGCTCAGGAGCTCTGGGCTTGAGTCAAAGCTCGTTTGCCCTCCAGCTGAGTTTTCTTGCAAGTATCATGGGAATACATTGTCCCTACCTCGCCATCCTGTTGTAAAAATGAACTGGTAAGGTGTGCACAGAGTGCTCAGCACAGGCTGAAGCTGAGGGAACCGAGGGTTTGGGGAACAGCCCGAGTGTCAGGGTGCCCCACGAGGAGGCCATGGAATTGTACCTCTGGGCAAGGACAGGAGAGGTGCAGGGGGGAGGACAGCAGGCTCTGTCCGCCCAGGGCCGTGCTACTGTCCCACATCTTGAGCCCCAAGGGCCGCCATTTTGAATATTGAATTGACCAGGAGCCAGGTGCGGGTTTCTAGATCCCAGGTAGAGGGGTGTCCAGGCAGAGAGAATGGAGTGAGCAAGGCTGCTTGGAAGAGCTGGAAGGTCTCTGAGTGGGGGAGGGCCCTCTGGGTTTGAGGTGGGGGGTGGAACAGGAGAGAGTGCAGGTGGATTGAGGGATGGCAGGAGACGGTGGGGAGAGTGGGCTGCAGAGTCCCGGATTCTGTGGATCCTCGCCCTCATCCGCACTCAGAGGGCCGAGGCTGCCTTCTCGAAACTGTCATGTCTGTCTTCCAGGGCCCTCAGGGACCCCAGGGGCCACTTGGCCCTCCTGGAGAGATGGGACCCAAGGTGAGTGCTGAGGGCCCCTTGTTTGTCCTGCGACGTGATGTTGGTGGGGGGATATCAGCCTCTCGAAGCCCTCCACCCCTGGGGGGCCCTGGCCTGGCCTGGGAGGGAGACGGCCGCGTCCTGTGACCTGGAGAAAGTGAAGACTAGATACCGCAGAGGGCAGGTCCACCTTAATGGCCTAGGGGGAGGGGCCAGGCTCCCTGTCCCAGGCGCTGCTGTGTGCGCCGCTGGCGGGGGGCCTCGGGCCCTCACCTCAGCACCAGGTTTGACTGCAGAGTGAGCCCTGTTGCGGTCATGTGGCAAGGAGCAGGATGGGGACTCAGATACCTTCGCTTTATCCAGAGAAAACTGAACGACGGGGTGGGGTTTGTGCAGGGGCTATAGCCATGCCCATGATGATAGCCCGGACCCCTCCGCACCTTGGTCATCCTGGCCCCTTGGAGAGAAGGGCTGGGGTCAGTCAGCCCTGAATACAGCCTGCATTGGCTTCCTCCCCTGTCGTTATGTGAATCCTGACATTTTCCTCCCTGTGCTTGCCAAGGGGCTCCTAATGTGGTAAACAACACTCAGCGGGGGAAGGAGAGGGCTCCAGCAGCTTCTGGGTAGCCCTGAGTGTGGGCACCCTGGGTCCAAACCCCGCCCATGATCCCAGCTCCAAGCTTCAGGAAGGCAGCAGCCTGCTTCCAGCTCTGTGTCTCTCGTGCTATGTGACCTCAGGCACCTTCCTCGCCGTCTCTGGGCCTCCCCAAGTTATCTCCTCCCTTACAATCAGAGGCCAGCCCTTGCTGTAGGAAGGACCAATGTTGTTTTCTTGCAGGGACCACCTGGTGCAGTGGGAGAGCCGGGCCTTCCTGGGGAAGCCGGGATGAAGGTAAGGCAGGATGAAAGAGAAGAGGGACTTGTTGAAACGAGCGTCCGGCTAGCGGCCACATTCTCCCCACAGAAGAGAAACGGGCCTTTCTAGTGCGGGGATAATGAGTTCTCTGTGCTCCTGGCTGGGGAGCGGGTTCTGGCTATGGCCACAGTGAGGGGCCCGGCTGGCCCGGAGCCCCCGCCCCCTGCCCAGTGGTGTTTGCTCTGTGGCACCTGCCCCACGCGGGGGCGGCCGCTCCTCTTGGCCTCCCCTGATACCATCTGCATTTCAGCACCCGTGCCCCTCATTACCTGCCAGGAAACAGGCGCCCATTGATACCCGGGCTCCGGGGAGAGCCCCCCCCCACCAGGCAGGCCCCGGAGCCGATAAGCGGGGCTGACAGTCTGGGGGCCTTGTTAGGCAGGGCCAGGGGGTCTAGAAGGACCCCCCCCTTTGTCTGTGCTCGAGCCTCCCTGCCAGGTGGAGGGAGTTGGACCAGGCTTGGGACGTCAGTTGTTGGCTTAGTTCCAGAATCCTTTGCTCGAACAATGCGGAGAACCACCCCCTATGTAAAACAGACAGAAATGAGATCCTTCTGGTGGGGGCGGGGCTGGGGGCCCAGAGCCTCCCCCCTCCTTGGGCCCTTGGGGCATCAGTGTGGAGGGAGACTAATGTGCAGATGCCCACACGGTCATCTTCTGCGGGGCGGGGACCTTCATTCTGGCTCATTCAGGGCCTCTTCCTCCCCCGGGGTTTCTCCCCAAGGCTCTCAGGGAGGGTAAAGATGGTGGGCAGCCGGACTTACCATCCCTGTGTCTGATCTTCCCTGGAGTCAAACTACCCAGGTTTGGATCCCGGACCTGTCACTTATTAGCCTCAGGGATCTGGGCTAAGTTCCGTCACCCTGTGGTCCGTGGTGTCTTCTTCTGTAAAAGAAGATGCCTTTTCTGGCAGAGTCACTGTGAGAAATTAAATGGGAAATAAAGGGGCTCCTGGGTGGCTCAGTCGGTTGAGCGGCCGGCTTTGGCTCAGGTCAGATCTCACGTTTGTGGGTTCGAGCCCCGCGTCAGGCTCTGTGCAGACAGCTAGCTCAGAGCCTGGAGCCTGCTTCAGATTCTGTGTCTCCCTCTCTCTCTGCCCCTCCCCCTCTCATGCTCTGTCTCTTTCTGTATCAAAAATAAAACATTAAAAAAAGTTAAAAAAAAATAAATAAATGGGAAATAAAAAGCCACTTAGAACTGTGCTGCGTCCCCGTGAGCTTGATGGCAGCGGTGTCCCTGGTGGTCCTGGTGGGCCAGGGCTTCCATGGGGCAGAGGTTCTGTTGGCTTTTTACACCTTCGCTTTGGTCCTGGGCAAGAAGGTGCCTCCCCGGCTCCCCACCGGAATCAGAGCTGGCGAGACCTGGAGGGTGAGGTGGGGGCTGGGACTGGCCCTGCCCACCCCCACGGAGTGGTGCTTGGTTTCTCCTAGGGTGACCTTGGGCCTCTGGGCACCCCTGGGGAGCAGGGCCTCGTTGGGCAGCGGGTAAGTCGAAACAAATTCGTTCTCTCTGGGAAGCCACCCAAGGGGTGCTTGAGTGAGGGCGGGGACAGGGCTTCTCTCAACCTCCCTGAGCCTCAGGGGAGACCCTGAATTCCTACCGCCTCCTCCTGTCTGTCTCTCTGGCCGGGTCAGCGTTTCCACCTTGTAGCGGAGGTGCTCTTCAAAGAAAAGGATTCTATGGTCAAAGCGTTTGAGACTCACTGCATGCTCCGTGTTCCCTCTTATGTATTAGCAGTAGCATTTTCAAGGCTCTGAGAAGGCCTGCAGCCTAGAAATTGGTTCCTTTTGGATTACTCTGGGGTCCCCAAACTTAGTGACCTGTAAGCACTTTTATTGAAAAACACCTGTTTTTCATCCCTGAAAACCATTCTATAGAAGGTGATCTTCCCTTTTGCTGGAAGAAACCCACAAAGCTTTTCTTTCTCTACGAAGCATTGGGATGCCTCTCTGGCCACCTCTCTATGCCCTGTGCCCAGTTTATAAGGTCCCTGCCTGAGTGTGGCCTCCTGGGGTACTGGAAGGGGTACAAAACAGGCATCCTCAAGCCCCTGACGGCTGTAGAACGTGGGGTCCGGGAGGGAGGGGGAGTTAGCGTGTGCCTCCATTTTGGGGGGACACCAGGCCCAGCCCAAGCCCCCCTCATTTCTCACCTTGCCTATTTTTCCAATGCCTCGTGCTCCCCCCTGCCCTGAGTTAGCAGAGGCTCCGCAAACTGAGTTAAGACGCAGAATGCGTGAGAAAGACCACAAGGCAAGAGAGGAGGAGGGTGGAGCCTGACGCCGGGGGATGGCACACCCTGCGTGTCAGCGAGGGCTGATGGGCACAGGTTTCTGGGGGTGCCGTGTCATGAAGGGTCCCGAGGCTCCGCGTGGGCGTGGTAGGACTGAGCATGATGAGCGCTCACTTGATGCCCGCCATGCCAGGTGCGTCTCTCAGATCAGTGAGTAACTGGGGGCCTTGTCCTTGTGGGGCCACGTCCCCGTGGACCCATTAGTGACACCTGCCACGGGCACGGGAAGGGTGGACCTGCCCTGCCTCTGCCATCCCTGCGTCTCATGATTTCTGAGGCCCCTCAGGAGGTGCTGAACGGCCATAAGCGCTGAGAGCAAAGAGAGACCCGAACATGTGTGACGACCCTTTTGGGAACGGGCCGTGTTGGAGCGGGGACTGTGGAGACCCTAGCTGAGGGCCAGATGGGGGCTGGGGGCTTGGTATCCTTCCCAGACTTGCTGGCAAACAACAAAACAAAACAAAAAGAGTCTTAAGGTTGGCCTCACTTTCCTCATCTGAGAAATGGGATTCCCCCGAGGCCTTCCATGGGCGCTTGCTCCAGTTCCAGAAATAATGCCTCTAACGGCTGCCGTTGGCAGGGTGCTCAGACTGTGCCTTCCAGGAGCCCCCAAAGGAAGTGGTATTAGCCCAGGTTTCAGGGGAGAAGATCGGTGCCCCTGGGGGTGAGGTGGTTAGCTTGTGGTCACGCTGCCAGTGAATGGGCAGCCCAGGTGGGGGACTGAGGTCCGTGCGGCATCTAGCCTTTGTCGGCACGGGCAGCCCTGCTTTCCTGGCCAGCCAACTTGGACGCTTTGTAACTCATGCCCCCCCGTCTCCCCCACCCGACCAGGCCTGCCGACAGAGCAGGCGGCGGCTGGGGGTCTGCTCCTCCTCTCTGCAGAGGGTGCCTCGACCCTCCCCCCACCTCCGCTCGCTCACTAATTCTGCCACCGGTTACGGGGCACGTGCACTGTGCCAGGCGCGCCAGGGCCCTGCTGCCCGGAGACAGGGCTGGGGTCCTGCCCCAGGGAGGGGTGGAGGTAAAGGCACGTTGGGCTCCTCCCCAGCAACATCTCCTCATCTCTCCCCTCCACCCTTTCCAGGGAGAGCTGGGCCTCGAGGGTGACAGCGGCCCTGCAGGGCCCGATGGGGCGAAGGTAAGTATCCTTCTGCTGTAGGGTTGGGAGGGGAGGGGAGGAGACTGTTCTGGAACTGACGTCTACCTCTGCCCCCACTACCTCCCATCCAAGACCTACGTTTTCCCCCAGAAGCACCGTGTTCCCCTAAAGCTCTGACAGCAGACCTCTGGCTCCTAGTGAAGGCAGCCCTGTCCTGTACCTCAGCGTCCTTCCCCGCTCGGATGGGGGACTAGGAACCGTCCCCACCTTCCACGGCTCACTGCTGCCCTTCTCCTCAAAACTACAGCCTCTCTTGGTTAAGGGTAGTGCCTGGACACCCGCTCTGTGCCAGGCCCGGGGTCAGCAGCTTGGAGATCTGGGATCTTTCAAACATCCTAAAACATCGGGAAAATTGCGATCACCACCCATGACCTGTAAGCCACGACTTATGGTGGCCTAGTCACATGGGTATCAGGTACAATACTAAGCCCTTCGTATTGTGTCATACCTCAGTTAATGCTCCGGAATAAGTTCTGTCTTTAAATGAGGAAACGGAGATTCAGAGAGGTTAAGCAACTTGCCCAAGGACACACAGCTAGTAACTGGCACAGCCAAGACCCACGCCTCAGCTACCCCTTTGTACCGTGCGCCCAATCTAAAGGTAAAGAGACTGAGGCTCAGAAGGAGGCAGTGGGGGCACTCACCCAGAGTCTGTGGCTGAGTGGAGAATCCAAAAGTCAAACCCAGGGCTCCCTGGTACCAGTATGGGCCTAACCCTGCCCCACTGCATCCCATAGATTCCTCCATCAGTCCCAGAGGCTGGCACTTTCGGGAGGTGCTAGGGCTCCCCTGAGCCCTGGGGCAGGCGGGCACGGCTCTCTGACGTACTAGCTGCACCCCTAGCCCAGCCCTGTCCCTGGCCTCCAGCACTGGCCCAGCCCTGGAACAAGAGGTGGGCTTCTCCCAGGGCTGATCTGTCACTCAGTGACTCAGCTCCCCGGCCCAGGGTCCCAAGTGCCAGATCCCAGGATTCCCTTTGTCAGCCATTTACTCTCCTGTGACCTCACATAAGCAGCCCATCTCCAGGTCTCCACTCCCCCTGCCCTGTCCACATAGCTGCCGTGGGTCCTGGGCTTCCCCATCTACCAGGAAACCTCGATGAGGATGCTGCCGGCCCCTGGCTGGCTCGCATCTGCCTCTGGGTTTTCTTGCAAGGCTGAGAGCGCCCCCTGTCGGCCCTCCGTCTGCCTTCTCTCCTCTCCAACAAGGCTGCATCCTAGGATACAGCCAGGGCCTGGCTGGGGGGACCCGGAGCACTTGACTGCCCTCCACACCCTTTGCCAAATGTCTGCTTGAATGGCAGTGACCCTGAAGAACATTCTGGCTAAGATGCCCTGTGTACTCACCAGCTGCCTTCAGAGCTTTGCCTGAGCGAACCGATTCAGTCCCCCAGGCACCCTGTGAACTAGATTCGTTACCATCCCCACTTGACAGATGAGGACACTGAGGCACAATGGGAGGCCTCTCCCACCTCTGGACAGCCACCTTTCTTCTCCATGGGAGCTTGCTGAGGAGGGATGGGCGTGAGGGCTCGCGGGGGTGCAGGGGGCCTCACACTGTCTTTCCTGCTCTCTTATCCCAGCTCCTGGCCCTGGCTGCTTCCTCTTCTGCTCCCTTTCAAAGCCAGTTCTACTGTAGACCTCGGGCCAGAGTAGTGGCTCAGATGCGCAGTGTCTGGTCCCCACATGAATCCCAGGAGACCATCTGGTGTCGTTGGGGTGTTTGTC
The DNA here is from genome assembly GCF_006229205.1 of Suricata suricatta. Classification (NCBI taxonomy): domain Eukaryota; kingdom Metazoa; phylum Chordata; class Mammalia; order Carnivora; family Herpestidae; genus Suricata; species Suricata suricatta. Next base: position 19,046,910 of record NC_043712.1, on the reverse strand, counting down.
CAAGAATCACCTTCATGGTGAAAACCACCTGTCAGACGTGCACGGCGCTCAATAGTTGATACAGAGGGATTTCGTGCTGATTCTCTCTGTTGCGTTTGCTGAGCACCAGCAGATGGTGGTGGCGGCGGCGGTGCCTCTAGTAAAGCGGACTGTTACCCAGCGCACGCACCAGACACCTTGCTAGGCTACTTCTGTCCTCATAGTAACCCCTTGCTGCTTTTATTTTACAAATGAGGAAACTTGGGGTGCCTGGGTGGCTCAATTGAGCATCTGACTTCAGCTCAGGTCATGATCTCACGGTTCGTGGGTTCGAGACCCGCATCAGGCTCTGTGCTGACAGCTCGGAGCCTGGAGCCTGCTTCGGATTCTGTGTCTCCCTCTCTCTCTCTCTCTGCCCCTTCTCCACTCACACTCTGTCTCTATCAAAAATAAATAAGCATTAGAAAAAAAAAAGTAACCAATGAGGAAACTTGCCCAGAGTCACACAGCTATTAAGAGGTGGCAGCAAGATTTGAATTTAAGCGACATAACCTCAGGGGTGAGGGAAGTATTGTCCTCGGCACAGAGAACCTTGGAATTAGAAAGGCCCAGAACCCTAGGGACTCACCCATGCTCTGGCTTCCACGTGCTGCTGGGAAGTCTCCATCTCTCTCTGGGCCTTAGTTTCCCCATCTGTAAACGGAGACGGTTGAGCTGGACAACTTGTAAGACTTCTGAGCATTGGTGGATGTCCTAGGATTCTAGGATTCTCCAGGACCCCCCAGAGCCCATTCTGTAGGGGGTCCACCAGGACACCAGCCTTGCTGTGTGGGAGCCCCAGATGTGGAGGTCTGGGAAGCCCCTGCAGGGCTCAGGCTGAGGCCCCTCTCTGAAAACCAGCCCAGCTACCTGGAACAGGTAGAGGGCTTGGAGAGCAGGTGGCCAGAGATGACAAGCCAAAAGGGGACAAGCCAGAAGGGGAACCCTGAGGCTGGAGTCTGCAGGAGTCCCCTGGGCAGTGCCCTGTGTCCATGCCAAGCTTTGCTTGGAGTCTGAGAATCTCAGTGGGGCAGGGATCTCCGGAACCAACCTGTCCAACCCTCTCCTGGTGCCCAGATCTGCTCTGCACTGGCCCACACCTCTGCTTGGAGTGTCCCATCCATATCCAGGCTATCTCTGTACTCCTCCCCCTTGGGAAGTACCCACCCCCCTCAGCTGAGCTAGAAGCTTTCCCAACAGGCTCCTGCACCAGCCTCCTCTGCCCAGAGCCCAGGCCCAGTAGGTCTAACTCCTGCTCTCAGCGGATGCTCTCAGTCTCCAGCTTCATGCCTGCTGTACTCCAGTCTTGCTCTTGGACCCACAGCAGTGTATCAGCGTCCCTCCTAAAGGGTGGCACCGGGAAGCAGACCGACATTCCCCAGCCTTCCCCCAGTCTGGTCCCCGCCCGCCCTCCCTCCTGTCCAATGCTTCATACCCTTTCCCACGGGTCTCTCTGCACGGTCCCAGCTCAGCCACTTGCAGACCGGCCACAAGCCCCACCAGGCCTGCAGCCGTGATGGGGTGGCCTTCAGACAGGCACCACCCTGCTCCTCTGTGGCCACTGCTTGTACTGCACCCCTCACATTCCACTCTGCCCCAGCGGGCAACAGGGTATGCCCCAGCCGGGCACAGATCCTCCTGCCGGAACATGGCCCGGACGTGGCGAGCGTGGTGTAAGGGGTAACTGCTGTCCGCAGGACGGAGGCCGTGCTCTATGGCCGGCGGGAGCCAGGGCCGAGCCCACAGCTCGGGAAACGGTGCTCCCAAGAGAGTCAGACAGGAAAAGACAAAGACAAAGAGGATGGCACCGTGCAGCGCAGTTGGATTGTGCCTCTGAAGCTGCTAGCCAGCCTCACTGCCTTGTCACAGCCATTCCAATGGAAACTATGACCCGTTCTCATTGTTACCGGAAACGGTTTTCCTGGAAGCAGGGGTTGCAAGCGCAACTCAGAAAGATGGAGCTCGTTCAGAGAGGCAGGATTGGGTGAACGGTGTTCCTTTTTAAGAATGTCCTTCAGCATCTTAAGACTCCTGTCCTGTCCCCCCTGTGTGTGTGTGTGTGTGTGTGTGTGTGTGTGTGTGTGTGTTGGGGAGAAATAGCCGAGTCTCCCAAAGGCGCCCCCTTCCTGTGAACTCCATGGGGCAGAAGGCTCCCTCTGAGCCACTCCCTCACCGGCTCAGGCACCATGGTGAGGGTGTTCCCTGTGCCAGCCAGGCCATGCCCCCTGACCCTTTTGGCAGCTCCAGGAACCATCCGGGGAATCCAAGGGACGTCATGGACGTCCAAATGGAGCCCTGAGGTGTAGTGCCTCTGTTGGACTCAGTGACTAATATCTTCTCTCTCTCTCTCCCCTCCTTGTTCCCCTTTAACCTAGGGGGACAGGGGTGACCCTGGGCCTGATGGTGAACGTGGCGACAAGGGCCAGGAGGGACGGAAGGGCGAGGATGGGCCCCTCGGCCCTCCCGGTGTCCCTGGCATCCGGGTGAGTATGTGTGGCTCCGTGCCAGCCCTTGGGGCTTCTGGGTGAGGACACTGCTCGCGCCTGTTCAGGCAGCTGGATGGGAGGTCCCCTAAAGGCCTTCTGCTGTGATCCTTCCTCCTCCTGGGAGCTTCCCAGAGAGCCAGTCCGACCATATCCCCCCTCACCCCCCCCACACACCTAACACTCCCATGACTCCCAAGGGCCCTCAGACTAGCATCACACTCCTCAGTCTGGCTTCCACACCCTCCACAAGCCTGGCCCTGCTGACCTTGTCCCACATTCAGCCACACAGGATTTAGCAGTGAGGATCTAGCAGGAGGGGCACCAGCCCAGATTCTCCACTAGGAACTTGCTATGTGACTTTTCACTTGCCATTGCCCTCTCTGGGTCACATTCTTATTATGAGAGATTTGGAAGGAATGCGTACTGAGATCACTTTAGGTTCCAACATTCCAGAGCCTCTGTCTTAGTAAACTTTTGAGTATCGTGGTTGTGGGGTGGGCAGCAACATGTGGCAGAAATAGCCCTGGGCCTAGAGTCCAAAGGTTAAGTTCTTGCTTGAGCCCCCACTGTCTGTGAGGCAGATAGATCTTCAAAGAGTCGATGAAGCTTTGGAAAGGAAAGTGCTTTATCGTACATGCCAGAAAATCAATATTGTTTTTAAGAATTTGGGGGAGGGAATGATTGGAAGCTGCTGGGGGTGGTGATGGTAGTGGTAGTAATATTGGTGGTTGGGTGCAGGCAGTGCACCCAGTGATGATAATGGTGATGGTGATGGTGGAGGTGACAGTATTGGCGATGGTGGTGATGGTGGAGATAGTGATGATGGTGGAGATGGTGATGATGATGGTGATGGTAATGGTGACAATGGTGGACATGGTGAGGATGATAGTGGTAATGATGATGGTGATGGTTTTGATGGTGGTGGTGGTGATAGTGGTGGAGATGGTGATGATGGTGGTGACAGTGATAATGATGGAGATGGTGGAGATAGTGATGATGATAATGATGGTGACAATGGTGGAGAAGGTGATGGTAGTAATGGTGGAGATGGTGATAATGGTGGTGGTGATGGAAATGGTAGTGATGATGGTGGAGATGGTGGTGGAGATGGTGATGATGGTGGAGATGGTGAGGATGGTGGTGTTATGGTGATGATGATGGAGATGGTGATGATGATGGTGATGGTGGTGGTGATGGTGGTAGTGGAGATGATTAGGATGGTGGTAGTGATGGTGGTGGTGATGATGGTGGTGGCAACACTGGTGATGGTGATGGCAGTGGCAGCAGTTGGCAGTGGTGGTGACAGTGGCCATAGTGATGGGGACAGTGGCGGTGGTGGTGGTAGCAGCATTAATGTCCATATTTTGCCGTCTCTACCAATTTTCATACGCTGGAACTGGAAAGAGATTCGCTGGGGCCAGACAGAGCGTGTTTTGGGTGGCAGAGGTGGTGAGAGGCTTGTACTTGAGTCTCCTTGGCATCAGGGCTACAGGACAAGTATCTCCCACTCTGGCCAGGAAACAGTGGAGTATTTAAAAATAGAATTTTATGAGCCATCAGAGCCTTTCCAGAAATATATCTACATGGATGGGGGCCCAGCAAAAGTCTTCATTCTGGCCCCACAGCCTCACCCCACTGGCTGCTCCAGCCCTTACTCAGGATTTCCCACACCACGAGGGATGCTCCCAGCGGAGAGCGCCCGTCAGAACAAGTGGCTGGCCGCCAGGTCCTGGGGGAGACTCCCGGTGTCCCGGCCCTGTGCTGAATTCTTCAGGGCTGAATTCTTCAGGGCTGACTCATTTCTCCTCCTGACAAGGGATCAGCCATAGCAATCACCTCAGTGTCCTGAAAGATTCCACCAGTCCCTGGGTCGTGATTTCACAGTTGCCCAGAAATGACCATCCTGGGACAGGGGTGCCCCAGCCACTGAAGGCCCACATCCCACTCTACCCTGGTTGGGTAACCTGTGGACAGGGCCTTCATCTCACTGAGCCTATTTCTTTGACTCTAAAATGGAATAAAGAATCCCTTCCTCCCAACCCTGTGGCCAGAATTGGACGAGGGATGATACAGAACGAAGACACAGTGCCTGGCCCATGGTGGAAGCCGTGACGCTTGTCACTCTTTTTTATTGAAGGGCAAAAGACCTTGACCTTGCTAGTACAGCCTGTCCAGTAGAAACAGAAGACAAGCACATGAGTAATTTAAAATTTCTTAGTACTCACATTTTAAAAGTGTAAAAAGAAGTGGGTGAAATAAAGTTTAATAGTGTATTTTATTGAGCCCGATATATCTAAAATAGTAACATTTACAACATATAATCAATATAAAAATCATTAGTAAGGCATCTTGCATCCTTTTTTTTTGGTGCTAAATCTATGAAATCTGATGTGTGATTTACTCTTACAGCGCATCTCAGTTCGGATGCTAAATTTTCATTGGAAATACTTGATCTGTATTTAGATTTCATGAAATATACTGCTATACCGCTGGAAATGTAGATTCATGCCCCCACATTATTCCAGACATACTTAAAAGTTTTATAATAACGGAATGGTCAGTTTTAAAGTTTAATTTTATATTAAAATTAAATTGAATTAAGAATTTGGTCCGTCTGTCCTAGAAGCCACATTTCAAGTGCTCGGTAACCTGGTGTGGGGAGGGGCCACCGTAGTAGACAGTGCAAAAGCTAGTTCAAGACCTTTATATTAGAAGTGGAGAAAGTGAGGGCCTCTGGGTGGCACAGTCCGTTAAGGGTTTGACTTCGGCTCGGGTCATGGTCTCCCAGTCTGTGAGTTCGAGCCCCGTGTCGGGTTCTGTGCTGCCAACTCAGAGCATGGAGCCTGATTCAGGACACAGATTCTGTGTCTCCCTCTCTCTCTGCCTCTCCACCGCTCGTGCTCAGTCTCTCTCTCAAAAATAAGTAAACATTAAAAAATTAAAAAAAAAAAGAAGTGGGGAAGCTGAGGCACACAAAAGAGGAAGGGATTGTCCAGGGTAAGCACCAGGATCCAGGGCAGTCTGTGGTGCTTCCAAGAACACTGTCTGCTCCTTCCAGAGGTCCCAGAGTGGACTAACTGGCGGTTCCCTTAGAGACATGCTTTCGCCATGTTTTATCTTTTGAGCAGACATCTCTCCCTTGCACTAAATCAGAGCCAGCCTCCCTGTAATTTCTCTGCCCCCCCTCGAACTCACAGACTGGGAGACCACGACCTGAGCCGAAGTGAGACCCTTAACGGACTGTGCCACCCAGAGGCCCTCACTTTCTCCACTTCTAATATAAAGGTCTTGAACTAGCTTTTGCACTGTCTACTACGCAGTTCCAGAAATCTGCGGACAGAAATCAAGTCCCTCTGGGTTAGCCCATGGGTTTCCTGGTTCCTCTAAGATCCCGTCTCCCTGCCCTTCCTCCACCACAGGTAGTCAGTATCTATTCCAAGTTGGGGCCATCACCTCTCTCGTTCTACAGCAAGTACCTCTGTTAATGTAGTCATAGGGATTGAATCAAACTAGCTCTTTAGTGTTTGCCAAGAATGTAGGTGTTTTTGTCCGAGCTCCCCTTGAGGTTTGGGCCTGGAGAGAATTGTCTTCTGTGGGCCGTCAGGATGTCCTTTCCAAACCAGAAACACTCCCTGCCGCACCCCTACATCCCAACCCAGCGTGGCTCAGGGCTGGGATTCTCTTCTCTCCCTCTCTTATATTCACACATGCACACTTACACACACTCACTCACCCCGCTGAGGGGCCCTGACCGGGGCAGGGCGAGGGAGAGCTGCATTATGGGATGCCCTTTGGGGGAGGGGGCACAGCGGCCTGTTGGAGGGAGTGGCCTGGGTACCCCAGTGGGAGAGCGGGGAAGGGCTGCTGACCTTCCCGGCACAATGCCCCACTGTGACGATCCCCTCCAACTCCAAGCCCCAGGGGAAGGAGGGAGATCCTGTCAGTGGGACACGGCCTCAAGGATTGTCAGAAGTGAGCCCCAGTGTCTTAGAGATGAAGGGGGTGCCTTGTATCATCAGTGGGTACCCTGAGCCCCGGACGTGGACTCAGACACAGCAGCAGTTGACTCGGTTCTGGGCAAGTCCCTTCACCTTCCGGAAGTGCAGAAGTCACCATGGGGGGGAGGAGGCCATGATCAGGCCTAAGGCTCAGCGTGGCTAGGAGGCTGGAACAGTGTGTGGCAAAGGGGGTGCAGAGGGCTGTCCCAATGGCGCCTAGCAGCCGCCAGGAAAGGGGCGTTTATCCAGTGCTCACTGGGCCAGGTGGCTGCTGAGCACAAGCGGGTTGAATTCTCAGCTCTGTGAGGCATACAGGACCCCTGTCCCCACGTTGCAGACAAGCCTCCCATCACAGGAAGTGAGGTCGCATTCAAGGTCACGGGGGCGTTGAACGCCAGGTGGGCTTTGAACCCAGGCAGGCTGCCCTCAGAGCTAGGGTGCTAACCTTCCATACCTCTCACCCTCCTTTCCCTCCTTCTCCCCTCAGGGTCCAGAAGGAAACCCAGGGAAGCAAGGCGAGAAGGGCCGGACAGGAGCCAAGGTGGGTGCCCCGCGTCCCCGGGCCATGGCCTCCCCAGGCCCTCCTCCCCTCTTCCTACCCTCCCCACCCCCACCTCGTGCTGGGACTTGGTGACAGCACTGTGTCTCCTGCTGCAGGGTGCCAAGGGCTACCAAGGACAGCTGGGTGACATGGGCGTCCCTGGAGACCCTGGACCCCCCGGCACCCCAGGCCCTAAGGGGTCCCGGGGCAGCCTGGGACCAACGGTGAGAGCTCCCTGGATGGGGTGGGTAGGCTCAGGCACAGAGCAGAGGGGGGTGGGTGAGGGCAGAAAGAGAGGTACCGCCAGCTCTACCCTTCAGCTAAGCCTCTGGGTGTCCCTTGTCCTGGCCACTTCTGAACCGTGGATCCCTCTGGGAGCCTGCCGAAGCCACAGCCTCTCTCCTTGGAAAAGGACCCACAGGACCAAGTGTTCAGTTTGGAGGGGGCGGTGGGTCTTCTGAAGGCCCTTACAGACCCAGATTAAGAAGCCCCATGTTAGGGAGGGAGAGGGGACCAGCCCCTCGGGAGTGTTTTTAGGAACAAGGAGTTTGCCCACCGGAAATAGACCCAGGAGGTTCAGGGTAGAGGTGCTGCGGATCTCTGGGTGACTCTTGGGGTGTCCCGGCCTGTCGCTGGCCTATCCTGAAGGGGGGCCCCTGGGGCTCTGACAGGCGCAGAGGGGGGACGCCAGGAGGAGGCAGACAGGGGCCGGCATCTTCACGCCGCCAGTGTGCACGGATCAGCCGCTGAGCTGCTTTGTGGCACTTACCAGTGTCCACAGCGCACATGTCCCCACCGCGGCTGATTTCAGGCCGCCACCATGATGCCACTGCATGTGCACGTGTGGGAGAGGCTCGGGGTGGGGTGTGCTGTGTGCACGTGTGGGAGAGACGCGGGAGTGTGTGTCGTCTGGTATTTCCGCTGCACAGACTCCACGGGCGGGGATCTGCAAGGGCGTGGATAATAGCAGAATGTAGTTAAAGTTATCAGGAAGAGATGAGTTTGGAATATTTATCATCTTTGTTTTTAATATAATTGATTTAACTGTAAATTCATATCTTCATTTTTTTATAGTGGTTCTGCTTAATAATTGGCTCACAAAAGCGAAGGCAGTTTAGCCTGTGGCTGTCATGAACCACTGGAGCTGGGAGGAGGAAGGGCTGGAGGGAGGAGAGGAGCTCAGGGAGGAGGGGCAGATGGCACTCGCTCTCCAGCCTGCTTCTGGGCCGCGGGTGTGCCGGGCTGCTGGGCTGACCTGGGCGGGAGCTGCTGGGAGAACCCTACCCAGTGCTAACTCGGCTCTGCTCCTCCCCTAGGGAGCCCCAGGACGGATGGGGGCCCAAGGAGAACCAGGACTGGCTGGCTATGATGTAAGAACATCTCACCTACCCCCTTCTGGAATTCTGTCCTGCAGACCGGGACCCAGGAGTGCCTCGGCTTCAGCCCCCACCACCTCCCTGCTGCGGGCGTGTGCTCACAGAGCAGAGTGGGGGTCAGAGACCCCCTGGGGGCTGGGCAGGGCTGGGTGGACTGAAGCACCATCCCCCTCCGCAAGCCCCCACCGAGTCCGTCCTTCCCATGGTGATGCAGGCGCACTTCCTGTCTGGGCATCACACCTGCTGTCTGCGGAGGGGAAGCGTCTTAGGCCGGTTTTGCCTCCGAGCTGGCACCCCTGTGAGAGCGGCTGAGCCAAACCCACGTTGCACATCAGAGAGGCTCGGGGCTGGCTCAGAAAGGGAAACTGAGGCTAATGGTTGTGTGGGCAAGGCCTGAAAGCTTGTTAGGTTGGAAGGTGGGATCCAGTGTCTGGAGCAGGAGAGGGAGAGGAGGGACAGGGCGAACGACATGGGAACTGGAAGGGGGGCCGTGGGACCATGGGGGAGATCTGCATACGTGCTTCTCACCACGGCCTGGGGGAGCCCACTGAGGCCGGCATTTTGGCCCTGGCCCTGCCCCCACTGACACAGTGGGTCTCAGATCTGTCCCCAGGTCTCCTCCAGCCTCCTTCGAGCAGCACCCCTGAACACCCAAGCAGGCACACCCCTTAGAGGTGTGCCGGTGACCGACCTGGCTTGTCTGGGAGGCCAGGCCCCAGCTCAGGGTCACACAGCAAAGTGGGGCAGAGCCAGGACCCAAGCTTACAGCCAGATTCTCCCCTTCCCAGTTCCCGTCCTCCATCACTGTGCCTCTCAAGTCCTCCCTCACCGGACACTCTCACCTCTTGTCATCTTGTTTCCTGCAGGGACACAAAGGCGTCATGGGCCCCCTCGGACCTCCGGGACCAAAGGGCGAAAAGGTGGGTGCTCAGTCCTGGGAAGCAGGTCCTCCCTGCAGTTAGTCCCTGGGACACCGTGGCTGGGGTCATGCAGAAGGTCACGGTCAGCTCAGCTGAGCTCATACCACACCTGCCAGGAGCCATTAGACCTACGTTCATTCAAGCCAGAGGTCCTGGCCCTCAGGTCTGTGCCCAGCACCCAGGTCCTGCCTGCCCGCGGCTCCCAGTCGAGCAGGGGAATAGACCCCAGTCATGTATCGACTGGAAAGGCAGTCCCATCGTCTGCGTGAGCGTGGAATTGAAGCCTTGCTTAGGACCGAGACCACCCAGTGAGAGCCAGCAGAGGGCTTAGGACAGAGAGCGAAGCCAGCCTTTCAGAGCCAGGAAGGAGCCACCGAGCAGAAGGAGGGCGTGTCCGTTTCCCACCCCTCGGCTCCAGCTTTGGTAGAAGACAGGAATAGACAGAAAAAAGCTTGCGGATGGTTGTGCCTTGCCACCCTGTGCAGGTGGGGACATGAGCCAGAGGGCCGCGGCATGGATCCCAGGTCACATTCCGAGGCAGCCCCAAGCTGGCCCCGGGCCCAGGCCCTTGAGCTCCGAGTCCGCTGCTCTTGCCTCCCTTCTGCCCCGAAGGCTCAGGCTGAATGCCTCGGAGCAGGCGGCCTGCTGCTGCCTCCTTGTCCCCCAGCCTCCCCAGCCCTCCTCTCTTTTGCCGAGTCAGCTACCCGCTAACTACACCCCGCTGCCTGGTGAACCGCCCTGGCCTGGCTTGCTGTGCAGCTGGCCCCCTCCTCCTGCTTGGAGAAGAGATCTGCAATCAGTGGGCTCCCACATCCCACAGGAAGCTGCAGGAAGTGCCACTCAGCACCCCGTGTCCCGCCTCAGCCCTCACGGCCTGCCACGGCTGGCCCACAAGGAGTTAACATGGACCCTGCAACATGTGGGAGGCTCCCTCCAACCTGCCTGCAGCCCCAGACCCAGTTCCTGCGGCTGCTGAGAATGGGAGCCTAATCCTAAACCTGCCCTGGGTCTGCTGGGGCCCTTGGGTGGGGCCCCAGGGTTCCCTGAACCTTGAGAGCCTCGTCTGTTAAGTGGGTGGGAAGGTGGCAGGACCAGGATGCAGGCTGATGCCACGAGGTGCACCTGTAGCCGGAAACACGCACTTAGATGAGCTGATAGGTTGTTCAGCTTGCGAAGTCCCTGTGGGGCGTGTGTCTACAAAGGTGGTGTCCGGAGGGATTGGAGATGAGACTCGTGGGGACGGGGGGCAGGGGAGCGGAGGAGATCTGTATGGCTGGCTTTTGGGTCCGACCACCCCTTGATTTCTGTGTGGCTTTGGCTAAGACCTTTCTTTCCCTGGGCCTCAGCGTCCCCGTCTATACAATGGGCCAATAGTCACAGCAGTGTAGGAGTGTGAAATGGACTCTGGGAAACCCCTCATGAAGTGTTGGGCACACGGAGTGCCCAAGGTAGACACCGCCCCCTTCTCCAAGGCGCCCTCGTCCAGCTGCCTCGCCCACGGTGGGACCGAGACTTGGGACGAAGAGCCCTAGAGAGAAGTCAGGGACGAGAGGGAATCCCCACTCCCTGGGCCACTCCCCCGGGTACAATTGGTTCTGAGCCTCGGATGAGTCCTCCCCACCCCCCCCTTCAGTCTCTGCCCACAGCAGCCACAGAGGCCTCGGGCCAAGGGACTGCAGCTGCCAGGCCTCAGCACTGATTTGGGCCTGGGACAGGCTCCAGCCCCGGGGACGGCTCCTGCTGCCTCCCAGACCTCCCTTTTAGTCCCTGCCAGCCTCGAGAGGGCCCAGGGGTGCCCCGGCCAGTGCCACCTGCACCCCCACAACACTGGTCGTCTGTGGCTAGAACACTCTGGGCCCTGAGGTTCTGTCACTCACTGCCCCCCTTACCCCTTCCCTGTAGCACATGGCACCCGGCCTCCCGCCTTGGTGGTGGACCGGGGCCAGGGCGGCCTGCCAGGGTTCCAGGGCCTCTGCTCGGACCCCTCCTCCTCTTCCACCTCTTCCAATCTCTCCGGCTACCTCCTTGCCGCACATCACCCCTGCTGCTGTTGCCAGCAGCGCCCAATTTCACGGCTGTCTGAGCCCCCACTGTATGGGACCTTCCCTCCCGGGGCCCTCAGACCAACGCCGCAAGGCATCACTGGCCTGCTCTGCAGACAGGAGTCTGTCTGATGGACAAGACCTCCAGACCGGCCCAAGGCTGAGGGCAACCTGGGGCAGCCCAGGGCCTTCTCTGGGGTTTTCTGGCCACGTCCGTCCAGCAAAGGTCAGAGAAAGGGACTCTTATTAGAGGCTGGACGATGGAGCAGCTCACATCACCTCTCTGTGCCTCAGTGTCCTGAGCTGTAAAATGGGGAGAATGATACACCTGCCGCAGAGGCCTGTTGGAAGCCCTCAGCCAGTGTGTGTGCCTGGCCGGTGGGGGTGCCCAGGGCTGCCGGCTGTTGGAACTATCGTCGCTCCCTGCGGAACACCACACGGGGACTTCTCGTGTTGTTTTCCAGAACCCTCATCCTCACTCCTGGGTATCACCGCTGTCTCTTTGCCCCCCGTCACCCCCACTCCCCAGCTGAGACCAAGGACTCTGGGATGGGAAGGGACCTGCTGAGAGTCTGAGCAGCTGCTCCTGGGCAAAGCTGGGTGTGACCAAGGTCTCTGCCTGAGCCACCTGGGCTTACAGCCTGAGGGCACCAACTTGGAGGTGCCCAGCAGGGCGGACAGTAAAGAGCGCTATGCTGGTTGCAGGTCCAAGTCTGCCCCTTCCCTCTCTGGCTTCGGTCTCCCCATCTGTAACCTGAAGGAGGCTGGACTTCCTCTCTGATGCAGGCCCTTTCCGCTCTGTGTGGAGTATCTAGAATTCCCCTGAAGTCACCAGGGGCGGGGAGTGTGTTTTAAAGCCCGTTGTGTCCACAGGGAGAGCAGGGCGAGGACGGCAAGGCCGAGGGGCCCCCTGGGCCACCTGGAGATCGGGTAAGCCCCCCTTCCTGTCCCCTGGACCACTGCCAAGGTGGAGCCCTGGCTTCTTGCTGTGGGCAGGGGAAGGGGGAGGCTGGCAGGGGTGAGGCTGCTGCCAGCTTGAGAGCAGGTGGCCAGTGAGACCCAGGTCTGCATCCCCTGCACCTGGTGGCTCATATTTTGTTGTCCTTGTCATTCAGGGCCCTGTAGGTGATCGAGGAGACCGTGGGGAGCCGGGGGACCCTGGATACCCTGTAAGTATCAGAGCTCCTCCCGCTGGCGGCATCCAGCATGTTCTGCAAGGGCATTTCTCAGTCATTGGCACCCTGGCCGGGCAACAGCTGTCACCAAGAGACAAGCCCTCCCTCCCACCGTTAGTGCCCGGCTCGAAGCACAGACCCCCTGAAAGACGGCTCAGGCCTGACCTCATGCTGACAGTGGGGACGGTCGGAGGGAGAAGATAGGATGGGAGATGGAGACCCCTATCCTCACAGGGCCTCAGTCTCCCCATCGTGGCCGGGAACGGCTCTCCCAACAGAAGCAGTGAGTGGACCCCCAGCAGGCTCTGCCCCTGCCTTATTCTCTCGGGCAGGGACCCACAGCTTTGCAGATTAGCAAGCTCAGAGAGGGGACAATGACTCATGGCTAGGAAGACCAAGGGCTTGGGGAACTCCTTCAAGCCGCAAGCTGCCCCTGTCTCCCCAGCCCTGCCAGGATGGGTCCCCTCACCAGTCTCTCCTTGGCTTCCAGGGACAGGAGGGTGTGCAAGGCCTCCGTGGAGACCCAGGCCAACAGGGCCTACCTGTGAGTGGTGCTTCCTGCCCTGCCCCTCCCCCCCCCCCCCCCCCCCCCCCCCCCCCCCCCCCCCCCCCCCCCCCCGCCCCGGGCCCTGGAGGTGGATGGGCAGCAGTAGGGGAAGTGATGGCTCCTTTAAAGTGCAAAGGGACCCTCCGTGTGGGACAGCCTGGGGCAGTCCCCTCTTGTTCCTCCTGCCCTGATGCTGAGGGCAGCCCGGGAGCCCGCACCCCCAAACCCCTCCCACCCTCCCCCTCCAGGCGGACACTGGCTGCCCTCCCCAGGAGAGAGTCCTGGGGCTGCTTTGCATCACCTCACCTTGGTTTGCAGGGGCATCCAGGACCCCGGGGACGGCCAGGACCCAAAGGATCGAAAGGGGATAAGGTGAGAGGGCTGGTGTCCACCAGGGAGCCTGGGAGAGGGCAGGCACTGGCCCAGGCACAGAACAAGTGGGAGGCTGGGCTGGTCTGCACCCTGCACGGTGCTTCAGGTCATGATCTCTTTGCTTCCAAGGACCTGAGGCAGGGATGGGGGTGGGGGGGATTACCAGCCCCGAATGCGGGGCCTCCAGGAGGAGGACCACCTGTGCAGCCAGCAGTGGGAGTCTAGAGCCAGAGCCACCTCTCTTGCTGCCATAACCATTCTGTGGAAGAAATATTGGGGCAGCAGGGGGTCTGCAGGAAGAGAGGGGGCCAGCGATGCTGGTGGAGGGAACTGACAGGTAGTTAGAGGAACTTCCTGTCTTGTACCCAGAGCCCTATGTGTGCCTCCGCTGAGGTTGGGTGCTGTCTTAATGCCCTCAACCTTCCCCCTCCCCCTCCCATCCTCCCATCCCTGTCCCCCGCCACTCCAGGCAGCAGGAATATAGCCACACTCTTGAGGATCAAAGGAGCTCGTGGGCTCAGGCTCCCCCTAGGAAACTGCAGGTGCCTAGACCCTCTGTAGCAACGAGAGCCAGTGGGGGCCCAGGGCCCAGAGCAGGGGCCGTGATGACACGGGCGGCTTCCAAGGCCAGCCTGCGCTGGGCTTCTAGGCCAGGACACTTGCACCCATGTGCAGATTCAGACGCTGAGGCCCAAGAGGTAGATGTACAGGCCCCGAGGGCCCCGCAATCTCTCAGCACCCGTTCCAGAGCTCTTAGGGCTCTGTCCTCTTCCGGGCACCCTCCACCATGTGCCCCTTGATTTTCCAGGGACCAAAGGGAAAGCAAGGCAAGGCGGGGGCACCTGGACGAAGGGGAATTCAGGTGAGTGACCGACAGTCGGCTCTCTCCCGCCTGCCTCCTTGCCCTCCCCAGAAACCCACACCAGCTTCTTTTTTAATGATTATTTATTTTTGAGAGAGAGAGAGGAGGGGAGGGACAGAGAGAGGGGGAAGCAGGCTCCAGGCTCTGAGCTGTCAGCACAGAGCCTGACATGGGGCCTGAACCCACGAACTGCGAGATCATGACCCCTGAGCCCAAGTTGGACGATCAACCAACTGAGCCACCCGGGTACCCCATCACAAACTTCTTTTATACCCCCAGGGCCTGCAGGGGCTGCCCGGGCCTCGGGGTGTGGTAGGGAGACAGGGCCCCGAGGGTGTGGCTGGACCCGACGGATTTCCTGGCCGGGATGGTCAAGCAGGACAGCAGGTGAGCAGGAGCTAACAGGCGGTGTCATGTATGAGACAAGACATGTTGTGTGTGTTGAGGCGGGGTGGGGGGAGGGGGTGTCTGCCATGGGCCGTGCGCCGGGAGAAGCAGGCTTGGAAACTTGGATGGGGCAGAACCAACATATCCGGAAGTTTCCTGCTTGGGCAATCGCCTTGGCCCTTGGGGCCTGGGAATGTGGCCCTTCTGGCTGGCTGTGTCTGCATCCAGAGGGTCCTCCCCCTCGGGTGCAGAGAACCTCTGCGTTTAAGGTCCCTCCTCCTCCCTACCTGCAAATCTGCAGCTCCCAGTGTTTCACTGGCCCAGCCCTCCTCACACACGGGCAGGGTGACCTCCCCCTGGAGTCTGACCCGTCCTGCTCCAGGTCCACCCAGAGCTCCCCAGGACTCGGAACCATTCTGCCCCCTTGGTTACCTATTTCCTGAAACACAAGAGACCCTCTGTTGCCCTCTTTCTTTACAGGGGGAACAGGGAGATGACGGGGACCCTGGCCCCATGGGCCCTGCTGGGAAGAGAGGAAATCCAGGTGTGGCTGGCTTGCCTGGAGCACAGGGGCCCCCAGGATTCAAGGTCAGAAGCTTGTCAATCCACTTACCCACCCCTGCACCCTTTCAGACTTGATTCTAATCATAAGAACCCTTGTGAAAATGGAGTTCATGTCGCTGGCATTTCGCAGGGTCCCTGCCCCAAATTTACAGGAAAGTTTATCCATCTTGCTAAATAAAGGCGCCCTGCAAAGCAGGTCATAAAACAGGCAAACTGGTTATTGAACTGTCCTTGGGCGCCCTCTTGTGGGCCTTTGTGGAACAAAGGCAAGGTAGTGCTCGCAGCCAGAACTTTCTTCCAAAAGGCTTCTTTTAAGAAAGCTTCCCTGAGGCTCCCTGAGCTCACCTGACTGGGGAGGCAGTTCCGAGTCAGTCTGAGCCCAGGACTAGACACAGAAGGGATGGCTGAGCTGGATGAAGCAGACATGGCTCCTCTTGCCCTCCCCTGCTTGAGGTTGAGTTGGGGAGCGGCTGGAACCCTTTGCGGGAACAGCAGGCAGAGGGAGAGGTGGCCTTGGCCCGGGGAGGGTTTAGGTGAGGAGAGAAGGGGAGGAACAGCTAGAGCAGGGGTGTGGGGTGGGAACTTCATGGTCTGCTGGGAGGAAACAGGGTGGGGAATGGAGGAGAAGTGGGAGCTTGAATTCCAGAGTGAGGAAAAGAGGCTGTCCTCTCAAGGAGGCTGAAACTCTGAGCCCCCACCAGGCCTGCACCTGAGCCCCAGCATCCTGAGATGCCAACAGACCCTGTGGAATCATGGTTCTGTCTCTCTGGGCCCTCCCTGCGCCTCCCCTAAAACCATTTTCCCCTTTGGTCATTTGGTGTGTGTGTGTGTTTTTTTTTAAGGGTGAAAGTGGATTGCCTGGGCAGCTGGGTCCCCCTGGCAAACGAGGGACAGCGGGGGGAACTGGGCTTCCTGGGAGCCAGGGGGCGCCTGGATCCAAAGGCCAGCCGGTGAGTGAGCCCCAGGGAGCAGAGACGTCCTCACACATGTGCACACAAACACTCACGTTCACACGTGCACACGCAGGCCCAGATCCCCCGGCCTGCTCTGTGACAAGCGCAGGGCACCACCCTCTCTGGGCACCAGAGACTCCTCGGCCTCCTCTGAGCAGGGCAGTGGGAGGGAGGAGGCTCAAAATGAGATCTGAGTGGTCCCTTCAAAATGGGGAGAAGTGGATCTCAACCTGAACCTGAACTGTGTATCTATTTATGAAAGCTAATCCGTGGCTTAAAAAGCATCTCACAAGGAACACTCTGGGCTCAGATGACTTCAGTGGAGAATTCTAGCAAAAGTTTATGGAAAAAGTAATATGGATTCTATATAAACCCTTCTAGAAAATTGAAAAGGGGGACGACTTCCCAACATATTCAATGACGCTAACATTACAAAGACATTGTAATGAAATTACAGACCATCTACCTCATAAGTATGGATACAAACGTTCTCAACACAATTCCAGAAATACCAATCGAGGAAATATGAAAAAGATAGTACATCGAGACCAAATGCAGGGCACCAGGTGGCTCAGTTGGTTGAGCGTCTGATTGGTTGAGCATCCGAACCTTGATTTTGGCTCAGGTCATGATCTCGTAGTTGTGGGTCAAACCCTGGGTAGGGCTCTGTGCTGAGCATAGAGCTTTCTTAAGATTCTCTCTCTCCCTTCTTCCTCTGCCCCTCTCCCCTGCTCGCTCTTGCGCTCTCTCTCTCTCTCTCTCTCTCTCTCAAAACAAAAACAAAAACAAAAAGTGAGTATTATCCCCGGAATGTAAGGATGGTATAACATTTGAAAATAAGTCAATATAATTTGCTATATTAACAAACTGGAAAAGAAAACGCACTTGATCATTTTAGTAGATGCAAGAAAAGCCATTGAGAAAATGCAGCTCCATTTCTGACGAAAGCGCTCAGCAAATTTGATACCGAAAAGGACTTCCTCAACTGGAAAGAGGGCAGTCATGAAAAACTGACAGTTAAGATCGTACTTAGCAGTGCTTGACTGAATGTTTCTTTTCCCAAGAAGCAGAAATGAGTCAAAGATATTTTTCACTACTTCTAGGTTTATTTTATTTATTTATTTTGAGAGAGAGGGAGAGAACACGAGAAAGCATGTCTGTGTGTGTGCTGGGGAGGGGCAGAGAGAGAAGGAGACAGAGAGTCCTTAGTAGACTCCAAGCTGTCAGCACAGAGCCCAATGTGGGGCTCGAACTCACGAACCATAAGATCATGACTTGAGCCGAGATCAAGAGTAGACACTTAAAACTGAGCCACCCAGGTGCCCCTATTCTCACTACTTCTATTCGGCTGTACTGGCAGTTATAGCCAATGCCATAAGGAATAAAAAAAAAAAAAAAAGGAAATGCATTCATGTCAAAAAGGAAGAAGTGAATCTTTTCATTTGTAGATAAAATGATTGTCTGCGTGGAGGGACTCCTGGCTGGCTCAGTCAGTGAAGCATCCAACTTCAGCTCAGATCAGGATCTTCCAGTTTCTGAGTTCAAGCCCCACATCGGGCTCTGTGCTGACAGCTTAGAGCCTGGAGCCTGCTTCAGATTCTCTGTCTCTCTCTGCCCCTCCCGCATTCAAGCTCTGTTTCTTAAAAATAAAATGTTTTTTAAAAACCCTGAATCTCTATACACTAGCCACGATCAGAACTTGAAATCTAATAAGCAATGCTGTTAATAATCGCATAAGAAATAGGACGTACCTAGAGATACATATAAGAAGAGGGATACAAGACATTCGTGCTGAAGGACTACAAAGCATTTCTGCAGTAAATTGAGGAAGACCTAAATAAATGGAGAAACTTACTGTGTTCACTGGTCAAAGACACAGTCTTTCTGAGCTGTCAGTTTTCCTCCAGTTGGTATCTGGATTCAACACAATCCCAGTCAAAACCCCATCCAGCCTGCCTTGTGGAAAATAAGAAGCTAAGTCTAACATTCACTTGGAAATGTGAAGGATCTGGAAGAAACAGAGCAACTTGAAGAGATGAGCAGAGTTAGAGGACTTGCAGTATTTGATTTCAAGACTTAGTATACAGCTACAGTAATCAAGAAAGCATGATATTGCCATAAACATCCTAACAATAGATCAAAAGAACGGCATAGTATGGATGACTGATTTTTGACAAAGTTGCAAAAATAATTCAGTGGATACAGAGTAGACTTTTCCAGCAAATGGTGCTGGGACAATTCGATACCTTCTACCCAGTACAAAAAGTGACTTAACGTGGATCATACGTCTCAATGTAAAACCTAAACCTTTTAGAAGAAAGGGTAGAAGAAAATCTCTGAGACCGCAGGTTATACAAAGATTTCTTAGATATGAGGGCAAAATCGTGACCCATTAGAAAAATGGATAAATTGGGCTTTATCAAGTTTGAAAGCTTTTGCTCCTCAAAGGCAAGAGAATAAAAGAATAAAAAGACAAGCCACAGACTAGGAGAAAGTAGAAATCACATATCTAGTAAAGGATTTGTATCTAGGCTATGTAAAGAACTCTCAAAACTCATTAATAAGAAAAGGGGCAGCCTGATAAAGAAATTAGGCAAAAGACTTAGACATGGTAGAGAAGACGGACGGATGGCAGATCAGCACATCAAAGATCAAGATCGCTGGTCTTTAGGCAAATGCTCATCAAAACCACACAAGGTGCCATTGCACACCTGTTAGGATGGTAAGAATTTTCAAAGACTGAGCACACCACGTGTGGGCAAGGATGCGGGTAACCGGGAACTCTTCTACTCGGCTAATAGGAATGTGAAATGGTGCAACCACTTTGGAAAACGGCGGGGCGGTTTCTTTAAAAGTTAAGCATGCACCTACGGTATAATCCAGGCTTCCAGAATCCTTCCCTCCCCGCAATGGCTTCTGGGTGAATAGGAGCAAGCTCCTGCTTTCTCTGAGTGCGGCCCGGCTTCTTACGCGCGCGGCCGAGGAGGAGACGCTGAGCCGCGAGCTGGAGCCCCAGCGGCGCGGCCGCCGCCAAGAATACGATCTCTGGGACACGGCCGTTCACGGCTTCCGAGAGACAGAGAAGTCACGCCGGTCAGAGGCAAGCCGGGCCATCCGGCAGCGCGTGCAAGCGGCCGCCTTTAGCCCTGGCCAGACCCTGCTGTCCTCAGTGCCTGTGCTGGACCTGGAACCTCGGGGCTGCATCAAGCCACACGGGGACTGCATCAGGTTCTGTGGAGCCGCCATCGCTGGCCTATCCCTGCTATCTCCCGGCGTCGTGCGGCTGGTGCACACGCGGGAGCCTGGGGCGTGGCTGGAACTCTTGCTGGAGCCAGGCTCCGTCTACATCCTTAGGGGCACGGCCCGTTATGACTTCTCCTATGAGATTCTTCGGGATGAAGAGTCCTTTTTTGGGGGGCATCAGATTCCCAGGGGCCAACGCATCTCCGTGATCTGCCGCTCCCTCCCTGAGGGGATAGGACCAAGTGAGCCTGGGCAGACCCCCCCAGCCTGCTGAACACCAGGCCCTTCCCCCAGCTTCTCCCCACCAGAGGCTCCATGTTTGTGAATAAAGTGGGAAAAATGGGAAAAAAAAACCCCCCAAAAACGGCATACTGTGCCCCCGCGAGGCCAGTGTAGGAACATGTATGCATGGAGGTACACGCAAAGCACCAACGCATTGCAGGCACAGCTAATGGGGTTATTCTGAGGGACTTGGGTTCTTGGGAGAGCCTTTGGGATGGGTGGGGAAGAGCCTGTGGGTCCTCTCATTCTCTTCCTTGAAGACCTGGGACAGGAGATTCTAAGTGTTCTAGAGCATTCCTTGTGGAGTTCCTGAGCTGGCCTCTGCTTTCTCATCCGACAGGGGGCATAGACTCTTGCCCCCTTGGAGCCCAGGCTGAACCAGTGACTAGTACGTGAGCTCTTCACATTCATCACAGTGGAGCCGCTGCTGTTCCCAGGAGAAGGCAGGCCCAGCAGTCGTGTGTGATTGGCCAGAGATCCCCGTCCTGGCCCCCTCACCCCATCTCATTCTGCTCCCCCCACAGGGTGACTCTGGAGAGATGGGCTTCCCAGGAATGGCCGGCCTCTTTGGACCCAAGGTACAGTCCTACTCCATGTTGTTCCTGCTGGGGTCCCCTCCATCGGCTTTAGTTTATCCATTTATCCATCTACTTTTACAAGTATTTCTTAAGGACTTACAGTGTGGGCTGGAGAATCAAGCATGAGTACCCTCTTCCCCAGAACTCACATTCCAGCAGACCTGGGCTCTAAGCCCAGCTCCCCAGTTTACCTGCTCTGTATCTTAGGCCAGTTACTTTGTATCTCCAATCCTCAGTTTTGTCATCTGTAAAACGGGTGTGATAACCATAGAGGTTGTTGAAATGGTTAAAAGCAGAGGCTTACACCGTATAGCACAGAGCCAGCACACGGGGATCTGCTCAGTAATTGTCTGAGCCACCCAGACACGGACAGCCTTTCCTCTGCCTCCCACAGGGTCCCCCAGGAGACATCGGCTTGAAAGGGATCCAGGGCCCTCGGGGATCCCCCGGCTTGATGGTGAGTCCTCTCCTTGTCTGTCTGAGTGGGGACAGTCGCCCAGGCCCAAGGCTGGCCAGCCATCAGCTGGGTGGATGCATGGCCTACCCCTCCTGCTCCTTCAGACTCGAGCCCCTTCTGCCCGTAGCCTCTGTCCCCTTGCCTGTGCCCTTCCTGCCCAGCTGGGCTACCCCCTGCCCCTCTTCCCTGCTCCCTTCCCCCCACTCTCAGAGCCTACCCAAGGGCACACAGGAGGGGCCCTGGAGGTGCATGGCCTGGCCCCTTCCATCCCGATGGGCCACTCAGGCTGCCGTCCACTCTCCCGTCCCTGTGACTCTGTTCCCCAGGCCCTGAGAGGAGGACACACAAGCCTTTCTCTCTCCTTTAGGGAAAGGAAGGCATCATTGGGCCCCTCGGAATCCTGGGACCTTCGGGACACCCGGTACGTGTAGGGAGCTGGCCAGAAAGACTGCTGGGGCAAGCTGGTCTCTGTGACCCAGGACCAGTCTGAGCCTCAGTTTCCCCATCTTGGAAACAGAACTTCCCCTCTGAGTCCTCTCTAACTGGGCCATGATTTATTGCAGGGCCCAAAGGGTGACAAAGGCAGCCGAGGGGACTTGGTGAGTTGATGGCTGCCGAGGGGCAGTGCTGCAACAGGTGGGGGTGGGGTGGGGGGCAAGGGAGGGGGCACGGCTCAGCCCAGTCTAACTGTCTGTCTCTGCTTCTGTCCTCCTCCAGGGATTGCAAGGTCCGAGGGTGAGTGGGCTGGGGTATGAGGGCTGGTGGGCTAAGGGTGGGGTGGGGCGGGCGGGTGACCACTGAAGTCTTCAGGCATGTTCTTTCCCTTCTGGACCTCAGTCATCCCGTCCGTGCCCATCTGTGCTAGAGGCACCACTGTCCCTGGTCTCACGTCCGCATGGGAGGCCTGGGCTGGGGGAGATGGCAGACCTCTGACCAGGCCCTCACTGTGGTTCTCTTCCTCCAGGGTCCTCCTGGCCCCAGAGGCCGGCCTGGCCCACCGGTAGGTCACTTGCACGCCGTGCCCCTTGAACTCCAGGGTGGGTGGCAGAGCTCCTTTGAATGAGACCCAAGCTTTACTGGTAGATGCTTGCCTTGGCCTTTACCTCACAGGGCTCACACGCTTCCATAGACTTCCAGGAGGGGGTAGAGCACAGACTCGGCCTCCAGAAGGACAGAGACCAGCTCTGTGTGTCCCCTGGGGCCCAGGTGGCCCCTCCAGGCTCCGCACAGCCCCTGGGGACGCCAGCACCCAGTCCCCATCAAATACTGACTGAGCCTCTTCTTTTGCAGGGTCCTCCAGGAAGCCCTATCCACTTTGTAAGTCGGAGACTGTTCTCTTTTCCTCCTCAGGGTAAGGGCTGGGAGGGCGGGGGGATGTTGGCAGCTGACCTCGTTCTGGTCACAGTGGCTAGAACCCCAGTCTGGGCCCAGGGATGCCCATGTGCTTTTGTCCCTCCACACTGGACCCTGGACCCTAAAGCAGCAGAAAGAGCCCAGGCCAGAGAAGGGGGAGGCAGCGTTTTAGCCAGGATGTGCCCTGATGATGAACCCAGGAGGACACTCCAGAGGCTGGGCTCCTGGTCCCGTCAGTGTGCTCGGGACAGATCGGCTGATTGCCGAGGGTCTACACAGATTCTTGCCTCGATTCAAGCTTGACCTAGGGTGGGCAGTCCCCATATGAAAGAGCAATTCTGGGACCCCAGCCGAGCACCCTACAGCTCAACCCCATTCTGACACTGTGTGCCGGGACAAAGCCTTAGACCCCACGGCTCCTCTGTCCTGCAGGACCCATGCCCCGCCCCACCCACCGCAGACGCCAGGCCGTCACCTGTGCTGCTGACGGACTGGTTACAAACCAGAGGTCCCCACGCCCCTCTTCTGGGTCAATTTGCAACAGCAGCTCACAGAGCAGAGACACAATTCACTTACTAGATTCCCGGTTTGTTATGAGAGGAAATCACTCAGGAAGAGCCAGATGGAGGACAGGCACAGGGCAAGGCGAGAGACAGAGGCTCAGACTCGCGGGCCCTCCCCAGGCGGCCGCTCCCCCCAGAGGTCCATGCGGTCACCAGCCTAGAAGCTGTCTCAGTTCCATCCCTTTGGGATTTTACGGATGCCTCATTACATAAGCATGATTGAGGAAACGATTGGCCATTGGTGATTGATCCAACGCCTCCCAGGGCTCCCTCCCCATGTTAGCCCTGTGCTGGCTGACCGCGACAGTCAGGCCCTGACGGGGTTCCCGGTACGGCTGCGGGGGAGGGCTGAACGGAGCAGGAGCCCTGTGCCACCCTCGGAGCTCTGCTCTCTCATCCCTCAGCTTGTCCCCATCCGTCCCCCCAGCATCAGCCATGAAAATAAACTGCACTGTCCCCAGGCCTTCTCTTCCCTGGGGAAGCCAGACAGCAAAGGCAAAGTGAAGAGATCCAGAAAAACAAAACAAAACTCTTTCCCTCTAAAAAATGGAAAACTCAAGGATTTTGATTTTTTTTGCCCAGTCGCCGACATGTTGAGTGTTTGTGATAGGCGGGCACTGTTAGGTGTGCCTTTCGTGGATCGGCCCCTTGATTCCTCTCAAGGCTCTGAGAGCTTTATTGTGTCCATTCTCAGGACGCTGATGCCGAAAGACGGTAAGCAGCCTGCCCAGACCCTGCAGTTAGCAAGTAGCGAGGCTGAGATGTGAACTTGAGAAAGGCCTCTGGGGTCCGGGCTCTGGACCGCTGGGGCTGTTACCCTCTGTCCTGTCCTCCCTGTTCTGTTTGCACGGCAGGAGTGCTGCAGCGCTTTCTGGCAAGTCCAGCGCTAGGGCTGGAGGCCCGGGCGTGTCGTAGACAGCTACAGTGCAGGCCAGGGCAGACGCGCGGGACTGCGGGCACACAGAGAGAGGGGCCGCACCCAGCCGGAGGGCGGGAGCCCCAGGACGGAGTTCCCCCAGAAGCTGACATCTAGGATGAGTCTAGGGCAGGGTTATGCAACTGAGCCTTTACCAACATTTGGGACCAGATGATTCTTTGCTGTGAGTGATTTTAGGGTGTTCACCAACATGCCTCCCCTCTACCCACTAGATGCCAGGAGCAACCCCTCCTTCAGTTGTGACAGCCAAGAATGCCTCTAGATGTAGCCAGGTGTCCCCTAGGGGGCAACATTGCCCCTGGTTGAGAACCACTGGACTAGGAGATAGCCAGATGAGCTTTGGAGGGAAAGAAGAATGGTCTAGGTGATGGGAGCAGCATGTGCAAAGGCTCTGTGGCTAGATAGAGCATGGTGCTTAGCAATTTAGAAACACAATTAGCACAGATTATGTGTGGCCTAGAGAAGAGAGGCTGGGCCAGAGACCACAGCACTCAGTCCAGGTCTTGTAACCATGTGACGGAGTTTGGACTTAATCCTGAGAGCGATGGAGAGCTATGGAAGGCCTGGAAAGGGGACTGGAAGGGTCAGCTCTGCCTCCTTTTGCAAGTGGAGGAAGGACAGAGAGTTCCACAGAAGGCAGGTGACTGGGCCGTGATACCAGCCGGGGAGGTGGCTGGGAGAGCTTGTACTCAGACCCTGGGTCTCCCTCTTGGTGAGTCTGGGGAGGTCCTGGAGCGGGGGTAGGGGCAGGATACCCACCCCGTCTCCTCTTTGTGCAGCAGCAAGATGACCTTGGAGCAGCTTTCCGGACGTGGATGGACACAGATGGAGCACTGAAAGCAGAGGTACCTCCGGGCCCCCGCCCCCGTGGGACCCCTTCCTGGGGGAGACCGAGGAATGCTCGCGTGTGGTGAACAGCCTCTGTGTGGCCCGCACCAGGGCTCCTGGAGCTCACTGGTCCCCTGAGCTGCCGATCACCCTTGTGGCAGCCCTGTTCACGGCCCCTGCTCTGCACCAGAGACCAGGCTGGCCCTCTGCTCCTCCCAAGCTCCCAGACCCTGTGGCAGCCCCCATCCCCTCCCTGGCCCCCACTTCCCTCATCTGTTAAGCGGGAAGAACCGCCTCATCTCCCGAGGCGTAGACCTCAGGCCAGACCAGGACCTCAAGGGGCCCATGGCCGCCCTCTCTCCTCACGACAGGGTTATAGCCATCCAGACCGGCTGGTGCTGGACCAGGGAGGGGAGATCTTTAAAACCTTACACTACCTCAGCAACCTCATCCAGAGCATTAAGACGCCCCTGGGCACCAAAGAGAACCCAGCCCGGGTCTGCCGAGACCTCATGGACTGTGAGCAGAAGATGGTGGACGGTACGGGGCCTGCAGGGTCTGAAGGCAGGACACCCTGCCCCGGGTGGGGGACCGGGCGGGGCAGGGGAGCTCCAGGAGGGGTGAGGGGAGGTGGGGCATTCGAATCTTGGCCCTTCAGGACCCGGATTCTATCCTTGGGGAGACATGCCCCTGGAGTGGTCATTTATCCACGCAACAGACAGTCACTGAGCTCCACAAGGCAGGCCTCATGCCTCCCGGGGCGGGCGCGGGGAAATACTCGTGCCCTTTCACAGCCCACAGGGCCGCAAGCTGGAGGACAACCACGTCAGTGCCAGGACACAAGAGCCTTGTCAGGACAAGCCTCCCGGAGGGGGAGGGGGCAGGGGACTGGGGGCAGGGGTGCGGGCGGGCTGTCATGGATTCTCAGAGAGCCAGCACTCCTGCCCCTACCTCCCCTCACCAAGCCCAGGAGGATCACTCACTTTGGGGGTAGAGCCCATTCAACCAGATGATCCCTAAATCCCTTGGGGGAATAATCCAGGCTCGGTCAACCTCAGCTGCCCCCTCTGTAGAATGGACACTTCACGGTAACAACATAAACAAGTGCTCAGCCTTGTGCCCCCCCCCAGGAGCTCTGCCAGCTGGGAGCTCTGCCCAGAGGGTTTCTTTCCACCTCAGTGGCTCATGGGATCCTTTTCTGCTCCCTCTCCCGACGTCATGCGCAGCTGGGGTTCAGCGGGTCACCAGGGTCGCGGTCTGCCTGCAGAGCCAAGCCCCGGGCACGCACATCCCATCCCTCACCCATGCCGCCCACAGGTACCTACTGGGTGGACCCAAACCTTGGCTGCTCATCCGACACCATCGAAGTTTCCTGCAACTTCACACATGGTGGACAAACGTGTCTCAAGCCTATCACGGCCTCCAAGGTACCCATCTGCCCCCCTCAGCCCCACACTGACTGGTCGTCTCTGCCCCCCACCCTACCCTGGGCTACAGCCCACCCGGGTCAGGGCCGGAGCCTTGGCTGTCTCACTGCATGGCCTCTTGGTCAACCTCAGATTCCTCACCTGTAACGTGGGGGCGAATGGTTCTAAATCTGTGGCCTCCAAGCCCTCTCGAGTTTTATGTTAGTGGTTTTCTCTTCAAATAGAACTTTCTGCTTAATCTCTGAAACAGCAATAGTGGGGCCAAGCTGGCCTGGCTGGGGGAACCGTGAAGCATCAGGGCAGGTGGCCGCACTGCGGCATCACCGCTCCCCTGCCCGGGGTTCCCTGCGGTGGACTGTGGGTCTGAGGGCTCAGCAAGGCCCGAGGTGGGAGGACTCCTTCTGCATGGGGAGGAGCCCTCGGCCCAGAGGACCGCTGCCTCCCACCCCCTCAGGCCTCCGGAGGAAGCTCCAGGAGGTCCTGCCTCATGCTGACCCGCTCGGACCCGGACTTTGAGAATCTGCCTGTGGCCCAGCTGGTCTGCAAGTCCACGTGCTGGGCACCGTGCCCAGCCCTGGAATTCAACAGGAAATGCAGTAGCCTCGCCAGTGCCCGCCCCCACCCCAGCCAGGCTCTTGCCCCTCTGACTCTGATGCTGTGGTTTGGGGGCCCCCATGCCAAAACCGCCTGGCAGCGGGGTGAGGCCAGAAATGGCACCAGCACCTGCTGCATGACTGCCCACCCAGTCGCCTCACTGGGAATAACGGCCTGGAAAGAACCGGTGTTGTGGTTTGGGCCAGCCCCGGCGGTCCTTATTACGATTGCAAGGTGCCCTTGGCTATTTAGAAACTTTGAAAAAGCACAGGTTTCTCACTCCCCGGACCTGAAATTACACAGCCAGGTCGCTGGGGGAGAGACAGGTGTGTGTGCAGGGGCCTGGAGGTTCTGCTTTTATCGGGTTCCACGGTTGGGGTGTAGGGCTCCTCGGCACTTGTGTTATGAAAAGAAAAACCAATGATCAGGACTTAAGTTGCACCACTGAAGTCATGGATCTGGTCCTTGTTGGTTGTTGGGATGGCCCTTCTGGGATCTTGGGACTTAGAAAGGGTGGGGAGGGCACCTCTCTGTCCCCCTGCACGTCAAGAGCGTCTTGAACTTGGGCTACCTCCTCTTCCTCTCTGCAGCCTCAGGATCCCAGCGCAGCTCCAAGGACAAATCCCCCTCCCACACCCATGCAATGGGGGACAGAGCAGGCTACTTTGGAACCCTCCTAGCTGGGGGCCCTGTTCTTTCCCTTCCTTGTTACTCCTCTGCTGTGGACTGGCTCACACTAGATCTCCACTTCCCCATCTCTGGTGGGCACCCATTGGGGGGCAAAGCCGGGAAAGGCTCAACCAGGAAAGAGCTTCTCTCTGCGCCCTCCAGAGAGAGGGGAGGGTATCTAAGAGCCATGGGCGGCCGGCCTGACCTTACCTCACTGTCGTGTTTCTGCCACAGGTCGAGTTTGCCATCAGCCGGGTCCAGATGAACTTTCTGCACCTGCTCAGCTCTGAGGTGACACAGCATATCACCATCCACTGCCTTAACATGACCGTGTGGCAGGAGGGCACGGGGCGAGCCCCAGCCAAGAGGGCCGTGCGCTTCCGGGCGTGGAACGGGCAGATCTTTGAAGCAGGTGGTCAGTTCAGGCCGGAAGTGTCCGTGGACGGCTGCAAGGTAAGCCTTGGGGCCCCTCCCGGGCCTCTCATGAGTCGACAAGCTGGAAAGATGTGTTTTATTATAGAATTTTATGTAACAATTAGTGTAATACATGCTAGCACATTCCATCAGTATATAGTGTAATATAGTATATTGTATTAGGATAATATTAGTAAATACATATAATTTTTATCTTCGTATAATAGTTTTAACAGTTTTATAAAATTCCTTTGATTCACTGTCATCTCTGGGAAACTTCTGAGAGGAGATCTGGCTGATAGAAACTCCCCAGGCTGCTAGATGGCTATACACTGACCTGCAAGACTGTCTGTGGGAGAATGTATTTCTGTTCCTCTCTCTGCCCCCACCCTGACCGGGCTAATTTGTTCCCTTAAAACTTCGGGTTATTTCTAAATGCATAAAACTGGGTGGGTTGTTGGCAGAGAGGGAGCCTGAAAGTTGTCCAAAAAGCTGTTTTCACAGTATTACACAAAACTAATAATACACAGTGCTAGTGAGGATGTGGGGAAACCAACAGTCTTGCACAAAGCAATTTGGAAAAAAAAATTGGTAGAGGCTTTTGGGACAGCAGCCACATATATACAGGAATACCTCAGAGAAATTGTGGGTTCAGTTCTAGTCACTATAATAAAGTGGATTAAGTATAATTCATTTTAGAAATTAATTAGAAATTACATACAGAAATTACATTTACATTATACTATAGCCTATTAAGTGTATAACAGTATCAGGTCTAAAAAAGCAATGTACATAACTCAATTAAAAAATACTTCACTGCGGGGCACCTGGGTGGCTTAGTCGGTTAAGCGTCTGACTTCGGCTCAGGCCATGACCTCACGGATCGTGGGTTCAAGCTCTGCACTGAGCTCTATGCTGACAGCTAGCTCAGAGCCTGGAGCCTGCTTCAGATTCTGTGTCTCCCTCTCTCTCTGATCTTCCGCTGCTCACATTGTCTCTCTCTCTCTCAAAAATATAAACATTAAAAAAAAGTGCATCATAATCGCTGCTCACAGATCAGCACAACAAGTGCAAAAGTGATGCAAAAGTGAAATGTTGTGATTATTATGAAAAATGTGACACAGATGCAAAGTGATTGGAATGGTGACACTGAGGGCCCTTGCCCAACGCAGGGGGTGGCCACTAACCATTGATTTACAAAACACAGTGTCTGTGTCCTTGCGCAAGGTGTGCCTGTACGGTAAAACCTTGGCTCCTGAGCGTAATTCATTCCAGAAACATGCTTGGAATCCAAAACACTTGTATATCAACGGGAATTTCCCCATAAGAAATCATGGAAACTCAGATGATTCGTTCCACAATCCAAAACTATTCATATAAAAATGATTACAATGTTGTAATAGAATATAAAATAATAAAGAAAATACAAAACATAAAGAAAAAAATAAACACATGGACCTGCACTTACCTCCGAAAACCCTCATGGCTGGGGGAGGGAGACGAGAGAGGAGGGATGTGGTGCAGGACGACTTTCACCATCACTAACGGAATCCCTGCTAGCTATTGGCTCAATGACTTCTTTTTCTTTTCATGCAACTTGAACAAGAAAACTCTCTGATGACACTTGGTTTTGCCTCCTTTTGAGGATTTCGCGGAAATGTGACACTGTATTGTCAATAAACAGATTCATCGCTCACATTGCAACAGCCTACCTGGGGTGCTGCTCTTCTACAAAATTTTGCACTGTTTCCCACATTTCACACATCTCCCTAATCTCATTTGAAGTGAGGGATTCCTCCACCTTTCTCTCCTCCTGCAGATGTGATGCAGACATAGACTTCTTATAAAATCTTGCAATTTTGGCCACTTGCATACCTCACTCGAACTTCTCGATGATTTCCTTCTTAACTTCCACTATAATCATCTTCTTGCCACCTTTCCTTTCAACCTTTTTCTGCATGGGGGCCATTGTACACGCTCGCACGGATGCTGACTGCAGTACAGTGTTTATAAACTCTTGTCATCTACTCTATTTAATGTGACTGTCACTAAGGCAGCAGAGGAAAGGGTCTAGATCTGCAGGCAGCCTGACCCAGAGTGAAGCAAAGCATTCCTAAGCTCACTCTTGTATGGAAAAGCAAAGGACTGTCTGTAGGTGTTTTGAAGTGATTAAAAAAAAATACACTAGGGCCAGTTGTGGGCACCCCCTTCAATGTTCTGAAAAATCACTGATTTCTACCAAACACCCCAGCCTGAGACCGAGCATCTGAGTATGGGAAACAATAACCCACAATCCCATGAGAGAAAGAGAGAGACACAACTGTTGGCTCGGTTGTGACCATGTGACATTCATCATCTTGCATTGCAAGACATCGCTCATTTATCAGGTTACAATGTATTAGCAATGTTTGCCCATCTTACAGAACACTCGCAGAACAAGGTCCTCTCAATCCAAGGTTTTACTGTATATCCAACATGCTTCCAAAGCCTCAGACACGTACGTATCTCCTTCTAGAATCTGTCTAGGGAAACGAGAAGAACGTGAAACGTTCTCCAATGATATGCCTGATAGCATTCCTTATGAGAACAGAAAGAAGAGATGCAATCCCAATGGAAAAATGCAGGGGCAGCTGGTGGCTCATCGGTTGAGTGTCCAGCTCTGACTCAGGTCATGATCTCGCACTTTGTGGGTTCGAGCTCCATGTAGGATTCTGTGCTGACAGCTCAGAGCTTGGAGCCTGCTTTGGATTCTGTGTCTCCCTCTCCCTCTCTGGCCTTCCCCTTCTCACACTCTGTTTCTGTCTCTCTCAAAAACAAAACTAAACTTTTAAAAATTTTATTTATTTTGTAAATTTTTAAAAAAATGAACAAATACAGGTGGCCCCTACAGTGAAATACCGTGACATCATTAAAAACAGTGAGAAATGGGGCACCTGGGTGGCTGAGTTGGTTAAGCATCCGGCTTTGGCTCAGGTCATGATCTCACGGTTCATGGGTTTGAGCCCCGCGTCAGGCTCTGTGCTGACTGCTGGCTCAGAGCCTGGAGCCTGCTTCAGATTCTAGGTCTCCCTCTCTCTCTCTCTGCCCCTCCACTGCTCGCACTGTCTCTCTCTCTGTCTCTTAAATATAAATTAAACAAACATTAAAAAAAATTTAACAACAGTGAGAAAAGATGAGAGGTGCACAAGTTAGATGGTGGGGGCTGTGCGAGTCACACCGGTGCCCATTCCTTTCTCCTCTCAGGTCCAGGATGGCCGCTGGCATCAGACACTTTTCACCTTCCGGACCCAGGACCCGCAGCAGCTGCCCATCGTTGGCGTGGACAACCTCCCTCCTGCCTCATCAGGAAAGCAGTACCGCCTTGAAGTTGGACCTGCATGCTTCCTCTGACCTCTGACCTCCTGGCTCCTCGAGGCCTGGAGGAAGAGGAGGCAAAGGAAGGCTCCCTCGGGGCAGGGGCCCAGGAGAGACAGCTCGCCTGCCCAGGGCCCCAGCTGTCGCCTGCCCAGTAAAAATGGCTGGGGGGTCGTGTAGCAGGGAACAGTGTATCCTTGGGACCAACGGATCCCAGCACAGCCCCGAAGACCGACCAAAGAGCCAGCCAGAGCGAGCTGGGCCTGCACCCCGCTCTGTCTCCCAGCTCTGCCCTGCCCAGCTTCCTGCCCAAAGAGCCCCACCGGCCCAGCCATCTTGAGGGGCGGGGGCGTCTTGCCAGCTGGTCCCTGCCAGGGAGCTTTGATGTGCAATATTAGAGAGGAGACATGAAAAAAGGAGAAAAGGAAAGAAAGAAGTCTATATATTTTATTTAAACAAACAGAGAAGGTGCATTACTAATTTTTCACCTAGGAAAGAGGTGAGAGGAGGAGCAGCCAGGGGTGGGAAGGGGCGGAGGCCGAGAGAGGGCAGTGCGACCCTCGGGGCTGGGGGTGCCCACGCTAGCTACCTCCCACTGTGAAATCGCTGGTGCTCGCTGTCTCATAGTGTATGTGATTTTTTTTTAAGGAAAAAAAGCCTATTTAAGATTCTGAAGGTGCTACCATTTTTGCCACAGACTTTGAAGAACCGTTCAATGTGGGCTGCCCTCCACATTTTGCGCTCTCCTCCAAATGACAAAGTTTGGGGAATTTAAACGTGTGCCTAGTATCACCCTTGTGCTCATCAGGTAATCGACGAAGCAGGGGGAAGGGGAAGGAAAAAGGAAAAAAAAAAAAAAGCAAAGCCAAAAAAAAAAAAAGGAAAAAAAAGAAAAGAAAAAGAAAAAAAGAAACTTACCAGAAACAGAAGCAGAAAGATTTACCTTTTTAATTTATGGATTTTGAAATATTTGTCCTGTTAAGGCAGGGGGAGGCCTGAGCATGAAGGATTTGGGCTTGGCCTGGGCTTGGTCCCGGAGGGAAGCTGGGCTTATCCTGGAAGGTGGGATCTGAGCTGGAGAGTCAGGGGAGAAGCCTTGACCTTGAAGAAACCAGTTTGAAGAGCGGTTGTTGGGTCAGCACTGGCCTTGGAGGTGAAGTATCAATCTGGAACCATCTCACGATGGCACGGACCGTTCCCTAGGATCCTCCCTTCCAGGAGCTTGTCTGCGCCAAGACGTGGCCATCGCTCATGCCTTTCCATTGTCACCGAGTCCTCTGGAAACCCGGCGTCATTAGCTCCAAGTGTAAATGTGGGCTGAGGAGAAAGACTAACTAAGGGAATCTGGGGGTTCCACGTGATTGGGGGATACCCAGGGTCATCTGAGCTGTCCTTTACCAGACAACCAATCA
Organism: Suricata suricatta; assembly: GCF_006229205.1. Taxonomy (NCBI): domain Eukaryota; kingdom Metazoa; phylum Chordata; class Mammalia; order Carnivora; family Herpestidae; genus Suricata; species Suricata suricatta. Next base: position 19,014,558 of record NC_043712.1, on the reverse strand, counting down.
GCACCCAGGGTGGATTTTGAGGTTATTTTAAGTATGGAGTTATTTTTATAGAAGGGGAAATTTTATGTGAACGTCTATTTGTGTCTTCTTTTTTTTTTTTCTAAAGTCGCGTCTCTTTGGGAATTGGATTTGATTTTCATTATTTAATACCTCACTCTGGCCCTCCTTTCCCACCAGACACTTACCGTGTTCCTCGCTCTCCCGCCCCGGCCCGGACGCCCCGCAGGGAAGGGCGTTCCTGTAGCAGCTCGGGCCTCATCTCAGCCCTCGGTTCCCCCCACGGCCAGTCACACCTGGTCTCCGTCTCGTTCTTGGGGTTTTCTCTGTCCCTGTTTACGTCTGTCCACATGTCCGTGTGTTAAAGGCCCGGCGGGTTCCGTTTCTCCTTTGTCCATTCTGGATTTTAAATAAATATTTAAAACTGAGGCAATGCAATGATGCACCTGTGGCTGTGTGCTTCTTTGAACAGCCCGGAGAGAGGTTTCCGGCCGGGCTAGGGGTGGGGGGAGGGGACACAAGATGCTCAGGGGTGCCCTGTTTATGCCTTCGCTTCTTCCCAAAGGAGGGAGGCAGGGGGAGAGATGGCATGGGGTGAATACAGGGGTGAGTAGGAAAGCGAGGCGATCCGGTCCCACGGCGCATTTGTTTCTTAGGGCCACCCTAACAGTACAGCCAACCCGGAGCTTAGAGCAGCAGAACTGCATTCCCTCCTGGCTCTGGAGGCTGGAAGGCTGAAATCCAAGCTGGCAGTGCCCCCATCCCCAAGAGCATCCCCCTTGCTTCTAGCAGAGGGTCCTTACCCTGATCCGCATCTGGTGGCCCCAGACTCTCCTCGGCTCTTGGCTGGAGCACCGGGCTCCCTGCCTCTTCAGTCACGTGGCATTCTTCCTCCCGAGTGTCCCCGCGCATCTTATAAGGACACCAGCCAGACTGGACCATCTCATCTTCACCTGATGACGTCTGCAAAGACCCTATTTCCAGGGAAGGCCACATTCACAGGTAATAAGGTGAGGACTTCCAACATAGCTTTTTGGGGGACACAATTCAACCCATGGCACATAGAGAGGAGGTGTATTGAGGTTACCATGAGCAATTCCCTTTTATTTTTTTTTAACCATAGTAACATACACATCGGACCTAGCATTCGTGATATTTAGTACATTCACGGTGCTGTGCAACCATCACCACTATCGAGTTCCAGAACATTCTCATCACCCTAAAAGGAAACTCCATGCTTATGAAGCAGTCAGTCCCCATTCCCCTCTGCCCAAGTCCCTGGAAAACCACTATCTGCTTTCTGACTTTGCCTACTGTGGACACTTCATATAAATGGAGTCATATTTCATATAAACAGAGTCCCGTTTAGCAGGTAGGAAAGGTCAGTCCCTTTAATGTCCCTTTCCTCCCATAGAAAGCTCATCTTTCCTTTTAAAAATGCTTTTTATTTTTTTGAGAGAGAAAGACAGAGTAAGAGCTGGGGAGGGGCAGAGAGAGAGAGAGATAAAGAATCCAAAGCAGGCTCCAGGCTCCGAGCTGTCAGCACAGAGCCTGACACGGGGCTTGAACTCACAAACCATGAGATCGTGAACTGAGCCGAAGTTGGATGTTTAACTGACTGAGCCACCCAGGTGCCCCAAAGGCTCACCTTCTGTGATTGACTTCTTCATGTAGCATGATTTCAAGGTTCACCTTTGTGGTATATGTATTTATACAATACTTCATTCCTTTTTATGCCTCATAATAGTCTACTGGATATAACACAGTCTGATTCTCCACTCCACTGAGGGACATCTGGGTTCTTTCCATCTTTCAGCCCTTGTGGACAGTGCTTCAATCTGAGCATTTCTGACCTACGCTTGAGAGACACCACAGTATCACCTGCCTTGGAAGAAGTGAGTGAGAATCTGAGAGATGGCTGGATTTAGCAGCTAAATAGACGGGACTACCCAGATAAATTTGAATTTCAGATAAACGGCAGTTATTTTTTTAATATTATTTACGTTAATATTTAATATTTAATATTATTACGTAAATATTTATTTATTTTGAGCGAGAGAGGAGACAGTGCGAGCTGGGGAAGTGCAGACAGAGAGGAGGAAGAGAGAGAGAATTCCAGCCAGAATCCCTGAGAATCCGTGCCAGTGCAGAGAGCCACATGGGGGCTCGAACTCCCAAACCCAGAGATCATGACCTGAGCTGAAGCCAAGAGTTGGACACTCAGCCGACTGAGCTACCAAGGTGCCCCACCAATAGTTTTGTTTGTTTGCTTAGCACAAGTATGCCCCCTTTCGATATCTGGGACATATTAGGACAGAGCTATACCCCGTCGGACCCCTGGCTCAGAGTTCTTCTTTTCCTGGCTTGTTCCTTCCCCCCTGGGAGCTTGAATGAATCTCAGCGTTTCTGCCCTTCTCACCCAGGAGAAAGAACAAAGCACAAGCAGTTGAATTCATATCTGGGATTTTATGTTTTAAAACCTTGCTCTTTCCAGGTCATCAGGGTCTCCTCTGACCCCCCCAGACAGGGGGCACTGGGGGCTTCTGCTTCACCGCAGCTCCAAGAATCCCATCGGAGGAGCCCAGGATTTGTGGTCTGGAAGGGCTTAGAGAGATCCATGTCCCAGACACACCCTGTCATTTTACATAGAAAGTAACTACAGCCAGGGAGGTGCCTGAGGTCACCTGCTAAGGCCAAGGCAAAGCTTTGATTCAAACCCAAGACTGCTGACCAGTGGCAGGGGGTAGGGGGGGTTAGTAGAGCCAGCAGCCCCTGGGAGTTGGTTACGAAGACACATTTTCAGCCCCGATTCCAAACGACTGAACCATAGACCACCAGGGTGGGGTTCAGCAGTCTGTGTTTTAAATAAGCCTCCCTGAGATACAAATCAATACCCCATTGAGGTGCCTGGGTGGCTCAGTCAGTTAAGCCTCTGGCTTCGGATCAGGTCATGATCTCACGGTTCATGTGTTCGAAGCCTGCGTCGGGCTCTGTGCTGACAGCTAGCTCAGAGCCTGGAGCCTGCTTCAGATTCTGTGTCTCCCTCTCTCTCTGACCCTCCCCTGCTCCCACTGTCTCTCTCTCTCTCTCTCAAAAATAAATAAAAACATTAATAAATTTAAAAAATATACCACATTGAGATACCACCTCCAAGCAGTCAGAGTGGCTAAAATTAACAGCTCGGGCAACAAGAGATGGCACGGATGTGAAGAAGGGGAACCCTCTTGCACTGTTGGTGGGGATGCACACTGGTACAGCTGCTCTGGAAAACAGAGGTTCTGCAAAAAAAATTACAAATAGAACTACCCTACCACCTAGCCATAGCACTACAAAGAATTTATCTAAAGGAGACAGGAGTGTGGATACTGAGGGACACATGCACCCCAATGTTTATAGTAGCGCTTTCAACAATAGCCAAATCATGGAAAGAGCCCAAATGTCCATCCACTGATAAATGGATCAAGAAGATGTGGTTTATATAGACAAGGAATACTACTCAGTATTATTGAGAGAGAGAGAGAGAGAATGAGATCTTGCAATTTGCAACAACGTGGATGGAACTAGAGGGTGTTATGTGAAGTGAAATAGGCCAGTCAGAGAAAGACAGATACCATATGACTTTACTCCTACATGAAATTTGAGAAACTTAATAGATGATCATAGGGGAAGGGAAGGAAAAAAAAGTTACAAACAGAGAGGGAGGCAAATCAAAAGAGACTCTTAAATACAGACAACAAACTGAGGGTTGATGAGGGAGGGGGAGAAGAGAAAATGGGTGATGGGCATTGAGGAGGGCACTTGTTGGGATGAGCACTGGGTGTTGTATGTAAGTGATGAATCATGGGAATCTACTCTGGAAGCCAAGACTACACTGTATGTTGGCTAATGTGACAATAAATTATTTTAAAAATAAATCAATACAAATAAATAAATAAGCCAGCCTCTCTGGAGATTCCAGCACCTGCTCAAGTCCCAAGAATTGAGGCCCCACACTATTTCCTGTGTCTAGAAAGCAGTTTTCCAAAATAGGAAAAAAAAATAATAAATAAGCGTGGAAATACGAATGTTCTTTTCATTTCTCTGGCAGAAATTTAATCAAAAATGATTCGAAATGGCCTACTTCTCAAATCATTTCCTAAGGTCCACCCCATATCACTGCCCCCAGAGGAAGTTTGCCCCGCTGTCTAAGCCACTTCCGGTTCTGCAGATGGGAAGTTTCAGTCACGCTGCTGCTGGTGGGCCCCTGCGAGGCTGGGGGAGGAGTCTTGTCCTCTGCTGGGGCCACGAGGTCCAGCGTGCCAGAGGCACTCACACCTGCCCACCAGGCTGGCTGGACCATGTCCTTGACCTGTGTGTCTCGGCCCATGCCTTCCACATATCAGGCCGTGTGCGGGCCCTGCGGTTACAGAGACAGGCCGGGCAGGGCGTCAGGGGAGGGGGCTTTGGGTCCGGTGGAGGCAGCTGGAGGTGTCGGACCTTGGGTGCAGGGGCAAGAGGCCAGGCTGGGGGGTGGTGGTTGAGGGAGGGCATGGCTGATGCAATCCCAGCACAGGGAGGCTTGGTTAGGAGGGGACGCTCTGTATTCACCAGGGCTTCTAGAGAAACAGAACCGGTTGTGTGTGTGTGTGTGTGTGTGTGTGTGTGTGTGTGTGTGTGAGTGGGAGAGGGGAAGGAAGAGAAAGAGAGAGAGAAGAGAGAGAGAGAATCTCAAGCCGGTTCTGTACTCATCATGGAGCCCGACACAGGGCTTGAGCCCATGACCCTGGGATCATGACCTGAACCCAACTCAACAGTGGGATGCTCAACCGACTGAGCCACCCAGTGAAGAGATTTATCATGAGGAATTGGCTCACGTGACTCTGATTGTTGGCAAACCCCAGGACCTGCAGAGTGAGTTGGCCAATTCAAGACCCAGGGGAGCTGATGGTGTTGTCCTAGTATAAAGCCTGGCAGGCTGGAGAGCCAGGAGGAAACAAAGTTTCAGTTCATGTCCAAAGGCCGGAAGGGACTGACATCCGTCTCCACTAGTCAAGCAGGAGGAGCTCTCTCTTACCCAGACTCTTAATTCTATTCTGGCCTTCCACAGATTAGATGAGGCCCACCCACACTTGGGGGGGGGAGGGGCAATCTGTTTTATTCAGGCTACACCACATTCAAATGTTAATCCATCTAAAAACACCCTCACGGATACACCCAGAATATTTGACTATCTAGGTACCACAGGGCCCTGTTAACCTGACACATAAAATTAACCATCCCAAGCTGATGCTGATAGAGGATGAATAAAGGTTTGCCGGGAGACGGAAGGCAATGGGAGGACAGGGAACAGCACCTGCCAAGGCCACACTGCATATTTGGGGGTGCTCCTGGCTGAGCTGGGGGAGCCCCAGGGCTGGGAGGAGGACAGGCCACAAACAAGTAGCACAGGAGAGCAGGGTGTGGCCTGTCGGCCGGGCTGGGCTAGAGCTGCAGGGGGTGCTGTGGAGCCACCAGGAGGCAGCCAGCTGAGCTGGGGGACAGGATGGTGCTCCAAGGTGTCCGCAGCACCTGCGTGGTTTTGAAGATGCGGAGGGGACGAGACAGGGAGAAGGGCCAGAGGGAAGAGAAGGGCTGGGTGAGAACCGTGATGTTCCCGACTCTCAGCCCGTCCTCCAGGAGGGCCTCTGTGACCCGGCCAGCAAGGCCTCTAAAGCCGGGCCAGCTCCTTCCCAGCAGGGGCATGTAGGGGCTTGCTGGGGACTCGAAGGCAGCTCTCCCGGGGCCGACAGCACCTACAGTTCCCAGTCTCCTGTTGCACAACCGGGTGTCAGGAAACAGCCAGAGTGGACTTCCCAGGTGGGGCCACTCCCATGTTTGCTCTTTCCACAATGGCTCAAGCCCAGCCGCGGACACTTCCCTTCTACCAATGACCAGCTGCCCCGTGCTGGGCAAAGGAGGAAGGGACGAGGGGAAGCTGGGAGTGGGATCTACCTGCCAGCCAGGGCCACAGCCTTGGGCTGGTCATGCCTTCTCTCTGGGCCTCAGTTTCTCCCTCTGCCAAATGGGGGTGATATGCCCTTCTCTGCTTGCTACCTACAGACAGAGCTATTATCTGTAATAAGTAGGGTAAATCGTCTGGAACTGAATGATGTTCAACTGCTCTATAAAGTCCAGTTGCATATGGTTCAACCCCAAACCAGCACCTTTCAAAACAATAGCAGCTGCGTTTTCTTGCACACCAATTGTGTTTTGCACACTGATTGTGAGCGGGAGCCCTGTTGAGTGTGAGACGTTTTCACCTCATGCACAACTCTCTTGAGATACGTGTGAGGATCCTGGCCCTTCAGACGAGGGAAGCCAAGTCCAAAGGGGTCACATAAATTGTCCAAGATGACAAAGCAGGATGTGAACTTGAGCAAATCGTTTTGAGTGTGTCCTCAGCATTCCTAATTAGGATCATTTGCTCTGCCAGCATATTCTTTGTGGCTGTTCATGTAGAAACTCACAGATTACTCATCTGGCACAGCTCGGCCCTGGCCTCAAGGGAGAGACCTGTACAAAGTGGCTTTCTTGGAACTGAATTGTTCAAAGTGGGTGCGTTTCCTTGATTTTCTAAACCTCACCTTTCACCTGACCTCTTTGAGCCATTTGCTCCCTTATCCATCCAATGGGGAAAGTATCCTATTTTCTTGAATCTTCTATCCCCCTTTTCTGCATTTGGATGTCTTCAGAAGTGGGATCCTGAAATCCCAGGAGTATTTCCTTTCTTTTCTTTTTAGATTTTATTTTAGAGAGGGAAAGAGAGAGAGCAAATGGGGCAAGGGGCAGAGAAGAGGGGGAGAGAATGTTAACCAGGCTCTGTGCCTAACACGGAGTCTGACACGGGGCTCAATCCCATGACCCAGCAATCATGACCTGAGCCGAAATCAAGAGTGGGACTCAACTGACTGAGGCACCAGGCGCCCCCTGGAAGTATTTCTGTAATGCAAGGGTCGGTCTTTTCTCCCTACCCCAGCTCGTCATTATACTGATGGTGGCGATTATAACTGGCGGACCCTTAGACGCAAGCGTGTCTCATATCATAAGCACTTTACAAATGCGTGCTGATTTAATCCTCTTAATGACTGGTAAAGTAGCAACCCTCAGTATGCACATTTTACAGATGGGGAAATTGAGGCACAGAGAGGTTAAGTTCCTGGCTCAAGTCACACAGCTAGCAAGTGGTCAAGCCAAGACAATACTTCCCACCATCCCTCATGGCCCTGATTGCTTTTCTATTTCCTGCCAAACTTCTCCTGACATGATACCTGGGCCAGATGGAGGGGTGGGGTAGGGAGGGCTGTCCAGACCCTCCATCTGCAAGAGGTACTAGTCCACGCTCGAAATGTAGGAAGATTAAGAAAAGTGTACTTTGTCCGGGGGAGTGCTGGGTGTGCATGAAGGAGCTACTTGGAGAGTGACTCCTCCGGGGAGGGGAGGGAGACCCCAAGGGGCACCTGGGCAGCGGTGAGGACCGCTCACTTCCATTACTTACCGTTAGAGAAGCATCCATCTCGCTCCATGCTACTTGCAAAACATCTGGCCACCAAATGCAATTCAAGGATAAGGTGCAAGAGGGAAGAATTGCCCCCGCTCCCTGGGGTCTGAGCAGCGTTGGTGGCAAAGAAGGATGCTTAGGGCTACGGGCCATTCTCTGCCAGTTCCAGGCACCAGATCCTGCTTGACAGAGATGCTGTGTGTGTGTGTGTGTGTGTGTGTGTGTGTGTGTGTGTCGGTGCATGCGTGTGTGTGTATGTGTGTGTGATATGTGAGGTCCTATAGTTCTGGGGTCTGGGCAGAAGCCCCGACGTTCCAGAATATTGGTAGAAATATTGTCCACACAGAACACTCAGCTTCTCTTTGAAATAAGCAGTGTCTCAGATCTGTCCTCAGTCCTGTCATCTCACACCTGGACCGCTGCAGCAGCCTCTGATGGTGCTCCCAAGCTGGACCCTCACCCTGCCCCTCCTTGCCTTCCCCACCACAGTCAGATGGGGCTTTCTACTACCCTACTGAAAATCTTCCATTTCTCCTAACACCACTGCAAACTCCCCAGCCTGGCTTCTGTGCCCTGCAGATGGGTTCCCGCATCCCGGCATCGGTCCGGCGTCCCTGCCATACCCTCTCAGAGGAGCCTCCAGGTCCTTCATGTACCCCGAGTCCTCTCACCTCCACTCTTCCTTGCCAACAAGCTCCGGTCCTTTTCTCAAGGCTCAGTTTAGAGCTGTGCAGATTCAGAACACTAAGTGAGCTGGCAAGCAAAGAAAGGAAAAGGGATTTTCACTCCGACAAGGATGCGGAGAAAGGGACACGTCTGTGCGTCGCCAAATTGGCACCACATTAAACAGCCTTAGTGTCTTTTGTCTTCTCTGTTTGGGGAGAGAGTTGTGTGTGTGTGTGTGTGTTTTTTTTTTAATCAACTTAATTGAGGTATAATTGGTATACAATAAAATGCACACATTTTAGGTTTAAGGTTCAGTGAGTTTTCACAAATGTACTTTATGTGTGTAACTACCCCTGCGTGGAAATGTGGAACAATGCTGCCTACTTCAGAAAGTGCTGGTACACCTCTGGCAGCCAGACTGCCCTCCCCGCCCTTGGCAACCACGGATCTGATTTCTACCATTATAGATGTGTTTTGGCTATTCTAGAACTTTCTACAAATGGAACTATAGTTTGTGCTTTCTTAAGTCTGGCTTCTTTCGCTCAGTGTAATGGTTTTGAGATTCATTCATGTTGTCTTACGAATCAGTAGTTCGTTCCATTTTATTGCCAAGTAATGTCCCAGTTACGAAAATGCCGCAGTGTGTTTTTCCGTTTTCCTGATGATGGGCATTTGAATTGTTTCTAGTTTGGGGCTGCTTTGAATAACAGTGTGGGTTCATATGTGACACTTTTTTTTCTCCTCTTGAATGGTATGGTAATTTTAGAAGGCGATTTGGTCACTTGTGACACTTACCAGAGGGAACATCATAATGTGAAGTGTTATGGGCAATTATAGCTCAATAACGCTGGAAAAATAAAACACAATGCCCTAGATATGAAGAGAGGCGTTGGGAAAAACCGCCTTGCCCAAGGTCACCCATCGAGGAGGCAGCAGGAGCTCATTCTCCCCTCCCCCCAGACCCCTGCGCAGTGCTCCCTCTGTCTTCCAGGATGTGTGGGGGGCGTTGGAGAAGCAGCACAAGGAAGAAAAGGAAAAGCAGAAAGAAAACAAGGGGTCCTAGGACTACACCGCATTGGGTTAGGAGAGCTTGGGGACTCGGGCCCACCCTCAGCCCCACGCCCACCGTTTATACCTCGGGTCTTTGTCCCAGTGGCATCAATAAAGTTTCTGCATTTGAAGCTGCTCATCATTACGTATGTTGGAATCCAGGAAGCGAACCAAAGGGTATGCGTCCATTAAAATTTTGACCGCCAACTACACCGCAACATGAAAAAAGACACGAAATACATGAGATAAACAAGAACATAGAATTGTAAGCACGGCATAGTAAGACTTTTTGGACGTATTTATTCATAGGGATAACGATCTGACCTCGGCGGGTCAAAATGCAAGTGGGCTGTGGAAACTCTCATTCTGCAGAGGGGACCTCTGGCCAGGTTGGGGACCAACTGGTGAAAAGACCACCCCCACCCCCCCGCCCTGCTCACGTGGCGGGAGGTGGAGAGCGCATAGGCATAATTTCTTGTTTCAGATTTTGGGAGAGAGTTCAGGTAATAACCACATTTACTGCAAATAAACACATACCTTAGATGCCGCCTTCTTTTGGAAGCATCCCTTCCTCCAAGGCTGGGTTGCCCAACACCCCCCTCCCCCGCCCCTACCGGACTTCTGCTCATCCATAGTGGTTACCACACTCGGTTGAAATAGAATCCGTGTTTTGCCCTCTCCCCAACCCTTGACCCCTCCCCCATCCCATTCCCCACCTACCCTTGGAACTCTCTAAATTGCCATCAGCATTTGATTCCTGGTTGGGTCTTGCTCAAGTCTGAATGCTCAGTGGACATGAATTGGGTGAAAACATAAGAGCTTTTAAAACGAAACAAAAGTCCCTCAACCCTAAGAGCTTGCTTAGAGGTCCCTCTATTGAAACCTACCCATGTTTGACAATACCTTTCCAGCACACACCCACCTTGGCTTTGAATAGCCGGACCCTGGGGCCCTGGGAATGCTTCCAGGTCAGGGATCTCAATTAGACCCGGGCTTGGAGACTTCAGCCACGGTCAGAGTTGGGGGAAGGAGGGAACGATGTGTGCCAGGCATGTCGTAAGCATCACCTGACCTGTCACCAGGGGGCTCCAGGACTCCGCCCACAGCTGGATATAAAGGTCACTGTACCCTCCAGCCACCAGTTCTGCCTGACTCCAGAGCCTCTGCCTCTAGGCATGGCGCTGTCCCGAGCCCTTGCTGTCCTGAGCCTCCTTCCTCTGCTGGCGGCCCAGAGCCCCGAGTGTGGCAACCTCAACCTCACGGCGACGCCTATCACCAATACCACCCTGGACCAGGTGCGTGCCTGGGGCCCCTGAGCGCCGCGGGCAGCTGCCTCCTTCCCTGGACTCCCCTTTCTCCTGCTGGCTCTCGGTCAGCCATCTTCCCCTCTTCTCCAATCCACCCTTTCTTTTCTGCGTCTTGGGGTGACATTCTGAACTCCAGACTCAGAGGGACGCCCTGGCGGCTGGGGGAGGGTCCTGAACCTCAGAGTGACCTCCTCCTGCGTGTCCGCTGCTCGCTGGGGACCCAGTCTCCCATGTGCAGAACAGAGGGAGAGGTCTGCCCTGCTGCCCGGGAGGGATTCGGCCCGCGGCCTCCACCATCAGCTCCCGGCCTCTCCCCAGCTCTCCGGCAAGTGGTTTTACATCGCCTCGGCCTTCCGCAACCCGGAGTTCAACCAGTCGGCTAGAACGATCCAGGCGGCCTTCTTTTACTTTCACATCAACTCTACAGAGGACACCATACTGCTCAGAGAGTACCTAACCATGTGAGACCCCCCACGTGCTGGCCTGCCCCTGGCCCCAGGCTCCGGCTGGAGCCCCCTTCCTGGCCTCAGCCCTCTCTTGCACGGAATGGGGAGGGTGGGCTCTAATCGCCACTGATCTCGCCCCTCGACACGGTGACCAGTGACTGTCCATGTCTCCTTGACGGTCTTCCTGCTGTCTCCCCTCTCGGTCTGTTAGAGGGAACCAGTGTGTCTATAACGTCAGCAGCTTGGATGTGCATCGAGAGAATGGGAGCCTGTCTAAACACGGTGAGGGCCGGCCCGCTGGTGGGGACACGTGGGGGGCCAGCCCAAAGAGGAGGTGCTGGGGCTAAGGCCCGGGAGGCTGAGGGCACAGAGGACACAGGACAGGCCCACTTCCTACATCTCCGACGACGGTGTCTGCAGGCTGTGGTGATCAGGAATAACCACCAATATATGTGAGTTCTTACTCACGTGCCAGGCACTGTCGGGAGTACTTGACACGAATTCACCCACTTAATACTTGAGAACAACCTTAGGAGGACATTATAGCGAGCAGATGAGGAAACAGAGAAACAGAGATGGCAGGCAGTTTCCCTGGAGTCACACAGCCTGTAATTAGAACTGGGACTCAAGCCCAAGGTGGGCCGAGGTCCTGCCTCTCTCAACCACTCTTTCTCCTCCGGGATCTGAGTGTGGCCGTCTGTGTCAGGCACGTGGTGACTTCACTCATATCCCCATTGTCACCCCAGAGAGGGCACTTAGTAGGAGCCTGCAAATGCCAATGGAACTAAACCAACGGCACTTAGCAGCCCCGAGGCTCCTGTCTGGGCCTCATTTTCCTCATCTGGAAAATGGGGAGAAAGGCCCTGAGAACCACATCATAGCACGGGGCCCGGCGCACAGTAGGACTAGGGGCGCGTGGCCCTGGTGAACTCTTGGCCTTCACTCATCGCTGCGTGGCCACGGGCACATCCGGGGCTCCTCGCCTACGATTGGGGACCACTGTGCTGTGTGGTCTCACCCAGAGGTTTTCTCCTCCAGAGTTCGGCAAAGAGCAGTTTGGCTACTTCCTGCAAACCAAGGACCCCAAGACCTTCATGCTTGCCTTCTCCCCAAAAGATGAGCAGAACATGGGGCTGTCTTTCTACAGTAGGCATCCCCCAAACCCCTTCCCCCTCTCCCAGGACCCCCTTGCCCCTGCGGCCGGGCCCCCAGAATCCCCCGCCTTCCCCGGCTTCCCAGCCAGGCCCCCAGTGTGCTCACGCGGCACCCCCTCGCCCCCTCCTGCAGCGGACAAGGCGCAAGCGACCCAGGAGCAAATGAGAGAGTTTCATGAGGCCATCACGTGCATGGGCATGCAGAAGTCCGAAATTGTGTACACGGACGAGAAACAGGTGACGACCAGGCTGTGCCCGCCCTCAGGGCGACACTGCCTTGGGCAGCCCCAGGGGCCCAGAGGGGATGGGCTGCCCACCCAGGCTGTGCAGCAAGACAGGACATCCTGCTTTGAACGGCTGAGCTTCCTGGAGGCTCATGGGACAAGGGCCCAGGAGGAAAAGGTCCCTGTGAAACAGAGGGCGTCCAGAGTAGGTGGGGGAGGGGGGGTTTGCTGGGAAAGGAGGGGCGCGGCAGACACCAGTGTGGCCGAGGGAACTTGACAAAGAAACACAGAAGAGTAATGATCGTTGACAACTGCCAGCCACCCCCACAACTTCAAACACCCGTGGGTAGGGAGTGGGCATCAGCACAGCCCAGCCTGCCCCACGTCCAGGACCACCAGCCTGACCTTTGCTATCACTGCAAAGTATCTATGAAATCATCTCCTTCACACTTTCCATTCAACCTGTGTCCAGTGAGAGGCTTCACTCACTCTTGTCCTGTGCAATGGTATCTGAAATCCACAGAGCTGATGAGCTGGTGACACTTTTTTTGGATATACACAAAATACTTTCAGGATTATTGAAATAAAAACATCTCTGTTTGCCACCTGAGGTCATCTCTTACGACCACAGTGGCATACACCGTCTCCCCTCTCTGCTTGTGGGAGCCATGGGAAAGGACTGGGCTCACGGGCACCGGTTGGTCCCCCGGCCAGCCTCCTGCCTCCCCCCTCCCCCATCTACTGGCCGGGGACCTTGGACGGCCCCACGGCCACCCTGAACCTTGCTTACATTATCTGCTCAAAGGTTGTGAGGAACCCAGAGCAACAGAAAGGCTTGGCAAGTCCTTGGGAAATGCCCGCTGCCCTAAGGGCTCCAGCCCCCCTTGCCCAGGTGGACGCTGAGCCTCAGAGAGGGAAAACGCCTTGCTCAAGGTCACCCAGCGAGGAGGCAGCAGGAGCTCATTCCCCCCTCCCCCCAGACCCCTGAGCAGCGTTCCCTCTGTCTTCCAGAATGCCTGTGGGCCGTTGGAGAAGCAGCACAAGGAAGAAAAAGAAAAGCAGAAAGAAAGCGAGGGGTCCTCGGATGACACTGCATTGGGTTAGGAGAGCTTGGGGACTCGGGCCCACCCTCAGCCCCACGCCCACCGTTTATACCTCAGGTCTTTGTCCCAGTGGCATCAATAAAGCCTCTGCACTTGAAGCAGACAGCTTGTCCTCTCTCCCTTCCTTCCTTCGTTCATTCACACATGTGGAAGCCTGGCCTGAGCTGAGCCCTGGCTCATCCCCAGGTCACCCCTGCCCCTCTGCTTAAAAGAGCCCCTGCTGAAATACCTGGCACAGGCTGGACCATGACAGACACCAAATGCTGTGGGAGCCCAGCGCGGGGGGTGGGAGTTCCTCCTGCAGCAGAAACCCGGGAAGGCTTCCTGGAAGGGGCATCTGAGTCAGTCTAGAAAGATTTGGAGCTCACAACACCTGCTGTTCTGTCAGCCAAGGATCTATGGGGATGTGTTTGAGAAACATCGAGGCAGGCAGCCCTGGTAGTTCAGGTGAATGAGGGCAGTGAGGACCCCGGCGTGGGGTACCAAGCATGAGGGACTCACCTTAGACATTGCCCTGGCCATCTGGAGAGGGGGGGTAGGAGGGGCCGACTGGAGGCAGAAAGACTCTGGCAGAGCCTAGGCTCACACTTTAGGCACCAGGTGTGGGTCTTTTAACACCTCTGGCCTCAGTAAGAGGGGGTGTGGCCGAACAGCCTCTCCAGTCACAAAGGTAGGGTCCGGAGACAGGCATAGGGAGAACAGAGAGAAGGCTGGAGAAACAGTAGCCCCCCGAGGAAGGCGGGCAGAGTCTGGAAAATTGCACCCAACAGGTCCCCTGGGGGTAGGGCTTGGCTCGTCATCAAACCTTCCACACCGCAGAGCTGAGTTAAGAAACCAAAGTCAATGTCACACACCACAGATGGGGGCGGCTTTGGGAATGCTTTTTTTCTTTTTTTTTTTTTTAAAGATCAATATTCATTCTTCTTCATTTACCCTCATAACGAAAATAGATTTTTAAATGCCTCAAATATACAAATATCACTGACGCACACACATTCCAGAAAGGCTGAGGTTCCCGCCGCTACAAGATGAGAGCAGGAGACGGGCTGGGCTGGCCCCCCGCCGCAGACTGGGGCCTGGCAGGGAGCGAGCGGGCTGCTAGCCATGTTCCACGGGGGTCCCAGGGACAGAGCTGGGGCTCTGAGCAGGGACAGGGAGGGCCCAAGGTGCACAGCTTCCTGGGCCTCCCTGCGGGCGCCCCCTTCCCAGTGGGCCCGAGGGACAGTCCTCTCCAGAGGGACTGGGCCTGTGTTATCCTGGGGGCCTGACATCTTGACATTTCGATGGCATCAAAGAGCTCTACCAGTCACCGGTCACCAGGAGGAAATTTCCAGAGATGCCCCCGCCGGAGGGGCTGCTCACAGATGAGGAGACAGCTTCGTACCAGTCTCTGGCCCTATGCCCTCTGATCCGGCCTTGTAGACTGGCTCTAAGACCAGGAAAACTCAGTTTTTAAAAATAAAATCTGTCCATCTGCATATAAAATACATATTATTAGCCAGACGGGGGCAGTGCAGGGCCAGGAGGCTCTTCTCCAGGCAGGTGGTGGCCTCAGGCCCAGGGGGGGTCCCCCGGGAAGTTCCTTCTCCCGATGCCCCCGCCAGCACCCCAGTGCTCAGAGCTCCCTCGAGAGGGGTCTACAGGGCCCAAAGGACTGGCTCCCGCCGACTCCCGGCCTGGGGGACGGAGCGGGCTGCCCACCCCCACCCCCGTCTGTGTCTGAGTCTCCAGGGCCAAGTCAGAAGAGGCAGGAGCCCCGGAGGCTCCGGGCCTGGCGCAGGTCGGCCGACAGGGAGCGGCTCATGTGCTTGGTGGTGGAGCGGATGCTCTCGGCAGCCCGCACAGCTCGGTTCAGGGCTTTGTGGAGCTCATCCAGGTCGTCCAGGTCCAGCTGGATGGAGTGCCGGTGCCCCCGGGCCGGCCGGGAGGAGGCGGAGGGGGGCCAGTCGGCAGCGGCAGCTTGGGGCGAGGGAGCTGAGGTAGGTCCCCGAGGTGCGTAGTACCTGAGAAGAGAGGTTCCTTTGCCTGTTAGCACGGAGGGCTGGGCAGCACGTGTCTTATTCGCTTGGTGGGCACCGTTACCCGCGTTCTACAGATGAGCAAAGAGAAGCTCAGAGAAGCTAAGTGAGGCAGGGGGCCGCCCCCAAGCCCCAGCCACCCCATGTGGCTTCACCTGTCAGGGGCTCTGTTCCCCCACCTAAAAGAACCACACTTAGCTCCCTCCCAGGAGAGATCCGATAGGAAAATCCAGGTGAAAAGCTGCCTGGACTAAGTGCTTCTGTAAATGTCTGCTCAGAGTCAGAGCGCAGGAAGGGGCAGTGCTGGACTCACACCAGAGCTAATGAGCACCCAGTAGACGCCAATCTGACCTGAGTGAATAGGCTTCTTGAATCCAATTCCTTCCTCTGGGGACTGTCAGGCTTAACTTCTGGGTTTACACCCACTACCGTTTAATAATTTGATGACCAGCCAGCCAAAACTCCCTCTGAGGCAGAAGCTACAACTGTCCCCCACCTCTTGGCCAATACCCAAACCAGAAAACCCTCCGGGCTAGAAAGCCTTTGGCGCAGGGGCTATAAGGCATCTGGCCAGCAGGTGGCAGCACCGGCCCATAAACTTTCTAAAGGGCACCCTGGCACGGAGCATGCTCAGTCCTGCTGCTGGCAGATGGAGAAACTTTAGGGCATCATCGGCCCAAATTCTAGTAGCATCTGAAATGCTAATGCTTCCATACAAGGCATGGGGGCTGGACGGCACCTCGCACCTCTGCTCCCACCAAGCACTAGCCCCCGCTAGCCTCCTGCTGCCCACCGACACAGGCTTCTGAGGACACACCTCCCTAGAAGGCTCCCGACTGACTCATTTTACATTGAGGAATGGTACTAGCCAAGCAGAGTCAGGACAAGAAGACAAGTGTCCAGGGGCGCCTGGGTGGCTCAGTCGGTTAAGTCTCCGGCTTCGGCTCAGGTCAGATCTCACGTTGGTGGGTTCGAGCCCCGCGTCAGGCTCTGTGCTGACAGCTAGCTCAGAGCCTGGAGCCTGCTTCTGGTTCTGTGTCTCCTTCTCTCTCTGCCCCTCCCCCTCTCATGCTCTGTCTCTCTCTGTATCAAAATAAATAAAACATTTAAAAAATTAAAAAAAAAGAAGACAGGTGTCCTGATTTCAGCATCCAGGGTTTCTTCCCCCTGCACAATCCTGTCCTGTTGAAGCCGCCTTTATGCATATTTCTCTGTTGCCAACGACTGTGGTGCGCAGTAACACTCTCTGCCAGGTCGGCAACGCTGTGTGTGTGCCCCGCACAAATCCCACAAACGTCTCGTGTGCGTCTGGCCACGTGCCTCACTTAATCCTCTCGCAACTAACTGTGCGTGATCGAGACTATTACGCCATTTCACAGATGGGAAAATGGAGGCACAGAGAGGAAGTGGCTTCACTAAGGCCAACGTGCCAGTAAGTGGCAAACGGGGATCCAGAGTATCTTGGACTCTAAACTGTTTCTACCTCAACTGCTATGTCCTTCCTCTCTTGCCAAAAGTTATACCCAAATCCAGGTAAGAGTGCTCATCTACCCTATGCCTGCCCAGTACTCCGCAGGACTGCAGGCCGTCAGAAGCAAGGCAAGTCTGAGAAACGGGCACAGCCAGGAGGGGCTTGAGGACCCATGACGACTGAGTGTATGTGGCATCTTGGATGGGCTCCCAGACCAGGAAAGGAAAGACCTTCCAGTAAAAACTGAAGAAGCCCATGGGGCACCTGGGTGGCTCCGCTGATTGAACGACCGACTTTGGCTCAGGTAATGGTCTCATGGTTCAGGAGTCTAAGCTCCCATCGGGCTCGCTGCTGTGAGCGCAGAGCCCGCTGCAGGTTCTCTGTCCCCCTCCCTCCCTGCCCCTGCTCCACTTGCACTCCCTCTCAAACATAAAAATAAACCTTTAAAAAACTGAAGAAACCCACATCATCTATGGACTTTAGTTAATAATAATGTATTCATGTCGGTTCACTAACTGTGCGGAAGTATCATATTAGAGTAAGATGTTAGTGATGGAGGAAACTGTGTGTGTGTGCGTGCGTGGTGGGGGGTAGATGGGAACTCTCTTTACTGTCTGCTCCATTTCTCTATGCATCTAAAGCTGTTTTAAAAAATAAGCCTGGGGGCTCTGTGCTGCCAGCTAGCTCAGAGCCTGGAGCCTGCTTCCGGTTCTGTGTCTCCTTCTCTCTCTGCCCCTCCCCTTCTCATGCTCTGTCTCTGTCTGTATCAAAAATAAATAAAAAACATTAAAAAAATAAAAAAAAATAAGCCTGGGGCACTTGGGTGGCTCAGTTGGTTGAACATCTAATGCTGAATTTTGGCTCAGGTCATGGTCTCACAATTCGGGAGTTCAAGCCCTGTGTCAGGCTCTGCACTGCTTGGAATTTTCTCTCTCATTCTCTCTGTCCCTCCCTGCCCACCCCACCCAAAATGAATGAAGAAACTTAACAAAAAATACAGCCTATTGAAAAACAGTGGGTGTGCATTATGTACTTGTTGGGAAGATCCCCACAAGGAAATGGGATTCTAGACCCCCAGGAGCTTTCCCTGTGAGTTCCTGGGGGCAGGGCCCTCTGCCAGGCCCCACCCAGGCCAAGCACTCTCCCTAGTGTCCAGGGAGCATTCAAGGTTTGTTGAGTGACTGCGTGAGTGTTCTGCTTGTTCTGCACATTATGCACTGGGGGGAAACACAGGAGTAAGCGGCACCCGGGTTCTCAGTGGCCGGACACGGGTCTGAAAGCAAGTTGTGAACCGAATCAGACACAGGCTGGGAAGGTGGGGAAGGGGAGTTCTTACATGGCAGCCGACGCATAAGGCATGACGGGCACCGAGGAGACGTAGGCAAAGGCGGGAGTGGCCGGTGCTGGGGGCGTGGCAGCCAGATACCACAGTCCAGAGGGCGGCGGGGCCGGGGCTCCAGCCTGCTTGCTCCGCGTTGAGGGGCTGGAGGCTGAGTGTGAGCGTGTGTTCCTCCTTGGGGCAGCGTTTTCTGGCCCTGCGAGAGAGGGACACTGCAGAGGTCAGTCTGATCGTTTGGAAAGCTCTAGAACAGGGAGAATGGGGGCCTGCCCAGCTCTGCCCTGTTAGAGCTGGACACTGCGCTGGCCATGCTGGCAGTGCCTCACTTCCGGAAACAAATCCTCTGCCCGGTTTGCTCTGTCCCAGATCGGGAGAGCGGCCACCCCAGTCAACACCCCCCTGGGGCCCCTGAGCCCCCAGAAAGGAGAGCTCGGTGTCTGGCTGGCAGAAGGGAGTAAGCCTCTGTCCCTACCAGAGGTGCTTGAGTCTGGGCCATCCGTCTCTGGCGGGGACCTGACTTGACCACACAGGGGACATCGCAGGGTGTCAGTGGCAGCGGGTCCCAGGGGGTCCCTCATGACAGTACCACCTACAAGAGGAGGAAGAGACGTCAGGAGAAGATTACATCCAGACCAACGGGCCTGGACCCCCAACAGACCTCTGCCAACAGGCTACTGGGCTAGCTGCTATCATTACTCCCCCATTTTACAGACTGGAAAACCGAGGCTCCAGGAGGTTGAATAATATGCCCAAGTGTCAGAGTAGGAAATTGGCAGTGCTCTGTCTGAGCCCAAGCCCAGGCTCTCCCCAGGGCAGCCCCTGAACCTACATTCATTCCTCCACACTGAGTCAGGCCCTCTCTCCCTGTGGGAGCGGCCCGCAACACCCCTCAGGCATCAGGGCGTCAGCGGAGGCCTAAGGGAGCAGGAGGAGAGCGGGCACCTGGGCCCTCTTCCCACGCACGTGCTCAGCACCTCCCCTGCGAGTCCTCCCACCCACCTGCCTGAGTTACAGGCTCCCCAGCCCCACCCTGTGCGCAGGTCCCTGCGTGGTCATTGCTAGGCTAGGAGTTCCTTGGGGACAGGGCGCACCCCCCGGTATGGGGAGGTGCTGAACAGATGAATGAATGCATGAACAAACAGAGAGGCCTGTTGGGACTACAGCAAAGGCGAAGAAACACAAAGGTGAAGAGCCAGGGTTCTGGAACTGCAAAGTCCTGGGTTCAAATCCTGGCTCTACCGCTGTCTGCCCTTGGGCAATTTACTTAACCTCTCTGAGCCTCAGTTTCCTCACCTGTAAAACAGGCATCATAATAACCGGGGCAAAACCCATTTCATAGATAGGGTTGTGAAGATCACTGTTTGTAAAACCCTTAGCATGCCGCCCTGTCTATCGTGGGGGCTGCATAAATCACGGCTCCATCGTTATCATCTTCATCACTTGAGAGGGCTTTAGGGACCATCTCCAATCCTTTCATTACAGATGTGGAGCCTGAGGCTCAGAGAAGTTAAGGAACTTGCCTAAGATCACACAGTAAGTCAGTAGCAAAACTGGGACTAGAACCCAGTATTCATATTCTCTCCCCACGATTCTCCCCTGTGGGGTCTGGTGGAAGGAGGCAGAGTGGAAGGAAGATGGGGGGAGTCAGGACATCATCATCAGCCCCGGGCCCCTACTACCTGGCCCCACCCCCTTATCAGGAACTTAGGCCATGTTCATGGTTAATCCGTGTCATGGTCAAGGAGGGCGGCTTCGGGCAGCAGTACCTGGAGCAACAGGTGTGAGACCAGGGCGCACGGGGAGGGCTGTCCCCCCATGTCCCCTCCCTTGTCTGTACCTTGGCCCGTCACTGAGCCGAGGGCAGGCCCACGTCCTGCACCTTCTCCTACAGAAAGAAGCTGCAGCCTCTCTGCACAACCACTTCTCCAAGTACCCTCCCTCACCTGAGTCCTGGGTCCTCGAGAGTCGGCAGTGGGGACAGGAGACTGTGCCGCCGCCTCTTGGGACTATCTTGGGGGTCAGAACATGGTACTCCTGGCCTGGGGAAGAAACAGATAGTCAGCTCTCTGCATGTTGGGAGAACCGGGGAGGACTGGGGAATCCCTCTCTCCTCTTGCCGACATTCAATCAGCAAACCCAAGCTCACTTAGACCTAGAAGCAGGCCAGGAAGCACGAAGAGCAATGACAAAGGCACTGCCCGACCCCCCCCCCCCCCCACTGCTGGGTGGGACTGGAATGGCCTGGCCGTGGTGTCAGCAGTGTTTTCCCTCTGTGCTCCACCGAGTGGCTGTGAAACAGAGACAGTGACACGCAGATTTCATTGGCTTGTGGTTAGGACTGGGTAGGGCTGGGCTGTGAGGTGCCCTGCCCAGTACCCAGCGGGTGTAAGTGCTCGAGGTTACTGGAAAGTTGGACAGATGCTTGGCTTTTCACCCAGACCTGTCCTCTCCTGCTTGTCCTTCCCTGAGTCTCACCTAAGACCTTCAGAATGGTGCCTGACCACTTCTCCTTTTTCTCCTCTGTGCCATGCAGGGGTCCACTTCCTATTCTATGTGTGTTGCCTTGGGCTGCCCCCCGCCCCACCATGGCTTCTGTTCCCACATCTACTTGCTCAGCTCTGTCTGCACCATTGTGGTAGACATGCATCCCTCATCTCCTGCCTTGTCTCCTGCACTCAACCATGTGGCTCCGAGGTTGACCGCCCCCCTCACAGGGTGGCACAGACTCGGGCCACATCTACAATGCGCTTAGCCTCATTTACACACTTACTATGACTGCTTGTTACTGTCCGCTCTGCAGTCGGACTCATGAACATATTTGTATCTGTTTTCATGTTAAGTGCTCCGAAATCCTACTGTGTGCCATCAGAAGACTGACTGTGTGCTGGACTCCTAGTTCATGAGACCCCAGGGTGCCCTGGAGAATCAGAGCTGAGGGTAGGCTAGGGCTGACTGGCTTTCTGTCCACTCTGCAAACAGCAGTTGCTCCACAAACCTCTTTACGACTGACCAGCTAACGGGGCTTCCCCAGGACCAAGCAAGGACCCTGATGCAGGGCAGGTATCAGAAACTGATGGTGGATGAATGAGTGAACAAATATGCCAAGGTCACAGAGGCAGGACTCCCTGGTGCATCCTGTGTCACAGAATTCACGGACAATGGTATTTCAGGGGCCCATGGTGAAATGGGAAAGGCCTGTGGGACGGGGGAGGGGAGTCCTCCCCGGGGGCTGGGCCACCCCTGCCCCCAGCCCACCTGTGTACTGGCCCCGGAAGGTGACCCTGTCTGGCCGCCGGGTGCCGCCCGCTCTTCTCGGTCCGCCGCCAGCTGCCTGCACACTGTCCTCAGAGGCCGGGCTCCTCCCACACAGCAGCTGCGGGGAGGCTGGCTCAGATTCGGAACCTGCGGTGGAAAAAGAGGAGCGTCAAAGGGGGCAGGGGGCCCACACGGCTCAGGGAGTCGGCAAAGCGGCTCGGGCTCTGGGGCAGAGCTTGGGCTTTATTCCTAGATCTGCCCCCAGAAATACCAGCCGACACATGCGGAAACCGGACCTCGTGCCACACGCCGGTCTACACCAGTTGCCTTCATGGCACATGCACCCTCATGGCATCCCAGGAGGCGGGCGCTATTGTTACCGCCCCCTAGCTGTCCCTTCACCTACACAGAGCAGGTCAGCCTGGCCAAGGTCACTGGCCGGGAAGGAGGGAGGTGGGCTGAACCTTCTCCTTCTCCTCCAGGCAATTCTCCTGCTCTTTGGTGTGTGTATCTGCAGAGTGTGGGTAACCCGACCCGCCTCGCAGTGCAGACGGAGGTGAGATACACACAGCGTCCTCACAGAAGCCCTAGCACGCAGGAGGCGCACGGCGCACCGTGGCTGACGCTGGATGTGTTCTTCAGGGCACTCTAGCACCGAAAAAGACACACAAGACCGGGCTGGTCTCTGACCCCTGAGCTGCCATGCCCAGAAATCTGTGGGCCCCAGACGTCAGGGCGGGCAGGTGGCCACTTACTCAGGGACCGCAGGGGCGCCTCCCGAGGCACGGAGGAGGACCTGGCTCGCCGCCTTCCCATGGGCTCAGATTGCTCTGCACCTGCAGGCTCACCAGACAGCCTCTCTGTGGATTTACTAGCAAAGAGGAGAGAGAGGTGATGTCACTGGATGAGGTTGGATGCAGCCTCCAAAGATGATCAGTGAGAGAGCCACCCAGAGGAATGCGGACAGCATAATGGGAAGCAGGAAAGTCAAGCCCGAAGACTCTGTGAGTCAGACTCCCAGAAAGTGGCTCTGATCCTCTCTGACCTCAGTTTCCCCATCTGTCAAGTGGGGATGATGACAGCAATGACCTCAGGGGGTTATGGGAAGGATTGGTGAGACAATGTCCCTAAACCCTGAACCTCGGTGTGCTCCCATAGAAACACAGCAGATTTTAGAAGTCATCACATTCGAATAGCCAAGAGTGAGCGGGTGGACAGCCTGGAAATAGTTAGCTTTTCACTTGGATGATGAATTTAGGTTATGCATTAGATATTATCTTATGCATCAAATATTACAGAGTAGAAAAATATAAGAGTAGGAAAGGAGAGTGAGTTCACTTGTCTGGAGAGACCCACTATCACTGGGGCACAAAGGCAGGCATTTCAGAGTCACTCACCTGCAACAGTGGGGACCCCAGGCGGCTGAGGAGTCTGCCGGTTGGGCCCGGGCCCGGGCGGGGTAGGTGAAGGGGGACACGGGGCCTATCAGGCTGCCCCGAGGCGACTGGTGCAGGCTGTCTTCCAGCCGCAGACGGAGCCGAGACACCTCCTCTTGCAGCTCCCGGATGGCCTGGCTGGGGTGGGAGGTGGGGACAGAAATGGAGAGTGGATGTGCAAGGCCCTGAGCCACAGCCGCCTGCACAGTGCTGCCTGGACACCCGCGTCTGGTCCCTTTGTGGCAGGCACGGGCCCTCTGATTCTGGAACTTCCTTGTGTGTCCACTTTTCTTGCTACCGATCATGTCCCTGCACAACTCTGAGGGTTAGCTCGCCTAACACGCAGGGTCTCCGAGGAGCTGTTGTGAACACCAGGGACATGCTGTCAAGATGGAGAGGAGGGTGCAGAATAAAAAGGGCATGGGCTGGGGCGCCTGGGTGGCTCAGTCGGTTAAGCATCCGACTTTGGCTCAGGTCATGACCTCACGGTTTGTGAGTTCAAGCCCCGCGTTGGACTCTGTGCTGACAGCTCAGAGCTTGGAACCTGCTTCAGATTCTGTGTCTCTGCCCACCCCCCCGACCCTCCCATGCTCATGTTCTGTCTTTCGCTGTCTCTCAATAATAAATAAAATCATCAAAAAAATTTTTTAAAAAGGGCATGAACTGAAGGTCCACTTTAAAATCTGACTTCTGGGGCGCCTTGGTGGCTCAGTTGGTTAAGTGTCTGACTTCGGCTCAGGTCATGATCTCACAGTTTGTGGGTTCGAGCCCCGTGTCGGGCTCTGTGCTGACAGCTAGCTCAGAGCCTGGAGCCTGCCTTCGGATCCTGTGACTCCTTCTCTCTCTGACCCTCCCCACCCTGCTCAAGCTGCCTCTCTCTGTCTCTCAAAAATAAATAAAAACATTTAAAAAAATTAAAATAAAATCTGACTTCTGACCCCCTCCCGGGCTGCCCTCCCTTCTCCTACCTCTGTAGCAATGGTAACTGCCAGCCCAGGTGTGGTTCCTTCCCGCCCTTGTTATTCAGCCCATCCCTCCTGGTTTCCCCTAAACATTTCCTATGTGGTCCAAGCCCTGTCTGTCTGTGGTAGCAGGAGACGCTTGTCTGTCTCCCCAACCAGACCATGGGCAGGCCTCCCTGCCTCACAACCCCTGAGGCCCTCACATTTCAAAGATGCTCTCGGAATGTTCCTGAACTTGACTCAAGGCCCCAAGAGGGAGCAGAGGAAAGGTGTGTGCACGCAGAAGGGACAAGGGGACATCCCGGTGCTTCCCATCCCTGGCTGAGTATAAGCCAAGGCTGGAAGGGCAGGGCGCTATCTGCAAGGCTGCTGGTAATCCCTGGGGACCCCCAGATACAGCCCAGGCTCCTACTGCCAAGGTGTCTCACTGAGTCCCTAGCGTCTATAGAGTAAGTACTGTTTGCATTGCCCTCCAGCCCGCCCCTGCATCTCTAGAGTCTCATTCTGATGCATGGCGGCCCTGTGTTGCTGGCCTGCCCACAACAATCCCCCCACATCCCCGACAACCCCCCACGCAGACCCCCTACACACGGCGCGTCTGAGTCTGGGCCCGGCATGTTCTGGGCTGGGGCAGACCCTTCATCTACTCCCGGGCGGGGCTCCCCTCAGCGACTTCTTGCTTGGTGGCGAAGGACCCGTGGGTTCATGTCTCCTGATACCACGTCCAGCTCTCAGACTGTGCTGTGAGACCTGTCTCCAGTTGTGCCCGGGTGCAGTGTGTGCCCTGAGCAGCCGGGTCTCCTGGCAACACCCCTGGGAGACGTTTGTTAGGAGTCTCCAAGGCCAAGTGCAGGAGAGCTAGTGCTCCCGTCACCAGTTAACTCCTGCAGGCACAACTGCGACACAACACTGGCTCCGGGTCCCAGGCCAAGGGTGGCCGAGTGAGGGCCTGAGCCTTGGAAACCCCACCTGCATGTCTCTTGCCCTCTCCACTTCCATCCGGGTCTGTTTTCCTGACTGAATGTTTTATCTCCTGGAGGCCAGCTGGCACCTAGAAAGTCCGTCATTTCCTGCAGACTTTTCCCCTCCTGAGTCCCTTATCTCTGTATCGGCACCCAACTGGTTGGCCAGCCAGGAGTCTGAGTCATTCGAGACCCTTCTCCCTCCCTGAACGGTTCCCCCAAAAGTTAGCCGGCTCCCAACTGCTGGGGGCCCAATGCCTAAATGTCTCTTCTCCAGTGTACCCTGCCTTCCCTCCTACTGGCCCCGTCCTGTCTGTCTGGGTGAGGGAGCTTCCTGGCGGTCTCCCGACTTCCTTGTTCTCACTCCCCTAGTGGCCAGGGAGCTCTTTCTAAACGTGAACCTGGCCTCACCACTCCCCTGTCTGAAATCCCCTTCATCCGTCCTCAGCTGCGAAACTGTATGCATTCACGAATATTCAGCGCGTCTTTTCTCTGAGCCTAGCTGCCATCCCGATCTCTCACCCCGGTTTTCAAGGCTGTCCAGGACCTCGAACCCTGTGTCTCCTGGTCCACCTTTCCACTGCTCAAGCCCCACCGCCACAGTCACACCTGGGGACCCTGCTAACATGAATGTTCAGCTCTGCAGAGGTGATGGGGGCTCTCTCAGCTCTAGGCCTCTGCACCTGCTGTGTGCCCTGCCAGGAACACTGTTCCACATCCCTCTTCCTTCAGGTCTCAGCTGAGATACCACTTCCTCTGGGAAGTCCTCCTGGAAGCCTGTCCCTGGGCCAGATGTCTCTTCTCTGTGTCTCCTGGAGCCTCTGCCACCACCATACTCCTACCAGGGAATATGACCATCTGCTTCTCCGTTCATCCTACAAGATGGTGAGCCTCACCAGGCCAAGAACTGTCTTGTCCACTACTGTATTCCCAGGGCCTCATGTCTTACTGACAAATAAGCCTGGAGTCTCTACACTGGGGTCACCGGAGCCTGCAGGAGCACACTTCCTAAATCAGGCCTGGAAGCTGAGTACCAGCCCCGGACCTGCCTTTGCACACAGTGACAGTCCCATGGTGGCGCTGGCCAGCAGGCCTCCGATGGGCTCCTGCAAAGCAGCCTTCCCTGTGCGAGTGGACGGATACCCCAACCTGACAAAGGCATGTGAGTGCTGACTCGAAGGAGAGGGAAGAGGGCCTGACCAACCTACTTTCCCATTTCTGTCCAACCACGTGAGGAGCAACGTTCCTGGCAGAGCAATTGTGCTCAGAATAAAGAGGCATGAAAAACGTCTCTCTTGAGTTCATGCAATGAAAGTGTCCACCTCTGAAAATGTATCCCCAGGCCTTGGGAGAGAAATGTTGGGAGACAGGGAGTGAGGTCTCAGCACCAAAAAGGCAAGCCTCTCGGCCATTTCACAATGGCTGGACAGCTGTTCTCGGAGTCCACATCAGTGAGGTCCCATCGAGTGGCCCTGAGCCCAGAAATAGGACACCTGGGGCCACCACTGGGCGTGAGGGCTGAGCTGGCCCCGCCTCCCTTGGGCACCACGCTCCGGTGTCTGCGATGGCCCGACTTACTCTCGCCCTGTCCTGGTGAGGAGGACCGTGCGGGCACTCTCCGTCAGCCCCCGGGGCACAGCGGCCGTGGCAGGGCCCGAGGTGGGGTGCGGGCTGACTGTCTCGCTGCGGGCCAGCTGCTCCGAAATCCGCTGCCGCCCCTCCAGCTCGGAGCCAGGCACCACTAAGGAGGCAGAAAGAGACCAAGGTGAGTTTATTAGCTGGAGAGGATCCCTGAGGCGCCCATTTCCAGGAGTAGCAGGATGTGGGCCAAGAGGCGGTGTCAGCTGAGGTCATAATTGAAGTTCCCAACGAGGTCACTGGCCCACTGACCTCAGAACCAGAAGACGTGGCTCTTGCTGGGAGCTCGGAGTGCAAAGAGGGGCCTGAAGAGCTGCTCCTACGTAGATTTCCCCCCACTGTCCACCATGTCAGCACCACGTCTGTGTTCAGGAACCTCCCCCTGTGAAGAGCTCATTGCTCCTTCCCCCAGACCCTCCTCCCCCAGCCTCTGCCGTATGTTCTGGGGCTGGCTTTGGAGCCCCCACCTCCTGCTAAAATGATCACTTTGCCTCTGTGTGTTTTTCTGGGGAGAGTGTTCAGAACTTTAGCCTTTCAAAGGCATGGGTGACCACTGGTTAAAAACCAATGACCTGGCCCATGCTTTAAGAACAAGGAGCCCTTGGAACCCTACTCAATAATACAGAGAGGAACGGATTATGGATACAGGGAACGACCTGGATGACTTTCTGGAGATATGCAAAGTGACTAAGCCAAGTTCAAGTGCATACACAGGATTCCATTTATAGAATGTTCTTGGAATGACAAAATTGGAGGGATGGAGGACACCTGAGAGACGATCAGGAGTTCAGAAGGGAGCGGACGTGGTGTGTCTAGTAAGGGGCAGTGGGAGGGACCCTGGCCAGTGATCTGGACTGTAGTGTTTGCAAGAGGTTCTCATTGGCGGAAACTGAGTGAAGGGCCCACGGGATCTCCCTGGATTATTTATTACTACGACATGTGAATCCATCATCACTAATTGAACTTTTAATTAAAGTTTAATTGTCAGAGTTTTAAATGATGAGCTTCGAAAGAAGCACAGCCAGCACAATGGTCACTTTCAAGAGGGTGTGGAAGGAGCTTGGTCTGTGTTCATTTTGTGAAAATTCATCAATGTACGTTCTTTCCTGTATGTTTGTTTTCTAAAAAGCTTACATGCATTTTTTACAGGTAAAAACGGAAATCACAGAATGTAGAGATGTGGAAAGTGTACACGACACAGTGTTTAGGGGGAAAAAGAGAGTATTAAGCATGCTCATCTAATACGATCTGATTTCTGTTTTAAGTGTATCTAAATGAACACAGGCACATTGCTATAGAAAACTGCGCAGGTTCCACACCAGAATGTAGCAGTGATAGTTTTCAGCATATTTTTTTCTCTCTTCCCTTTGGCCTGCCCTATCTGTAGTTTCAAATTTCCCTGCGGTGAACTTGTATATTTTGTATCCTAAAGGGTAATGTGATACAAGGTTTTTGTTGCTTTGATTTTTCAATCTGGGGTGGGCCATCTGGTGACTCCCAGGTTCTGGCCAACACACAGGTATCCATCCACTCACCCATCTGGGCCACTGGCACCTGCTCCTGGCGGAAGCTGGGTGCCCTCTGCCGCAGAGGACTGTCCTGGCCAGAGGGTCGCCTCTGGGCTCGCCTCCTGGGTGTGCTGGGCTCCGCAGATCTTCTGGGGACTGGAGGGCCCGCGGTCTGGGGGTGAGAGATTGCGTCCCGGGGCTCAGATGTGGCGAAGGGCTGGGCCAATGTTCCTGCAGCGCTGGGGGATGGTGGCGGGAGAGACGTGTTGAGATCACTCTGGCTTCCGGGACCCCCAGGCTACACCTCCTGACCTCTGGGACTTGCTGGTGCTTCTGAGAAGACGCCCCCATTACACACACATTTGTGTATCCAGCTGTACACCTGCCTACCCACAGGTGCAACATCATAAAGCTCAACTTGATTTTTAGAAAATACACAGAGAAATGGAATTCCTAATCCTTTCTTTTCTGTAGCCACAGGCAGCCAGGCAGGTCTCCTGGAGGAGGGGGCTGCACCCAGCTTTGGAGGCCCTTGTCTACAAGGTGGCTCGTCACTCCAGCCTTCCCCGAGTGCCCTCCCCTCCTCAGCCCTTGCTTTGGGGGTCTACCCCAGTCTCTTCCCAGCTAGTCGCCCTTTACCCTTGTCTTCCGCTCACCTCCTGCCACACACTCTGTAGACCTTCATTTACCATTCAGTCATTCATTTGCCCAACAGATACTTATTCCCCGGTCTGTCGCTGATTGGCTGAGTGATCTGGGCAAGCCGCTTTCCCTCTCTGAACCTCGGTTCCCCTCTATCGATAAGATAAGGAACCACGGGTGGGGGATGAGGTGGGGCCTCCGAGAATCCCCAGGTCATCAGCCCCTGTTCTGGGCTCATGGCACTTACTCGCAGGTCACCCCTCTGCATGCAATGCTGTTGGGGAAGGGGGTTCCCAGAGTACCTGGTGTGCGAGAGCCGATGCTCTGGTGTGTGGGTGAGGGGCGACACCCTGCTGGTTTCGGAGCCCACAAAACCACTGTCTGTCTCGGGGGATGCCATCCAGGGCTCCTGCAAGAGGCAGTGTCCCTTTAAGTCTGAGGAATGTGCCTGAGGCGCACTGGGGAGGCCTTCCCGAGTCCTGGCCTGGACCTCACATTCCAGAGGCTCACAGGCCTGGAGGCTGGCCCAGCCCCTGGCAGCCAGGCCTGTGTGTGAGAGTCCTCGGCACCCTGGACCAGCACCAGGTCCACAGCAGGGGCTCTCCATGTCCAGGGAGGGCCCTGAGCAAGTCCGGCTTCCCTGAGGAGCTGCCGAGGCCCTCGGGAAAGATACTGTAGCATGTTTCTGGAGCTGAGGAGGAGGGGGAGGAGAGGGCGGGTGCTGCCTCACTGTGGGGATGCGATGCACATTTCCACGTGTCTTCCAGCTTGGGTCTAGAAGGCCACGGTCCTGTGTGACTGCAGAAATGCCTGGGCCCAATGAATCGGGAAAATAAAATTCATCAAACATGCACACCTCCTCTACACCGGGTCTAATGAAAGATGCAAAGAACACACACAGGTAGGGGTGCAGGTGCCTGCCCTCAGTGGATTCATGGTCTAGTGCAGATTCCTTACTACGGGCTCATCAGGACTACAGATGTGTGTGTGTGTGTGTGTGTGTGTGTGTGTGTGTGTGCGCGCGCACGCGTACACATGTATACACATGCATTATTCTATGGGAGGATCCATGGCGTAAGTCACATTTCCTTCGTGATCTGCGACACCTGCAACAGTTTGAAAATTGCCCCTCTAATGTCACAAACAGGACTGTCCCCCCATCTGAGCTCAGCAGGCACAGAGAAACACAGACAATGGGCCATAAGCTCTCAGAGGACAAGAGCTCCTGGCAGGGGGATAGGGGACCAGGGAGCCACAGCAGAGAGGCAGCACAGGGCACAAGCCCTGAATGTTGGGGCAGAATTGTGCCTGGCAGAGATTGGGAACAGTGGGCATTCTGGAAGGGTGTGAGCAAAGGTCTGGGGGCAGAAGTCCCAGGAGACCCACAGCCCGTGTGGATGCTTACCTCCAGGTGGGGCCCACCAGCTTGGTGCAGAGACTTCTGGGGAAGGTGCTCAGAGATGCCACTTCCCTCTAAGCTGGTCAGACTGCTCTGGTGGGAGGCGGAGGTCTGGGTGCCCCGAGGGTGAGGTGGCCTGCTGGGGCCTAGGGGAGCTGCCTCAGCTTCATCCTGGTCCTGAAGGTAGCCATCTCTGGCCAGGGGTGCATGGAAGCCCGCTGGCGTGGCAGACACCATCTGTTCCACAGAGTCCCTGGAAGGGTGGCGGGGGGAGTGGAGGGGAGACAGCACTTATGGGCTGGGCAGCCCTGTCCTGGGAGCCAAGCAGAGCAAGCTACAAGCTCTGGGGTCAGACACCCTGGTTATGTCCCCATCTAGCTGTGTGGCATTGGGCAAGACACCTCCCCTCTCTGAACTTCACTTTCCTCCTGTATAAAACCCACCCAGCACACTGCAGCGGAAATAGTGTGGAAACAGACGAGCTATCATTTCCCAGGCTTCAGGAATCCACACACTCTCCTCCCAATTCAGCCCTTTTCATTAAGCTCAATCTATTCAAAAGGCTTAGGTCATCATTATAAAAGGAAGATCAGTATTCCGTATTGCAGACAGCGGCGAACTTTGGAAATAAGACAGAAGAAACATGAACACATTATTGTGATATTCTAGACAGATCCTTTGGTCTGCTAGAGGCTCGCCCAGGCCTGAGGCTTGAGGCTTGCTCACTTGTTCTCATCCTTTTTAAAGGAAGATCAAGAGAGGCAGTGAAGACATAACAACACGGAAACTTTCTCCTGGATGGACTTGGAAGGTCTGAGGCTGAAAAGGACAGTGACATTATCCCACGCTGCATCTGTCCTGCCAAAAACCACGTCCCATCCCACCCAAATCCCTTCCTTCCATTGCTGTCAATGGTACACAGCCCGCGTTTGGGACAGACCTGGGTAACAGGCCGGGAAAACCACTTCTAGGCTGTGAAGAGCCACCTAGCTCAGGATGACAATCACCACCCCTGTGGCTTCAGAGTTGGTTTGGGGACAAGGAGGGGAAGCTCAGTGCCATACTTGAGGGGGGTCCTGTGACTTCTTTCAGCCGGTGCTGGAAGCCGCCTTATGGGGATCCTGGTGGCCTCTGATTTCCGTGGAGCTGGAGCTGGTCCATCAACTGCTACCATATGGCCCTGTCCGTCCTCCTCCTGCTCGTCCACCTCCCCCCCTCCCTCCTCCTCCTCCTCGTCCTCCACCTTCATGGCTTCTGGGAGGCTCTTCACGCTGAGGTACCTGAGGAATACAGAGGAGCATGACTTCTGCCTAGCAAGGCCAGCCAAGATCCAGTCACTGGGCCGGACACCCTGGCCTCACCCCTGCTACTCACCGCTCCAGGAGGCCATGGAAGTCCCGCCCCACCTGCAGCTCCTTGTGCCTGATTGGAGCCGGGAGGCCCAGGGGGCCGTCCTCCGTCTCACTGCTGGCCGTGCTCAGCTCCTCGTTCACATGCGATGGACAGGGGCCACTGCTGGTGGCGTCAGGCTGCGCCAGAAAGATGGAGGGACAGAGATTCAGCCGACAACCAAACAGCACTTTGTAGGGACCTAACTTCTACTGGACTGTGCGGAGTGCTGAAGCGTTAACAGGTTACACTCCCTAACTCTTGCCCTTTCCTGCGTGCGGAACCTAGGGACTGGCTCGTGCGAGCTTCAGTACTGAGTGCCCTTAACTGAACACCTACTACACACCAGGTGCTGAACAGACCTCACTTCACAATAGTCCCACCAGCACATACCGCTTTTACAACCCATTTTACAGACAGGAAACTGAGGCTCAAATGATTTGCCCAAACTTACAACAGAAGCGAGGGGTAGAGCAGAGACTTGAGCCCTGACTTCCTGCCAGAGGCACCTCTCCTGACCCGCTCTATTCCAGTATGGACACCCAGCCCCCCAAATACCTTCCCTGTGGGAGCATGAGACGCCCCCCTCAGGATGACGCACTTGGGGGTTTCACCCATCAGCGCAGGAGGTGGGCCCTGGGGGAGCTTTCCACAGTGTGAGTTTCCCCGACATCACGGGGCCACCAAGGCCTCCGCTGTCATGGACAGCTTTCCAGCGCCCATCCCTCCGTCAGCTCCTGCCTCACCTACCATGCTGGCCCTTTCCCCTGCCCTGGTCCCTAAAAGACATGCCTTCACAACATAGGGAGCGAGCCACGGCCACCACACTGTCACCTGTGTGGCCACTATGTGACCGCTAGCCACTCACCCTGCTCAAATATGCAACGCAAACCATGATTGTCTCTCCTGGGGCCGTGATTTGGGCCAGAGAGACTTCTACAAAGTCCATTCTGTGCATGGACCTTGTCTAGTGTCTCTGATCTGTGCATAGTCCCCAACTCCACCTAGTGCTACAAGCCGGACCCTGGAGGCCATCCCTTGTTCCCCTTCCTCTCACCACCAATGCAAGGCCAGGCAAATGTGCCTTCGATCCCTGTCTCAAGTCCATGCACATCTCTCCATCTGCTCTTCCCCTTCTCCCACTCCCTGCTGAAAACCCAGAGGAGTTTAAGGCCAAACCCTTGATGTGACCCACAAGCCTCACATCATGGAGCCTCCACCTGCCTCTCTAGCTCCAGCTCTGACAACTGCCCCCTCACCTTCCATACTCTAACCACAGGGCCTTTGCACAGGCTGTTTCCCCTGCTGCATGGCTTCTTTTCTTCTGCGTGTAGTCATTCCCACTCATGCTCAGATCTCATTAAAACATTTCTTTCTCAAGAAAAACTTCTTGGACCCTCTCACCTCTGTCATGTCACCCTGCTACTCTCCCAGAGCCCCATAATTCTCCTTCCGAGTCCTGAGCAAGACAGAATTAGTTCAAGTAGACAGGAAACTACATGAGTATAGAGGCCACCTATTTTTTTAAGTTTGTTTATTTACTTTGAGAGAGAGAGCATGAGCAGGGGAGGCACAGAAAGAGAGTGAGAGAGAGAATCCCAAGCAGGTTCCACAGTCGGTGCAGAGCCCGATGTGGGGCTTGATCTCATGAACCCAACACAGCGTCCGATCTCACGAACCATGAGATCATTACCTGAGCTGAAATCAAGAGTTGGAAGCTTAACCAACCAAGCCCCCCAGATGCCTCCCACCTATTTTTGTCAGTTGGTCTCCCACTGAATTCCCCCCACATGTCGGGGGTGCTGGCATACGGGACACACTTCACAAGTATGTAGTGAAAAAGTCCATTAATGAAGAAGAGAAGGAAGGAACGGTCCAGCACGGCTGGGCAAAGCGGTACCTGAGGGTAGAGGGTGTGGGCGGCAGGTGTGGGGGCTTGTCCGGAAGGAGAAGGTGGGTGCGCTGGCTGGTGTGGAGAGGCCGCGGCTGGGGGCCTGTCCGGAGTGCGGTCTGACCCGGGTCGCTGGGGCTCCAGCTGGCTCTGCTCCACGAGGTCCTTCAGCTCTTCCAGGTGGATGCCCAGCTGCAGCATCTCCTCATCTAGTGCCCTGGAACGGGGAGACATCAGCCCCCAGAGCCCGTCACCACAGCAGCAGGTCTGGGAGGCTGTGCTTCGGAGCAGAAGTTCCAGAGAATGCCCACACCGGGTCCAGTTAATGTCCCAGTTTGCACTGTGTGGAGAACTCGAAAAAGCAAGATGAAAGGGGTCTCCCCTGGGATCAGGTGGTCTCTGCCTGAGTCCCCCTCTGTGGCCAACAGGCTGCGGGACCTTGAGTCAATCCCTTCCCCCTCTGGTCTCCCTCCCCAGCTCTCCAATGAGCAATTTGAGGCCTCATCTCCAAGGTCACATCTCATTGCAATGAGTCCAAAAGGACACACGCTTCAGTCTTCAGGTATTCCCCCATCTGGACACGTCACTAACTAGAGTAGGATTTCTCTCCGTCCTGTAGTGCATGAATTGTGAGGACGCAGTGCACCCCTCCTGGCGACCGGGGGAACCAGGGCCCTCCCTCCCCAGCACGCACCTGCTGGGATCAAATGTCCCGGTTGTCCCCCGGGGGCCAGCCAGCTGCTGCTCCCTGCGGGCCCTTAGGTACTCCTCCTCCAGGATGGCGTGGGCAGCCTTTAGCCGCTGGAAGCCCTGAAAGCAGACCAGGCCAGGAGGCCCTGAGTGCGCAGCCCCGGTGGGCTCTGTCCCTGCAGGTACAGTGATGAGGTAGCTCACGGTGGGGTGGGGCAGGAGACCCATCCTCTGGGCCCCCAAGTCCCCCGAAGGCTGGGGTTAGGACTCATCTCTACCAGACTGCTGCTAACAATAGCTATGATGTACTGAGCGTGAAGGATCTATGCTAAAGCACTTTTCCAACATAATCCTAATGGCAGGGGTCAATTTATCATCTTCATTTAAAGAGGAGAAGATACAGCACAGAGAGGTTATTTAAGCTGGGGAAGGTCACAGAGCGAATGAGCAAGTTGTAGTCAGGATTTGAACCCGGGTCCTCTAGCTCCAGGGCACCTAGGACTAACAATGATGTTATGCCCCACAAACTCCCCACAAACTTGGGAAGAAGGGTCATTATCCCTGGCTTATTGTCATCCCCATCCCAGTCATTCTCTCCTGACAGCAGGCTGAGTTCAAGGACAACCTAGAATCTAGTCCCTGGGGAAGCTTGATCTTCCGACAGCTCTTGATTTCCCTGGCTGCGGGAGAAGGAGGATAGAGGGGAAGAAAATAAATTGTGTTGTTTTTCAAGATTTTTTCCTTGATCATCCACTCGGTGAGGTAATATAACCCATATCACATATTTTCTGTTGGAAAATGGATGATGTCTATATGATAACATAGTAATGAGTAACATAGTAATGACATAGTAAAAAAATAGCATATTTTGCAAAGCAGGTGTGTTGCGATTTGCCCCTGTCCACCTCCGCTTCAGCTCCGCTCCCCACCCTGCCCTGTGCCTCCAGCATCGGCTGGGCTCCCCCAACCTGCTGGCTTCCCGTGGGGTCTTGACGAGCAAGAAGGCATCCATAAGACGTCATAGGGTGGGAAGAGAGAGACCGGGGAGGGAAGAGCTCTGGGTCCCCAGGCTGCCCTGTCCCTGGTCAGATCCCCTCACGCTGCCCATAGCCCTGCTAACAGCCCTTCATTGACCCCCACGCTTCTAGCTTTGAGAGCTTGACCTGCTCCTTCCTGGGGTCCTGGCTGGTGCAGCAGAAACCTCCATCTTACCTATGACTATCATTGGCTAGAAATACCAAAATCCGAGAGGAAATACGCCAATAATGGTTAGATGAGGGCTCTCCTCCCCCTTCCCCCTTGGTTTTCAAATACTGGGCCATTACTTTTATAATAAAGACAATTCTTAAAAGGGAAAGTCTTTTCTGGTTGCCGGGAGGCAGTGGAATCGGTGTGAAGCGTGCAGGGCCTTGATGATCACCCTGGACTCAGACAGACCCGGGTCTGGGCTCTGCTGCCTACTAGCTGTGTGGCCTTCAAGTGGCCTGTCTGAGTGTCCCCATTCCATTCCAGTTAAATGGGGGTGATGACTGTAACTACCTTATTGGCTTTCTAGGGTAGATTGCAACCATGTGCATCAAAGGCTTGCCGCAGGGCACACCACCACGATTAATAAGTGCTAATACTGGGGCAGGCTAAGCAGGGCTGTTTGCTGTAAACAGAGACAGTGTGTCTGGGGTTCTCTAGCCTATCTTCAGAGACTCCGCTATGGGGGCCAGAGCAGCGGTCTGGAGGCTCCAAGGGCGTCTCCCCAAGTCGGCGGTACCTTGAGTTGGTCCTGGGGCGTCAGCCGGCCTGCCCGCACCAGTGCTGCGAAGGACTCCACCTGGATGCCGGGAGAGGAAGCAAACACGCTCCGGTTAACCGGGACCCTGGAGGACGAGTCCTGCAGGCCCCCCGCACTCAGCCACATGCACGCCTGGGCACCGGGAACCGGGTCCCACCTCAGGATGTGGGCTTTCTGCCAAGCACGGAAAGGCGGAGGCCACTGCCTCCACCACCGGCCTCTGCCAAGGCCGCCTTTGAAAAATCAAAGCGGAGCCTCCCAGAATTTGTCAATAGCAATTCACTCGTGTGCACAAAGGTCTACAAGGCAGGATGTTTACTGCGCATCACTGCAGGGGTAACAGGAGACACTCTGAAAGCCTGTCTGTGGAATAGTACGCAGCCATCAAGAAGGGGAAGGGGTATGTGACTGTGCTCATGGATAAACCAAGAGCTGCTTTTCAGTGTCGAATTGAGGCGTAGGCCAGTCTTTATAAAAAGCTACCATCTGTATAAAATACATATAGAAAAGAGGAACAATATGAATACAGTTGCTTATATATTATAAAGTACCTCTAGGAGGATGCAAAAAATAGAAACATTCATTGCTTCTGGGGCAGAGAACTGGGTGGGGGGTGGGGAAGGGATGGGAGGAAACATTTCTACGACATGTATCTTTTGAACTTTGAACTGAGTGAATTCATTGCCTCCCCAAAAATAAACATTCAACTTCAGGACATCGAAAAAGTCGATGGACAGCACAGTGTACATAGTTGTGTGACCATTTCAAAAAGTACACATTGGGGCGCCTGGGTGGCTCAGTCAGTTGGGCAGCTGACTTCGGCTCAGGTCATGATCTCACAACTCATGGGTTCGAGCCCCGCATTGGGCTCTGTGCTGACAGCTCAGAGCCTGGAGCCTGCTTCAGATTCTGTGTCTCCTTCTTTCTCTGACCCTCCCCCATGCATACTCTGTGTCTGTCTCTCTCAAAAATAAATAATAAAATGTTAAAAAAATAAAAAATAAAATAAAAGCACACGTGTGCGTGTTGAACGTTTTTGCATGAAACAGAAGGGCGAGTATGGGAAAAAAGACTTCTCACTGAATATGCCCTTTGTACTATGTGAGGTCATTACGATGTGCATCTAATTACCTTTACAAAGGGGCACCTGGGTGTCTTAATCGGTGAAGCATCTGATTTCGGCTCAGGTCATGATCTCACAGCTTGTGAGTTCGAGCCCTGCATCGGGCTCTGTGCTGACAGCTCAAAGCCTGGAGCCTGCTTCCGATTCTGTGTCTTCCTCTCTTTCTGCCTCTCCCTGACTCACACACTGTCTCTCTCTCTCTCTCTCTCTCTCAAAAAATGAATGAACATTAAAAAATTTTTAAAAAGTTACCTTTACAAAAAAAATTTAACTAAGAAAAAAAGGACAAAGGGTGATTTGGAGCTTTCTAAGAAAGCTCTAGATTAGTGCTAACATGTAATATAGATATTTATATAATATAATTATATTACATAATTCATATAATATACAAAATAGAAATGTAATACAAGCTACCTATGCAATTTAAGATTTTTCTTTTAATTAAACATTTTTTGTTTATTTTAGAGAGAGCCCGATGCAGCATGGAGCCCAACTCAGGACTCAATCCCACACCCCTGGTATCATGACCCAAGCCAAGATCAAGAATCAGACGGATGTTCAACTGACTGAGCCACCCACGCATCCCTACAGTTTAAAATTTTCTAAAAAATAGAATAAAAATCTAAAAATTAATGCCAAATGTAAAAATATAAAAAGAAACAGGTGAATTAATCTTGACAGTGCATTTTATGAACCTAAAATATTATGTTTGACATGTGATCAATGTAAACAACTACTAATGAGATGTTTTGTATTCTTTTGTCACATAACATCTCTGAAACCCACTGTGTGTTTTACCCTCACAGGACGTCTCAGTTTGGACTGGCCACATGTCAAGGACTCGACAGCCACATGACCTGTGGCCCCTGGATCGAACAGTACAGCTCTG
Organism: Suricata suricatta; assembly: GCF_006229205.1. NCBI lineage: Eukaryota > Metazoa > Chordata > Mammalia > Carnivora > Herpestidae > Suricata > Suricata suricatta. The sequence goes on along the minus strand of NC_043712.1, from coordinate 18,976,697 downwards.
GGCCATCAGGGATCAGTGGGCACCCCAGCTCCTGCTCATCGTGATGACCTTGGCTTTGCTTTACACCACACAGGACAAGAGAAATGTCTCTCCAGGTACGGAACTCAGGAGGGTGGTGATAAAACAGGAAAAATACTTGTTCAGGTTACCTTGATAGATGAGCTTGAGGAAGTCAGACACAAAAGGACGGATATTATATAAACCTACTTATAAAAACCTCCAGAAAAGGCAAACTCAAGGAGACAGAGCATAAATGAGCGGCTGCCAGGGGAGGGGCGGGGGGTGGGCCAGGGGAATGGGGAGCGACTCCGTTATGGACAGAAGTTTCTTACTGGGGGATAAAAATGACTGACCCCAGAGAGAGCTGCATGACTATGAATGTAGTCAAACCTCTGACCCATTAACTTTAAAGATGTAAATTCTGATATGTGAATTCCATCTTAACAAAACTGTTACTGAACAAGGGTGGTTGGTATTTCTCTGAAGGAATTTGTTTTACGGCCATGTTAATACATGTAACTGTTGCATTTCCTTTGTCGCACTGACGACTAGGAAGCTCAAAACCAAACGCAAGCCTGGTAAAGCGTTCAGGATCCAACAGGACATTTTGTTCATTCACGGTACACTGCGTTCACTCTATTTTTTTCTAGCCTTACTTCCCCTTTGCCCCGTTTTCCTCACTTCCGTTTTCAGAATGTGGTTATTATGCGTGTTTCCTAAGCTGCTTTAAAGCACGTTGGCATAAGGCCAAGTGTATAGTTAAAAATAGATCTACAAACAGTTCACAGTTATTTGGACTGTTTGCTGAAAATATAAAGGCCCTTTGAGAAGAGACTGGGAATTTATTTCTGTCATGAAATGCACTAAGAAAGTGGGGTGATTTATCCCAAAGAGGAAGAGGTAGAGCGGAGCCTCTCTTATCCTTCCAGAACCCTGGAAGAGCCGAGAGTCTCCCCCAGGGGTGAACCAGGAGACACTCTCAAGCCCAGCTGGAGGGCGTTTGATGGGACAGAGAGCCAAGGAAAGGAGTGAAACGCAGCACTGAGTGACAAGGAGACGGCCGTACACAGCGCGAGAGACAGGCCCTCGTCTTCGAGATGGCCACGTCACCTCCAGCAGGGGAGGGCCTTGCGTGAGGTTCTCGCTCAAGCAGGCAAATGCCCAGCTTTGTCCGGGAGTTACGTCTCCCTCGTGTGACACTGGGGCTCCCCTCACCTTGGCCAGGAACAGGCTGGCCTGAGAAGCCAGCGCCTGGGTCTGCTCCGCTGACAGCGGGTCCTGGGCGACGCCTGCATTCTCCTCGGTCCACTCTGTTGACAGCAGGTCCTGGGTGACGCTTGTGTTCCCCACAAGCCACCCTGGGGCAGATGAGGAGGGGCTCGGGTCTCTTTGAACTGATGGCCACCCTGTAATACACAAGCACTGAACGCTGGGGCCGAGAACTGTCCTTCCTGGGGCCGAGGGACCAACACCGAACCCCAACCCACACCCTCTAGCACCAAGCTACAACCACGTCTTACATGGGCCCCAGGAAGTGGGCTGGGCAGCGGAGGCCCAGGTGCAGAGAGAATGAGGCTAGATCTGCCACAGATCACACGGCTGGGGCCAAGTGAGGCCTCTGGCTTCCCAGTCAGCAGCTCAGGCTCGAGCTCAGAAAGACTGGGGTTCAAATCTCTACCCCACCCCCTTCTGCTGGTAGCAGTGTGGCCTTCAGCATGTCCTCGGCATGCCAGGCCTCGGGGCCAGTGATGTTGATGTGGAGATGAAGCGGGATCCTGGTCCCGCACAGCAAGGCTTGCCGTGGAGCCTGGCGCGCACACGGGCCCCAAAGGGACAGTGCTCTTTGTGATGCACTGGGCCCACTATCACCCTGCCAGGTGTAGAGCTAGGTCCCCCCCAGGCTGCTCTGGCTCTAGGCAAGATGGTTCCCACATCTCCATTTGAACTCTTCAAGCCAAAGGTCACAGATGAGGGCCTCAGCTCCCTCCCTCCCCTGACCTGAAGCCAGTGCCCCCCTAAGGTGAACCAAGGGTCCCCAGAGCAGAGTCACAGGCAGAAGGCCCTATAGTCGCATTTCGTCTCTGACTCACCTGAGGCCCCAGAGGCCTGTCGGGCTTCAGGCCCTGACCACCGCTCCACACACTGGGGCTGTGGGATGGTGAAGGACAAGACCTTGGTCCCCTGGGGCATTGTCCCTGCACAGATGCTGTGGCTGGGCTGGGGCGGGTCCGAGTACAGGTTCACCTGTCACAGAGGGGAAGGCATGAGCACAGCCAAGTCAGGGTTGGCACAAACCCTGCCTAAGGCCTCCCTTCATTCACACCATCACTCAGGCACTCAACAAACATGCCTTGTAATAAGAAATACTACATTTTAGTGGAGCCTTGGGTGGGGGCCAAACAATGGGTCAAGGACGTACGTGCCCTTTCATGTTCTCTTTAGGCAGTCCTGCCGGGGACGCAGGGCAGGGACTGTCATCCCCATTTTACAGAAGAGGAAACTGAGGCTCCGGTTAAGTCACTCACTCGAAATCTCTAGCTATGAATCCTTTGACTGAGATTATAATCCTACTTTGACCCTAAAGTCTATGGCTTTCTACGTTAATAATTTTAAATTCTACTTGTCATGGAACCACAATTATAATTAATACAGTACATGCAGCAGGTATAATTATAATCATATAATAATATTTATTAGCAATAAACCATTTCCAGTAGTAATAACATTGATAATAACAGCAAACAACAGTGGTTTGAATGACTGAGCCAACGAGTGAACAGACTAATCTCTCAGCTCCAGTACATCTCCATCAGCTGAGGGTGGATTCCAAATGGTAGGTAGCCCAGTGTGTGAGACAGAAGTCTAGAATCAGGCCGATGGCCAGGGAAGACCATGTGAAGCCCTAAATTAGAGGGGACCCAGGTACGGTGGTCTAGTGCTGGGGTTGGTGAACTACAGCCTGTTCTTTTTGAGTGATGTCTTAGTGGACACAGCTATGCTTGCTTGGTATTACCATGGTTGCTTTCAGGCTACAATGGAGGGCTGAGTCACACTAAGGCCACATGGCCCTCAGAGCTGGAGATATTCACTAGTGGGCTTTACTGCAGCTCACTTTTGAATCCTAGAACAGGTGCACAAAGCGAGTGCACAGTAAGCAGCAGCCACTACCTTCCTATTAATCATCACCGTTATTAATGCTACTGCCATCATTATATGCCACCATTACCATTATTATTCCCACCATCGCCATCACCACCACCATTATCACCACCATCATCACTATCAGCAACACCATCATCACCACCATCGTGATCACCATCATCACCATTAGTATTGCTACTACCATCATTACACACCACCATCACCATCACTACCACCATCACCACCATCACCACCACCATTATGACCATCATCACCATCACCACCATCATCATTATCAGCATCACCAACGCCATCGTGATCACCATCATCACCATTAATATTGCTATTACCATCATTACACACCGTCATCACCACCACCATCACCACCATTATCACCCTCACCACCATCACCATCACGACCGCCATTATTGCCATCATCACCATTACCACCATCCTCACTATCAGCATCACCATCACCACCATCATCACTATCACCATCACCCTCACCACTGTAAGAGTTGCCATGGGAGGGCGACCGAACAGCCACTTTGCTGTGGAGAGCTGCATGCACTGACAACCCCCACCTGCAAACCTGGAATGACCTGCGCCATTTGAAAAGCACCAGCAGCCATGTTATTGCAGGTCAGAGAATAGTTCCAGGCATTGCCAGGGACTGATGACCCCCACTCTCCGAGCTGGAATGTCTCACCATGGAATTCCAGCATCCCCCTCACCCCACCCAACTAAACAGCCACTCGTATCCTGCCACAGTCCAAAGATGCCCTTACTTGGCTATCTGCCCACCTGAGATCAAACCCGGAACTCTTGCACCCATAAAACATCTTGCTCTCCCAAACCAGGCGTGACTTCCCTGACTCCCCACTCCCGGAGTCACGGAACCTCGCCCAGGAATTGCAGACTCCAAAAAAGGCTTTCTTGGCTCCATAACTTGGTCTCTCTTTTCCCTCTCGCCTCTGCCTCCATCTATTAAACCTTACAACCACCATCACCATCACCACCACCATTAACACCACCATCACCATCACCACCATCACCATCACCACCACCATTAACACCACCATCATCACTATCAGCATCACCAGCATCACGATCACCATCATCACCATTAGTATTGCTATTACCATCATTACACACCACAATCACCACCACCATCACCATCACCACCACCATTATCACCAACATCATTAACACTGTCACCATCTTCTTCATCATTATCACCAACACCACCATCATCACCATTCTCATTGTCACCATCACTGTCATCACCACCATCACCACTGTCATCACCATCATCTCCATCATCATCACATTTATCACCATCATCATCACCACTGTCATTTTTACTGCCATCAGTCATGGAGGCAGGTCCCTGGAAAAGCTACTCCCCTGTGGTGCCTCAGTGCCCCTAGCTGGTCAGGCTGGTCAGGCAGCTTATCTTACTGCTCCCTGCAGCCCCAAGGTCAGCAGTGGGCAGTTCAGGGTGTGCCTGATAGAGGGAGCTCCCTAGCCCCCAAGTAGGCAGCCCTTCCCTGCTTAAGCTGCTCTTCACGTCCTGCCAGTGGCAGAAAAATCTACTCCAAAGTGAGGGACAATGGCCCAGCATGGCCTGGTCCCCTTTGCCTCCCCCTCCTTCAGACCCAGCCTCTGATGAGAACAAAGCTGGATTTTAATAATCCTCTCGGCCATCTGCTCAGACCCGCCAGTGGGGGCTTGCCCACCAGCACCCCTTTCCTCCCATGGTGACCCAAATCTGGGGGAGGCCCCGCCCTCCTGAGTGCTCCCGGTGCCCTGCCCCACCCCTTCCCCAGCCTCAGGCCCCACCCACCAAGGGCCAACCTGGGAAACCACTGGGAACATGCATGTGTTTGGGCAGAGGGGCCCAAGGCCTGGGAAGGGGGAGCTGGGGTGAGTGTGGGTAATCTGAAGCTATTCAGGCCCCACCTTGGGATCTGTCCCTGGAGAGGCCAGCACCCACCCTAGCACCCCACGGCGCCCCTTTTCAGCCAGAGTATCCCATGGATCTCCCGGAGGCTAGATTAGCTCCCTCCAGGGGGTTAATCAGTGAACTAGAGACAGTGAGTGTGGGAAACAGGGGGTTAAATAACTGACTAGTCTTCACACAGATGGGTTTCTCACAGCCTTTAAAATGCTAATGGGCTTTATGAATGGGGTGAGGAGGTGGGGGGAGTAGAGAGAATAGGCAACGTTTCCCCCACCTTCTCTGGAGACTAACCTCCATGCCCCCCACCCCCACCTTCACAAGGGGCTTCTGGTCATCAGAACACGCATTTTAGGAAAGGCAGTTTTATGTCACCCCTCTCCTTTCCCCTGACTCTTTTTGGGGTAGTTTCTGGGGGTAGTTCTGGCCTCCTCGGCCCCTCCAGGTCCCCCTGCAGCTAAGCCCAGGGACTGCAGCTGCAGGGAGGTGACTGTGGGGCAGCAAATCAGTGACATCACCCTCAACTGGCGTGAGCTGCCACTGCCACTCCCTGCCCCTGAGAACCCTGCCCCGCCCCCCCCCCCCCAACTCACCCTCTCCGGCTGAAGCCTGGTTCTGCTGGAGAAGCTGGGGCTAACTGTGGGCTTCGGAGACAGACTGCTGGGCTCGAGCCCCAGCTCCGGCACCTACTTGCTATGCGACAGGCACATTTATTTCTTCCCTTCTCTGTGCCTCAGTTTCCCCAGTGGCAAATCATCCAGGACAGAGGTCAGTACTGTCACTACAGCTGTCATCACTGTAATGTCGTCATTCTGCCTTGGCCGTGTGCCTCTGCCACACAGCCAGCCCCAGGGCCCGGGTCCCGCTTACCCAGGCTCACCGCTCTGGAACCCGGCATACACACAGTAGGTTTAATCCCCAACTGTTAATCCCTTATCTGCCAAAGGGTTTTGAGCAAACCACTCAGCCTGGCTGTGCCGTGGTTTTCTCTTGTGAAGGACTTCAAATGAGGTGACCCCGCTAGTGTACTCAGCCTGGGACCTGGCACCTTTCACGGCTCAGTAAATGCCAGTCCCCTTCCTTGGGGCGCCCACCCATTGCTGCCCACCCCCTGCTGGGCAGGCCCCAGTGTCCTCAGGGCAATGTCCCCAGCCTGGCTGCTTCCCACATAGGCCCACCCCCTTCCCCCTGGGCTCTGAGCAGACAGGTTAGGGGGCTCAGCAGGTCCCCGAGGAGTCTACTGCCACCAGCTCAGTCTGAGGGAGCAGGACTGGCCCCCCTGGCAAGGGCTCTGGGCAGGAAGCCGTTCTGGGAGCTCCTGAGTCTTCAGGATAGAGTTTACAGAGCTGGGGACAGGGTGAAAACCTGGCTGGGAGCTGTGCTCCCCCGGGCCCTGTGGGGTCCCCTCCCCACTCAGGCTCCGGGAGGGGGGCCCTGCCTTGTTGCACACCCCCAGGGCAGCTGGGAGATTGGGGGACTGCCAGAGAATCATCCTGCTTCCGGAAGAGCCTAACTGACCTGTGCTCACCCTTCTCTTGCGGAGAACCCCCGAGCTCAGGAGTCGGTGTTCCAGAAAGCAAGTGAGAGTGGGTGCACAGCTACAGAACCACCCCGGCCTCTCCCACCTTCCCCCCTGCTCCTCTCACACACAAGACACAGGGCTGGGCCGTCAGCCAGGACGAGGTACTAACTCGTTCTCCTAAGTGAGTTAAGGAAGCAAGGAGAGGAGGGAGGGGATGCTCCAAGGCTCTGCCCTGACCTTGAACTCTGGCCCCCTCTGCCTTTCCTGACCACCCAATTCCCAATGTGTTAGATGGCGGAGCTGAGGGTTTGGACCTGATGGCCACTTCCTTTCTCCTTGAGCTTCTAGGAGTCTGCAGTCATTCGGGCACAGCTCCCCGAGGAAGAGTCCTCAGCAAACCCCACCCGTGCCTCCCCAGCGTCCCCTGCCCTTCCCCCGGCTCTGGGTCCTTAGTTCAGAGAGCTAGAAGGAGCCTTAAGACATCAGGGGGACGCGCCTAACTCCCAGGGGGAAGGTCTGGGTGACCCCCTTTCACAGATGTGCCCAATAAGGCCAGGGTGGAAGAGACCTGCCTGCACCCTGAGACAGGGGTGGGGACTTAGAAGAAGTGCTCCTAGCGCAGGACTTCCTTTTTCTCATCACTGCTGCTTTGGGGACACCTCACACAAGTGCCTGGAGAGGCCCGAGAGCAGCCTGTGGCAGGGGAGGGGTCCTGGAGCATGAGAGGGACCAGCCAGGAGGGGGCCGAGAGAGGAGGCCAGGAGAAGGAAGCTCGGCAGCTCCCATCCCTTCCTCCACTGTGGCCTGATGGGGCAAGAGGGGGCGGGGAAAGCAGGAAGCCACGGGTGGCTATAACAGGTCCCACTTCCTGCCTCACCCCCAGAAAGGGGAAGGTCCCAAGGGTAGAATTCACAGCTTCCTCCCAAGTCAGGTGGGTGCTGGGCAGGACGGGGGTGGATCGATTTCCCCCTCCTCACTCCCCCTGCCACACACTGGACATTCGGTGGGGGGTAGGGGGGAGGCTGTGCGTGAGATGTTCAGGAAGGATCAGGCCCAGGAAATAAGCACCAGAAGCTGAGCAGAAATTGTGCTGAAACCTTGAGGCCCAGAGAACCTAGGAAACGTCCTTGAGGTCACACAGCTGGTCAGTAATGGAGTTAGGAGGGGAGCCCGAGTGCTGTTCTGGTGAAAATACTGGGAACCCCAGATTCTAGGATTCAAGAGCATCAAAGTTCATCAACAATAAAGGAGATAGAGCCCAGAGAGGGCTAGGTCACTGCCCAAGGTCACAGAGGGACCTTGTTGTGGCCTGGGGACAGGGTTCTTCTATCCCCAGGGTCTCAGCAGGTGGGAACAAAGACCACGGGAGGGTGTCACCTCTTGGGGGCCAGGGCCCCACCTCCACCCTACCCAAGCCAGTACCTTGGCCCCAAGGCGCAGCTGGTCGATGGTGTTTTCCGCCTCTGCGTACTTGGTGAGTAGCTTGTGATAGTCCTCCTGTGGGAGATGGAGAAGGACACGGTCACGCGCCTCGCCATGAGACCCCTCGCGCGCCCACCCCCCAAAGGGCTCCTCAGAGTGTTAAGAGCTCAGTGCCGGGAGCCGAGCAGACCCTGCCAGGCTCTTGTGCAACACGCACCCCGAGGCCATGTCGTGAGTGGGACAGGCGGCAGGAGGGTCTGCACCAGGGATGAGGGCCTGGGGGCTGCTTTACCTTGATACACAACCCCTGTGACTGCAGATGCAACTACCAAATTCTGGGACAGCTCTGTGCGCCCATGTCTGTCAGTGCTGGGGCTGGGGCCCATCTCTGTCTTCCTCACTGCTTTATTCCCTGGGCTTCAGGGCCATGCGCTTAGTCAGTGGTTTTTAATTTTAATTTTTTTTTAAGTTTAATTATTTTGAGAGAGAGAGGAGTGCAAACAGGGGAGAGGCAGAGAGAGGGGGAGAAAGAGAGAATCCCAAGAAGGCTCGGCACTGCCAGCACAGAGCCTCATGCAGGGCTCGAACTCACGAACCATGAGATCATGACCTGAACCAAAACCAAGGGTCGGATACTCAACCAACTGAGCCACCCAGGCACCCCCTTTTTTTTTAATGTTTTTTTAAATTTATTTTTGATACAGAGAGAGAGAGACAGAGCATGAGAGGGGGAGGGGCAGAGAGAGGAGGAGACACAGAACCGGAAGCAGGCTCCAGGCTCTGAGCTAGCTGTCAGCACAGAGCCTGACGCGGGGCTCGAACCTACGAACGTGAGATCTGACCTGAGCAAAAGCCGGAGGCTTAACCGACTGAGCCCCCAGGCTCCCCAGGCACCCTTTAATAAGTGTTTCCTTAAATGGTGGATGGAATGAGCCATCCAGGGGTCCCACAGAAGACTTGATCACAACTGCCTGACTCGGAGTTACTATTTGCCCTAAACAAAACTGACCAGCTTCATCAAATAAGTCACGACGGAGAAAAAGCGAAAACAAAAGGCACCGATCACCTTTGAAGGATGTTGGGAAACAGATGCGTTGTTCTGAAAGCTCGTAGTCAGGAGAGAATCAAGCATTTGGTCTGTGTGTCCCACGTGAATGAGACCTTGGTAACCAAATAGTTGATGCAGGGAGATTTGACTTTGAAGAACATTTCCAGGGGTGCCTGGCTGGCTCAGTCAGTTAAGTGTCAGACTTCAGCTCAGGTCATGATCTCACGGTTCATAGAATGAAGCCCCACATCGGGCTCTGTGCTGACAGCTCAGAGCCTGCATCCTGTTTCAGATTCTGTGTCTCCCTCTCTCTCTGCCCCTCCCTTGTTCACACTCTGTCTCAAAAATAAATAAACATTAAAAAAATTAAAAAATAAATAAAGAACATTCCCATCAAATAAATTCAGAAGGAATGACTGCATTAGGAGACTACCACTTTGTCACCCCAAACGGAAGACAAGATCAAGGCCATGGCCGTCGGTGACCCCTGACCTCACAAATCAGAGAGAGCAAGCATCCCGTGCCTCCTGAATGGACGCCCTGGGACATGCTCTCACCAAACACATCACTACCGCAGGGAGCGCATGGTCTGGCAAAGAAATAAACAGATAACTGCATCCCAAAAAAAAGCTTCTAGCACCTGGACCGGTGATCTACAGGACAAGAAGAAGACAGTGGAACATATGAAGAGATATTAGAAGCAAACTCCAGAATATGAGCGACCCTAGAGGCCACAACGGGTGTCCTCAACAAATCAATGACAAGGAAGCAAGAGATTTGAGGAAACAGAGGTCGGAGTGGGGGGAGACTTGAAAGGCGCACTGATCACGTGCGACAGAAGAGCTGTGTTTGGACCGTGATTCGAAGCAACTGCAAGAAACAAGCCATTTATGAGACACCAGGAAGACCTGAACCTTGACTGGACATTAGATAACATTAAGGAATTGGTGTTAGCTTTTAGGTATGCTAATGATATGGTTATGCTTAAGATAGAGTCTGTTAGACACGCCCATTAAAGTACTTCTGGGTAAAATGATCTGACACCTGAAATTCACTTCCAAATATTCCAGTGCGGTGAGTGGGAGGAAGAGGTGAGGCCACAGATGAAAAATGTTGCTGAGGGCTGGGTGGCAGGTACCTGGGTAGAAGCAGGGTGATGGGTCCATGGGGGCTCATTATACCATTTCTCGGGTGCGTTCGTTCTGAGTTTCTCATGCCAGAAGTTAGAAGCGAGTACACACAGACGACCCTTGTGGCATGAATGCAAGCACTGTTCTTTCTGAGCAAAGGGCTTGGGACTGTCTTCACAGCCCGGGCACAACCCTCCCTCTATCAGGTGGGGATTCCTGGCCACCCACCCGAATCGCGTCGAACGCAAGCCGACACGTGCCTTGGGGACACACCTATAGAAATGAGTCCAGTTTACCTGGAGCTGATGGACCAGTTTGGTGGCTTGTTCAGGAGTCTGAAATTCTTGGGGTACCCTGGTGATGGGGTGGGTAGGAGGCGGGTCCTTTTCCAGGCAGGCTTCGCCGCTACTCAACAGTACCTCCCGTACAATCTCAGCAGGTGATTTGAAGATCAGTGGCCTGGCCGGGCCCTGAGGCTGCCTGCCGTGGCTCCTGGCCTTGGGGGGATGGTAGCTCTCATCTTTGGGGAACCTCACCCGGGGTCCCACCTTCGAGAAATCAGGGAGCGGGTAGTTTAGCCGCCCCCGGCCATACTTGGGGGCATCAGAAGATGAGTGGCCAGCCAAGGTGGCCCCCTGCCTGGGTGGCAGGCTGCCTTGCCGAGCCGGCCTAGGCAGGTTCGGTGGGCTGACGGAGCCGGTGAACCGAGAAGGTAGTGGCTTAGGTGATGTCCGTGTCTGTTTCCAGGCTTGGTCCCTGAACTGAGGGCAGGAGGGGCTGGTAGTTTCTTTCCACTTGTCCACTGGACCCTGGAGGCTCTGGGTCTGGGGTCCTGAGGAGTCCTGGAATTCCGTGGGGGTTGCCAGAGCAACGCTCCTGGCGTTTGGGTTTCGGAGGTGGTGGCTGGAGCTCTGTGGTAAAGTTTCTTCTGGAGCAGTGGGCGGGGGGACATCAGTTTCTCCTTCCCAGGTAGAATCCAGGCTGTCATTGGGGTGGTCAAGGCTCACGGTCCCACTGCTCCAGGACCTTGCAGAGCTGAAGTCAACCATTGGGTTGACCTCAGAATGTTCTGGAAGTTTGTCTCTACTGGCTTGTTTGCCAGAGGCCCCCCAGCCTGTATCCTGATCCCAGCCCACAGCCATGGGGCTGGTGTTTCCATTGTCCCCTGAGCTGAGACCAGTCTCATGCCCCAATCTTGGGGAGCTCTCTCTGGCTTCCTCCACCTCAGGACCTCTGAGGGTCTCATCCGGCTCCCCTTCAGTCATGACCTGCTGAGGACCCTGCTGGGGGAGCCAGCTGAGAGGCAAGGTGGAACTTTCTGGGCTGTCCACATCCTCTACTTCAAAGTCTGGAAAACAGGTGATTAGTTCAGTATGTACAAGGTCTGTAATCACTGTGTAACATTACTTGAGTCAGTTCACCCCTCTGGGCTTTAATTTCCACATCATGTAGGGATGGCACAGATCCCAGGGATCCCCCCACATGGCCAAGAGCTTACCTGACCCCCTCTAGTTGTCCCAGGTCCTCCAAACCTGATCCTCAAACCTGGCAGTCCCCTCAGTATTTCCTGTCTCAGCGTCTCATCTAGTTGCGCAAGCCAGAGACTTGGGAAGCACCTTGGCCATCTCTTCCCCAACCCCCATTCCCCATTCTGTCACTGGATCCTGTCACAATGACCTCCTACTGAGCTCTCAAACTCACCTACTGCTCTTACGTCTCATGTCACCTTTGCTCTAGCCAACATCCTCTCTTGCCCGGACCACGGTAGTAGCCACTGAATCCTCCCTTTAATCCTCACCCTCATCCTCCATCAGTATACTCCTGTTCCCAAGACAGAGTAGGGTCCTAAGACCCTGGTCTCCATCCCCAATTAGCCCTCCTGATCCATCTCTCTCCTGTGGTCCCCCTCAGTCCCACTATGCTCTAGCCATGCCAAAGTGTTCCCACCACAGGGCCTTTGTAAATGCTGATCTTCTCCGCCAGAGTCCTCTCTCCCTCCTTTTGCCTAGGTAACTCCTATCTGTCTCTCAGGCATTAGCTCAACCTTGACCTCACCAGGGAATTCTTCTCAGATCTCCTTAACTAGGTCAGATTCTTCCTTTTATAGGACTGAATACTTTTATAGGACTTTTCACAGGTCTGAATACTTCTACTTTGAAACACTTATAGCTCCAGGTTTTATTTATTTACATGACTGGTTCATTAATATTTTTCTCCCCCACTACACAGTAACCTCTACAGGGGCAAGGACGTCCTCTGGTTCTGTTTACTATTGTATTTGCAGAGTAGATACTATTTATTGACTGAATGGAAAAAAGGAGAGAAGGGAGGGAAGAGGACAATACAGTATGCAAAGTTCTCAGAAAATGGAGAGTTGTAATTATTACATAGTAGGGATATGGACACAATATGAATAAAAATATCCATCTCCCCATCCATTCACTATCCTTCCAACCACTTACCCATCCATCACCTACTCACCTATTGATCCAACCATCCATCCTTTCAATCATTTATCCATCTAGCCACCCACTCACTTATCCATCACCCATTCACCCATCCATCCATCTAGCTGTCCACCACCCATCCTTCCCTCCCTCTATCTATACACCTATCCACCCACCCACTTACCCACCTAGCCATCCTTCTATCCATTCACCTATCCAACCATCCATCACCCATTCACCCATCCATCCACCTATTTATCTACTTATCCAGCCATCCACTCATCCATCCATCTGTACATCATCTATGCAGTCAATTTAAAAAATGTTTATTGAGCACCTACTTTGTCCTAGAACCTATGTCAGCCTCTGGAATAGACCAAAAGTTTCACAAGACACAGTCTGGATACCATCAAGCACAGACCCTCTGCTCTGGGCTGACGCACCTTTGTCAGAACCCTTGTATCACTCTTTGCTCCCCTCTGGCCTTTCCCCCTGGCACCTCTACATCCTTCAACTCCTTAAAATTTCCCTTCAGCTAGTCTCTCTTGTTTACAGCAGCACATGTGAAGCCCGGAGAAGTTAAGTAACCTGCCAAAGATCATGCAGTGGGCTCAGAGTAGTGCTGGACTGAGGACCAAAGTCCCAGCCATGCTGGCGAGTTAGTCTCTGCTGTGGGGCATCATGCAGTGTGGTGAGGAAAGCAGTCTTTGGAGTCAGGCAGCCCTGGGTTCAATCTTGGCTCCTCTGATCTCTTCCTGGGGGCCATGGGCAAGTTGCGCACCTCTTTGGCAACCCTGACTTGGACCTGAGACTAGCCCCTCCTACCTGGCAGAAGGTGGTCAGGAGGGAAGCAGACATGACCTGCGCTCCGTCCAGCCCTGTGGCTGGCACACCACAAGGGCAAGGGACATGGCAGCAGCTATTACATCATAGCAAAGGGTTAGCATGTAATCTCAGGAAGAGATGTCTCTGCCCTTTCATCTCCCTGGATGCCCCGTCACCTTTCCCTGGGGCGGGGGGCTTAATGGCTCTTGAGTGGGTAACTGTGGGCACACCTCACTTCAAGCAGACATGGCTGAAAGAATTTTGGGTCGGGGCACTGCTCTGCCAGCCACAGGGGCCTGCCTGAGTCACAGAACCCTAAGTCAGGGCATCTCAACCATAGTGTGCGTGCAACGGACACCACGTAGCAAGCTCTCACCACCCCCACTTCACAGACCGGGAAACCAAGCCTCAGAGAGAAGGGACCTCTCAGCAGGACTAGGGATTTAGTGTAATCTGGTCTTGATGTAAAGCAAAGCCTTCTTTAGAAAATAAGGGATGCCAACATTCTCATTGCTCATTGGGATTTTCAGAAATCTTAAAAATGGGTATAACTCCTGGACCAGGCAACTTAAATGACCAAGGTCATTATCAAATCTAATGTGCAAAGATGTACTAGTGACATTCATCTCTGCATTATTTATAATAGTAAAAATGAGAAACCACTTCTATGCCCAGCAAGAGATGGGCCCCCGGATCACGGTCTACCCACACCAGGGAATTCCTCTGTAGGCATTAGGAATGACTTTGGGGAAGGGCACCTGGGTGGCTCAGTCGGCTGAGCATCCAACTTTGGCTCAGGTCACGATCTCGAGGTTCGTAAGCTCAAGCCCTGTGTTGGGCTTGCTGCTGTCAGTACAGAACCTGCTTGGGATTCTCTCTCTCCCTCTCTCTCTGCCCCTTCCCTGCTCATGCTCATTCTCTCTCTCTCAAATAAAATAAACATTAAAAAAAAAAAAAAAGAATGTCTTGTGGAGAGATATATGATGAGCAGGGGAAATGCTCAGGTCCATTAAGTTCCACAAAAGCAACTACGCACTACAGCGTGGTTTGCAGAATATGGTTCCCTACGCATATTACATTTGCATATAAATATACGGAAAGAAGCATTTCTCTGGGTAATCAGCAATTTTTAGTTTTTTCTCTTTTTGCTTGTCTCTTCTGATATTTCCGCAATGGACACTACCACTTTTGTAACTCAAATCTTTTACATTTTTAAATTATAGGTTTCATGGATTTTCACTGAAAAAAGAGCATTGAAACACCCTCCACTCCCCACCCCCTGCCAGGAGGTGGGAGGCTCAGGGGGCACAGCTACAGGGTGGGGGCCCAGCTCACCCTCTCCCGCAGACTCTCCCGACTGGGAATCCCGGCGTTCAGCAGGTGGGGGGTCCGGGCCCCACGCTGGTGGCTGCAGGCATTGCTGCCCCAGCCGGAAGTCCTCCAGGAGCTCAGGGCTGGTGGCACTGGGAAAGGGCGCCTCTTTTACCCGTATCCCATTGGCATCCTTTTCCTCTTCGGCCCAGGCCCAGCGCCGCCGCCGGGGCCCTTTCCCCAGGCTGGGCTCGGCCCAGCGCACCTCCGTCCTGGAGCTGGCCATCGGGCCTAGCCCGTGCTCCACTCGGGCCACTTCATCCTCAGGAGACAGAGCTGCCACCGTGGGCGCCTGAGTCACTGCCGGCTCGTCTCAGTACTGGCCATGCTGCCTGCAGCCTGTCGGGGACACAATCAAGGGACAGCGTCACTTCTCCTGTCCCCTCCCTGCATCAGAGGAACTCCAGAATCAGAACACCCGGGGTCAGCTCCTGGCTCCAAGCCCGTGAGGCTGTGTGACCTGGAGCAAGTCACGCCAACTTCATTTTCTTCAGGAAAACTGGGAGAATACTCCTTCCCTCAAGACTGTTGTACGATTACCCGAGATACAGGGTACGGAGCCAGAGTCCGTTCCGTACCTGGCAAGAGGTCAGCCCATGCCAGCGATTCCCACCGTAGGCCAGGCTCCGTGCCCACATGAGAACCGAGAGCCCCAGGATGAAGCAGGCGGAAAGGCAGCAGCTACAGATCAAGGTGAGCGTGACCTGAGAAGCAGGGAGGTTTGGGGGGCTGGGGGGCTGGCACCAGGGGGAGGGGGGAGGTTTGGTCCACAAGCCACTTCCTCTGGGAAGCTTTCCGGACCCCCTCGGCTAAGAATTCACACTGGGACATTCCAGTACTCCAAATAATTGAGAGCAGGTCCTCAAACCGATGCACGTACACACACGTTCAGAGCAGCACTATTCACAACAGCCAAAGGGTGGAAACGACCCAAATGTCAACCAGCGGATGAGTGGAAACACAGTGTGTGGTGTGCATGTACAATGCACTAGTACTCAGTCCCTGAAAGGGAAGACCTGACACATGCCACCACAGGGATGGACCTGAAAACCATGGTGCTGAGTGAAAGGAGCCAGGCACGGGCCATATTTCTATTAAAATTCCAGAACAGGCCGACCCACAGAGACAGAAAGCAGCCTGGCAGTTCCCAGGAGCTGGGGGAGGGCGGAATGGGGGGCGAGTGCTTCATGGGCATGAGCTTTCCTTTTGGGGTGATGAAAACACTTTGGAACTAGACACGGGTAGCGCTTGCACATTATAAATATACGGAATGAATGGTTACTTTTAAAATAGTTAATTTGGGGGCGCGTGGGTGGCTCAGTAGGTTAAGCATCTGACTTCAGCTCAGGTCATGATCTGGTAGTCTGTGAGTTCAAGCCCTGAGTCGGGCTCTGTGCTGACAGCTCAGAGCCTGGAGCCTGCTTCGGATTCTGTGTCTCCCTCTCTCTGCTCCTCCCCCGCTCATGCTCTGTTTCTCTCTCAAAAAACTTAAAAAAAAATTTTAAATAGTTAATTTTGGGGCACCTGGGTGGCTCAGTTGGTTGAGTATCTGACTTTAGATTTCAGCTCAGGTCTTGATCTCATGGTTTGTAAGATAGAGCCCCAGGTCGGGCTCCATGTTGACAGCACAGAGCCTGATTGGGATTCTCTCTCTCTCTCTCTCTCTCTCTCTCTCTCTCTCCCTCTCTCTCTCTCTGCCCGCCCTCAGCTCACACACACACTCAAAATAAATAAATAAACATAAATAAAATAGGGGCACTGGGTGGGTTCAATTGGTTAAGAGGCCGACTCTTGATTTCCACTCAGGTCATGCTCTCACAGACGGTTCATGAGTTTGAGCCCTGTGTCAGGCTCTGTGTTCACAGTATGGAGCCTGCTTTGGATTCTGTCTCCCTCTCTCTGCTCCTCCCCCACTTGCTCGATCTCTCTCTCAAAAATAAATAAATGTTAAAAAAATAAATAAAATAGTTAGTTTTCTGTGATGTGCATTTCACCTAAATTTAAAAGAGAGAGAGAGAGTGTGTGTCCACAGAGTGCAGAGGCGTGGAGGCAGGAGGGGGATGGGGAAGCAGTCCCTGGATGGCTGTGGGATGGGGGCAGGGCCCGGGCACTCTGACAGCAGAGCGTGGGCAAGGGGAGGTGGCGTCCAGATCCAGGGGGCCTCTCGGTCCACTCAGGGCATTCCGGGCACAGGATAGCACACTTAGCAGTTTACCTCTGACTTCCTGGGGCAAAGGAGCCAGAAGACGGAGCTTGGCTGCAGAGGGCCCAGTGGCTGGAGAAGGGCTCCCCCTTCCTTCCATCCTCACTCCTTCCCCTCTTTTCCTTTTCTCCCCCTCATCTCTTCTCCCCTCCTTTCCCGCTACAGGCCACAACTCCCATTAGCAGCAATCTCCTCTCATTAGCTCATGCAAAATCCTCCCTCTACAGGTGGGAAAACTGAGGCCCAGAGAGCAGAAGGGCCCTCCTCCGAAGCCACCGACCTGTCAAGACAAGGCTGGGGTGACAGGTCACCTCACGGCCCAGGCCTGGGCTCTTCCCTCCGTGCCGTGGAGACCACGGTGTAGAATCCTAGGCCTCCCTGGGGGGGGAGACGGGTCTGTGGCCCAGCAGCCTCCTGAGCATGTGAGTCTCGGTCAGAGCCTTGATTTATACGGTTGGGAACAGGCAGCCGGCAACTATTTCTGGATAGAACGTTCCCCGGGGAACGGTGCATCGCAAGCAAGGCTGTACCTCCTCAGAGGGCAGGGGTGAGGCAGGGAGGGAATCCCATTCTACCGCCTCTGGCTGTACCCCTGAACCTCCACCAGGGCTCGGGGGGCCTCATCCTCTCCCCTGCCCCCCGTCTTCCTGTCTCCCCCCACCCAGAACTTCCTCCAGATCACCCAGCGGGCCTCCCCACGGCCCCCACCATATATGCCGGACCCCACCCTGGGCTAGAAACTTGGGTGCACATTCTCCACCCGCCCTCCTCCCAAACAGCGAGGCAGGACACAGGAAAAGTATCTTTCAGAAGAGAAAACTGAAGGTTGGCATGGAACAATGGCTTGACTTGAAATTATTCATCTGAGCCAGTGATCTCCAATTCTCAATCACAAAACTCGTCAGAAAAATAGATTTGCTCTTTCACTCTCTTGATACCCTTAGATACATGAGTCCTCATGCTGTTGTATAGAAAAAAATACATATATTAGGAAAAATATATCCAAAAATGAATTCTTAAAAAGATGCAGTAGAAGGGTGCCTGGGTGGCCCGGCCAATTAGACATCGACTCTTGGTTTCAGCTCAGGTCATAGTCTCATGGTTTGTGAGTTCAAGCCCCGTGTTGGGCTCTGCACTGACAGCACGAAGAGTGCTCGGGATTCTCTCTCTCCTCTCTCTGCTCCTTTCTCTCTATCTCAAAATAAATAAACTTAAAAAAAAAAGATGCGATGGAAAAATCTTTTAAAATCTTTTAAAGAGGGGCGCCTGGGTGGCTCAGTCGATTAAGTGTCCGACTTCAGCTCAGGTCATGATCTCACTGTTCATGAGTTCAAGCCCCGTGTCGGGCTCTGTGCTGACAGCTCAGAGCCTGGAGCCTGCTTTGGATTCTGTGTCTCCCTCTTGCTCTGCCCCTCCTCCGACTGCGCTCTCTCAAAAATAAACATTAAAAAAAACATCTTTGAAAGAGAAGCTCTAATCCTTGCTTCCCATAGCCTCCGGGGGGCCAGGGCAGGGGGGCGGCTGTCCCTCTCTTGGGAATCCTTGCTAGTGGGCCTCTAGCTTGAGTGTTCTCAGGAGTACCTAAGAATGCAGATTCCTAGGTCAACCCAAAGAGAGCCTCACTCAGCGGCCCTGGGAGAGGGCCCAGGAATCTGCATTTAAGCACCTGCCCTGGCAAGGCTCACCCCTTCGGGCCCACTCGGCCTTCTGGACCCTGCCTCTTGGAGAGGCATGGGAGGGGCTGAGGGCCACCACGTTTCTCTTCCTGCAATCTCCACTGAGGAAGGGGCCAGGGCGGCATGTGGTTTTTTTTGACTTTTTAAAGGGTTTTTTTCTAGCCACGCCGCAAAGCCGCCTGCCCAATCACAGAGGCCTCTGGGTGCACAGAGAGGAACATCCTGTCTCCCGGGATGACTCAGTCCTCGCTGAGAGCCACCGCGACCAGGGGCAGCTGCACGTCAGAGGCTGCCGCGGTCACCAGCAGGAGCTGAACACGTGTTCCCCAGGCCCGGGAGCCTGGGGGCCTCTCCTGAGCAAGGCCTCTGTCATCCATGCAAGCCCCGGGCCTCGGAGCCTGGTGCCCAGACAGCCACTCAGTGGGTCCGTCAAACACACTTGGGTGCCAAGGACCTGCCCTCACTGGGGGGCAGAGAAAGAGAAGTCGCTGGGCACCTGGATGCCAGGTCCCAGGCCTGGGGCTGTTGCTTCCCAGTCAGCGGCTACGCTCATACTTCCCTTCCTGTAAAATGGAGAGAACACCACCTACTCTTGATCCCGTAAGGACTGCCCGGTGAGGGCGGGCTGGACGGTAGCTAAATGAACCGGGAGGTTCCTGGTTGACTCCGGCTCCTGAAGGCAGCAGCTTGAGAACGGCTAAACGCCCCCTCCTCCATCCTTAGGACCCACCACAGAGTAACACAGATGTATACTGAACACCCAGTGGATGCAAATTAACTTGAAGAAAATCTATGACCTTCTACTGTGTGCCAACCACGAGAGCAGTCACAAGGAGCGCTGAAATGGGTCAGAGTGCTCCGAAGTTTCAATTCCGGCGGGGAGAAGGGAGTGGGTGACAATCCAGAGGGTTATTGATGAAGGAGGCACAAAGCTGGACACAGAGGATGCAGGGGAGAAAGGTGGGGGGAGGCGTTCCAGGCAGAGGGAACAACATAGTCAAAGGCACAGAGGTCTAAAATATGAACAGAACCTGACAGAGAGCTCTGGGCAGGGGTCCTTGAATGGCAAAGGCTAGGTTGTTCCTGTCAGTCTGTATGAAGGCCGCAGGGCGGCTCCTGAAAGCCAGGGGGGTTGGGTGAAGGCCCCAGCCATGCAATGTAGCAGCTGAGCCCACAAAAAGCCCTGAGAGCACTAAATCCCCTCAGGTGCTGGGCTGTCAGGTTCAAGGTCCCTGCGTGAGTGCGTTGGGGAAACCAGCCTCACAGGGAAGCACGACCTCTCCCCTCTCCTTTTGTGTGGCTCCTCTCTCCCTTCCCCTGGCCCTCTCAAGGGTCTATGAGCCCCTTCGGGTCTCTTTCTCCAGTTCCCAAGTGGGTCGGCCACCGCTCCCCTCCACAGGGTTCCTCTGCCCGCCTCAGCACCCCCAATTGAGGACCCTCGTCTTTCTGGCTCAATCTCTCAGGCTCTCCTATGCCAACGGCAGCCATGCAGCCCACCTCTGCCTCCGCAAGCACCTCTGAGGCCCCTTCTAATCCAGCCAGGGCTGTGCTTTCTCCCTGCTCCTACGTCCACCCTCACATCTCCCCACTTGAGAAAACTGAGTCGTTGAGAGCTGGCTGGCTCTCACAAGACCTCGAGGACAGGAAGCACGGTCCCGAGATTCAAACCTAGGGATCAGAACTCTGAAACCAAGTCCATCAGACTTGGGGGGAGGATGGGAGGAAGGGGAAGGAAGACTACCCATAGCAGGTGACAGGGCCCCTCCCTGAGCTAAGGGCCCCAAACTCAGCTGCCCTCTGGAAGGGCATAGACCTACGGTACTCAAGGGGTTCCCAGCAAAAACCTAGTCCCTTGTGGAAGCACCAGCTGGATGCATTCCCTCCTGTCCCCTGCTCTCTCCACATAGAGGCCGCAGAGAAAGAGGAAGGGTACCCTTGGCTGCTGCTGAAGAGCTGGGCTGTGCCTGCTCCTCCCTTGGCCCTTACAGAAGGGGCTCACTCTTTAGTGGGGACCCCCTGCTGCCTCCCTGCCTGCCCCTCATCTGAGCATCACCTCTGAGGCCCCTTAGCAGCCCAGGGACTAACTCTGCATGTGCTGGTGAGGATGCCCTGGGCACAGCGAGGGACCAGCGCTTGTCCAAGTTCACAGACATCAGAATCAGAGCTCAGGCCTGGGATCCAGCACCCGGAAGCTTGACGAAATCCCCTTGAAATCCACCCATGCCCCGGGGGGGGGGGGGGCGGACTCCCAGAGCTGGGACCAAAGTAGTAACAGCTGCCACAGCTGTAACTTCCTGGCTGGGCTGGTCCAGCTGCCCTGACTGTCCCAGAGAGTCCCTGACTGGCCAGCCAAGAGGGAAGGCGGCCTCTCCTGCCCTCCTCACTCCCTTACCTCTCTCGGGCACCACCGCCGTCCTGCTGGCCCAGGCTCAGGGGACCTGCCCATGAGGTCTTTGTTCCAAACCTGGGGCGCCCCCCGCCTCCATGGCGCCCTGGCCCGCCTCCAGGCCGCTCTGCCAGCCGGAGCAGCATCGCTCCCCACCTCTCCCCGCCCCTGCTGCGGCTGAGGCCGCCTCGCCTGGGCAGGAAGCGCCCAGCCCGATTTCCTACAAGTGTTTGTCAGAAGGAGGGGGCTCTGCGAGAGCACAGTGAGAGTCAGCAGGCGGAGCTTAACCCCTTGCAAGCTCTGGACTTGCAGAGACACCCAGCCTCAGGGATTGGGACCATCTCTGCCAACGTTACAGACCGAGGACACTGAAGTTCCAGAGAAGGTCAGAGGCTGGGCCAAGGTCACACAGCATGCGCAGCCCGGAGCCTGGGAGGAGGCCTCCAACAGCGTTAGCCCTCAGGGCGCCTTTTCGGTAGCCTTTACCCTCAAGGGCATGGCCTTGGCTCAGACTCCCTCCCTCACCAGGCCCTGGTGCTCGTTCGCACGACGTGGGTTCAGCCTGGATGCGTGCTTGGCACCCTTGCAGCTCTGACTTTGTCTGCTTTCCTGCAACCCAATGCCTCGGGGAGGCCGCAGCGCCCCCTGCCGTCCCACCACCGTCCTCCCCTACCCTGGGCCCCGTGGCTACAGTGGGATTTGGTAGGCAGCCTGGGAGGAGGGGCAGTGACTGATGCCTGATGTGGTGAATTTCCCCTGTTGCCCCCAGAGATTATCAGAGAGCAAGTGACCTTTCCCCAAGTTTCCCTCATCCCATTTGTTCATCTGACAGGTACTTGCTGCGTTCCGACTGCCTGCTGGGTGCTTTTCAGGGTACTGGGAATATGCAAGGCCAAGTCCTTGCTCCACTCCACCGGAAACACGGCCAATAAACAAACGTGGAGAGAGGGATGGGTAAAATCGACAGGGGTGCAACGGAGCCCTGATCCATGTCCCAGGCTGCTGTGGGTAAAGCCTGGTGCCTGGGGCTCACTCAGACCAACAGAACCAGTCTCTGGGCATTGGCAATGTTAAAGTGTTCCAGGTGACCAGCATCTGTGGCCCGGAGAGGAAGGGGTTCGAGCGGAAGGTTTGGGATGGCCAGGAAGGTCTCCTTGAGAAGGTGACATTCGAGTAAGGGACTGAAGACAGAGGCAGGAATGAGTCCCAGGAAAGGCAGGCAGCAGATTATTCGGGAAGGGCAAGTGCAGAGGGCAAGGTGGGAACCAGCTGGGCTGTGTACCCGGAGCAGAGTGAGCCAAGAAGGAGAGGCAGGAGCGGGGGCCGAGGGTCTGGCTCCCCACGCTGGCCCCACGGAAGGTCCAGGTGTTCTGATTCAGGAAACAAAAAGAAAAAGGAAAAACTCAGGCCTCTGTATGGTCCAAAAAGCCCTCCAGGCAATTGACGGAGCAGCCAGATTTGGAAACCAGCAGGGAAGGAAGATGGGTCCTGAGTCCGTGTCGACCTAGGTTCCAATCCCAGCCCACCTCTTGCCAGCTCTCTGACCTTGGAGGTCTCACTGCTCTCGGCCTGTGTCTTCATCTGTAAAACAGGGGTAAGAAGTATAGCCACCCCTCAGGGCTACTGCCCAGTCAAGGAGGTTACAACCTGTGAACTGCAGAGCTGGGGCTGGAACACAAATGAGTGAGGAAAGGAAGGAATAATGAACGGACTTTCCTAAGGCTAGCTTGTGAGCATCTGGCAAAGCCAGAGCCGGAGCCAGAGGCCCTCATCCAGCGATCACCCCGCCCCCCGCCCTCTTCCCTGCCTCCTGCACACATCTGGGTGGTTAGGCTCTCCCGGCAGCCCCCAGCCCCCAGCCCGATGTGGAGCAGGGCCAAACCCTAATGAGGCCCCTCCCCGCCAGTTCTGGTGACCATGTGGGCCATTGTGCGAGGGGCGGGCTTCCCTGACGGCCTGTCACTCACCCACCCCCCTCCCTGGTCATTAACCCAGGCAGCACTGCCATCAACGCCAGGTGGCTGCCGCTGCCAGCACGCCCCCATGTCCCCCAGATAACCCCAAATCCACCTTAGGGGCAGCCGCCTGACACCAAGGAAAGCAGCCCCCCAGCACACTGTTCCGTCTCCCTGCCCCCCAGACCCCCCAGCCTCACCAACTCCCCCAACCCCCTGTCTTTATCCCTTCTTGGCACACCATCTCCACCACCCACCACGGCCCGAATTCCTTAAAGCAACACCTCCCCCAGTGACCTCATGACGTTGCCACCCCCCAAACCTGCCCCATCTCTCCCCTGGGGGCGAGGGGGGAACACAAGTGACCATCCCTCTCCCTTACACCCCATAAACAATCCTATTGTTTTCATTTCCTCAATCTCACCAGAACCTGCCCCATCACTGCATCCACACGTGGCTCCTGCCGCCACCTCTTCTGGAAAGCTCTTGGCCCCTCCAATCCATCCCTCACCCCGCACCATGGCGATCGGTCCAAACAGAAGCATGCAAACACGGCCTGTCTGGGCTGCAAATGCTTCTATCCTGCCCGCTGCTCGGACAAAGAAGTGAAGAAGGTGCTGGTCCAGCCTCTCCCCGTCCTCCCTGCCCCCACCATCTCCACCCTCCGCAGGGTGCTCCCCACTGTTCCTAGGACAAATGTGTAGTGCTGCTGCTCAACACCCAGCCCCACTTCTCCCTGGGAACCTCCAGGCAACCTGTAGACTTACCCCACATGCCCTCCCTGGGGATCCATGTGGAATTAATTAGACCTCAGTCAGGTCTGTCTTTCTGGTGATTGGGAACTCTGAAGTGCTCCCCATTATATGCCCAGGGCCCAACAGGGGGCTGGACACATAGTAGGAGCACCGTAAATATACACTGGATGATCCACTGAATCTAGTCGGTTGCCTGTGGGGTGGCTAGGGCCATAGCTATGGCTATGGGCTGTGACATCCCCATTTTACAGGAGGGTAAACAGAGGCCCAGAGAGCCCTAGCCACGTGCCTGCAATCACACAGCTGGTGCGTGCCAGGACAGAGTGAAGCCCCCAGTCATCCACCTCTTAATGACAATGCTCAGTGCTCACACCGTTGCAGCCTGCAGAGATAATTAATACCTGCGTGCGATAAAATTGGGAGGAAAGCTTATTACCAACTAATTGCGATTCACGAAGCCAATGTTCTAAATCGATAATGAGGCTCTGGTTCCACACAGAGCCTTTCAGGGGCCTTTTCTTTTTCTTTCTTTTTTAAAAATTTTTATATATTTATCATTTTGAAAGAGACAGGCAAAGGGGCGAGAGAGAAGGAGAGAGAGGATCCCAAGCAGGCTGCATGCTATCAGCTCAGAGCCTGATGCGGAGCTCGAACTTACGTACTTCGTGTGAGATCACGATCTGAGCTGAAATCAAGAGATGGATACCCTCAGGGACTTTTCTAAACTGCTTTCTTGTCCTTCATTGCACTAGATGCTTTAAGAATAGGCTTGAAAAGTGGGCAGGACAGGAGCTGAGACCCAGAGATGGGGAAGTGATTAGGTTCTGGTCACCCAACATAAACAAAGCAGCCACACAGTCCTTTGGTCCCCCCAGCACTGAGTGCTTTTACCAGAAGCGTGCTGGCCCATAGACTGCTGTATCTGCACAGCCCTGCCTTCCTGGCCGCAGGGGCCCAGCCACCCACTTCTTGTCCTCCCTCCACGTTCCCTCTGGAGCCCCACCTAAGTGCCCAGGACGCCTTTCTTGGTGCTGCCCAGGACATGGCCTGGGCCTGGGGTGGGCCTTGCTTGTTGGCGTGACCAGCCTTCAACACAACATCCTGAGGCCCAGAGGTACAGTAAGGCCACAAGGCTACCCAGCCATGGGGGAAAATTGGGGGCTTGGCAACTTTGGAATTCATGAGGACTCCCTTCCTTGGGAAGGAAATGAAACCTCTGCTTAAGGTCATCCCCTCCTGCTGGCCCCAGCTGTCTGTCCTCAGAGCCCGCAGGGAGTTTGGGTGGTAGGTGAGGTGGCCAGGACGCTGGCCGAGAAGAGCTGGGGAAGCAGAGACCCATGTCACAGCCTGAGTGTCACTGAGCAAGGGCCTTCCCCTCTCTTAGCCTGGAAATCTTGAGGCTTAATGAGATTACTTCTGAGGTGTTCAGAAATGACCTTCAAGCACTAAATCTCCTGGGTTCTTTGATTCCACCTGCCAACACGGGTAGAAACTCCATGGTGATGGGAGGCTGTAGGGTACAGGCGGGGGGAGGAGGGGCTTATGGAATATGTGCTTCGTGGGCAGAGATCTCCAGGTTCTCTTTGAAAGCTGTGTGGCCTTGGGCAAGTGGCTTAACTTCTCTGAACCCCGGATTTCTTTTCTGTAAAATGCGGAGGATACTGACTTCATAGAACAGTCGGGATGATAAATGAGGCTCTGTGCCTCAAGTCCTGGGCCACGGCCCAGCTGGCGCTGAGCTCATGAATAAATGACTTTGGCCATATCCGTGAAACGCCCATATGGCCTGCTCCCTACAGGACCGAGTTTAATTTTCCTGGCTCTGAGCTTCCCTACTATGAGCCCCAGCCCCAGCTCTGGGTCTTCTACAGAAAAAGGGACGGCCAGCTCTCCCAAGTGCAGAGAAATGCTGTCATTTCCCTGGGACCTCCAAGCGATCCCAGGGCTCACTGGTCCAGGCAGAACAGTGTCTTCGCCCTGAACAGTTAAGGAGGTGAGGACCCAGGACTTCCTCAGCCAGCCGCAGCACGGGTGAGGAGAGGGGTGTGGCCATACGGAGGAAAACACACACACACACACAGACACACAGACACATCAGCACTTGCACACACAGACACCCACACTCTTGAATTCACGCTCCAGGAAGAGTCCAACAACAACAAAAATGAATGCACTGCTACAGCAAGGCTATACTGCGTGCCTATCACGTAAAGGCCTTCCGATGGATGAGGATGTCACTGTTTCACACTTATGCCAATCCAAGAGGCGGGACTATCTTACCCGTGTCACAGGAGAGGAAGCTGGCTTTGAACCAAGCCGTGCGAAGGCAGACGGCACAGGCTGAAGTACCCGTAACTGAACTGTGCAGCCCGTGAAAAGATTGAAAGCAACCTTGGTGTCCAGTACTAGGGGATCACTGAGATAAAGTATGATATTTCTGTTCAAAGGGATAGCGTGCAGCTGTTAGCAGTCCTGCTGTGGAAGGGGGTGCAGGGGTGCAGGGCGGTGCGACACGCCGAGGGAACGAGCCACTTATAAAATCATCTGTATCCAGTCTGAGTCCATTACAGAGAAAGAACAGTAACATATGGAGGAAGAGATGGAAACGAGGGAGGGAAACGAGAGAGAGAGGGGGCGGCGCTCTTCAATGTTTATAGTAATTAGAACTAAGTAATTCGATTATAGGCAAGTGTACTCTTTTTCCTTATGTGTATTTTCTAAAAATAACAGCTGCTTTAAAAATGAGAGTAAAATGAATGTTCGCTGTTCTTAAACAACAACAATAACAACACAGCAAAACAAACAAAGCCACCACCGCACACCTGGGTAGTGGGTTCACTCTGACGAGACCTTGGGCACGCCCTGCCTCGGTTTCCCTGCCAGTGCCAAGCCGGGAAGAGTGGTTAGGCGCTTTGAGGCCCTTCGGAGCGCTGGCACTCTGTGATAGTCCGTAATTCCCTTCCCACACAATCGCTCTTCCTCTTTTCTCTTTAAAGGTTTGTATTTATTTATTTATTTATTTAGAGAGGGAGCACAGTGGGGGAGGAGCAGAGAGAGAGAGAGAGAGGGAGAGAGAGGGAGAGAGAGAATCCCAAGCAGGCCCCACACTGTCAGTGCCTGAACCCACATGAACCGTGAGATCATGACCTGAGCCGAAACCGAGTCGGACACCCAACCGACTCAGCAACCCAGGTGCCCTCCCTTCCGCTTTTCAAACTCTGATACGACATGCTCTTTTCTGCACATTTGTGCAACATGTGGGGACATATGAAAATCAAGAAAGGGAAGGGAAGGGATCCAAGCCCTACTCACTCAACATTTTGGGGCATGACATGTGTTGTCGGATCGTATTCTCACAATCAGGCATTTAACAGACAAGGAAAGGCCCAGAGAGGTTATACAACTTGCCCGTAGTCACACAGCATATGACAGGCAGAGCTGGATCTGTACCCACAAGAACAGTATTGCCCTCTGAATGCATCCATGACCTAGAGGGGAGCTGAGTGCAGCCTCCTGGCCCTTGAATCCCTCCTGGTCCTTGGCCCTTGCCTGAGGACTCAAGACTCCAAGAAGACTGCCGGCCGGGCATCCCACTCTGGCCCTGATCACCAGCCCCTCCCCCGGAATGGGGGGTGCTGGCAAGGACCTAGGGGCCCAGTGGGGGATCAGGCCTGGGAGCAAGGGGTCGCTCTTGACAACCACACCAGAGTTTGGCCGGCACTTGGCAAGGAGATGGGAATGAAAGAGGGACGCAGGAATTAAAACCGTAAGGGGTTGGGGACAGAAAGGCCTGAGTCCAGATCTGGTGGCTCTTCCAAACCCCTGATGCCCTCGTCTACAGACTGAGGGGAACACTTTCCTCAGAGGCATGCATGCAAAGTAAGGGGACAGGGTGTTCACAACCCCCGGGCACACAGGACGTGCTCCAGGCACACAGGAGGGGCGCTGGGCGCCTCCTCTGGGCTCCCGGGTCTGCCGGAGCCTCTTCCCAGTCGCCCCGCCCCCAGCTCAGCCTCTAATAATCCCTTGGGCGTGCGCTGCTGGCTAAATCTTCCCAGAGCATCACTCTGGTCAAGCCTTTCCCTGCCTAAAGACCAGCTGATGGCTGCTGTCACTGTCGGGTTAAAGGCCAGACACTTTGGCCCCACATTCAGGCTCAAACTGACCTGTTCCTCAGTCAGAGGGTCGCTGCAAGGCTCCCCGTCTCAGACAGGATTTCCATCTCAAATACCACGCTTCAGGGGAGCCTTCTAGCCTGGTGCCCCTGGGGCCTCCTGCCCTGCCAGGAGCCCTCCACCTGCTGGCCGCCACGCACAGCAAAGCTGGCCTTTATCCCACAGCACCCTTCACATGCGGCTCTCTTAAAAAAAAAGCCTGATCTGTGGCCTGATTTGCTATTTTCCATAGTGTAAATACCCATATTAAGGCCAATTTCAAGCTACCGATGTGGTATCACTAGCACAGCAGTGGAAAGAGACGCACCTAATCAGCTCACACACCCCTGTACATACCAAAGTAAGGACCGACCAACGCAGTGAAAAGCTGTGTGACCTCAGGTGAGTGACTTAAACTCTCTGAACCTCAGGCTTCTCATTCGTAGAATGAGGACAGCAACACCCACTTCATGGCAACAATGTGAACACTAAGGGATGGAATCTAGGCGATCACCTGCTATGTGTAGGACTCTGTCCTGGGTACCAAGGAGGTGACTGGTGACAATAGTCCCTGCTCTCCCACACCTCAGTAATCACAGTAAAACCCGTGGCACAGGGGCTAGAATATAGCACTCAGTAACTCAATACTATTGTTATTGTTGTTACTTCTTTTCTCTGGGCCTCAGTTTCCTCATCTCCAAACGCGGAATGTGGGCTTAGCAAAACTTTCTATGATGCCACCTTACGTCAGCTGTAAAGCGGCACTGGAGTGGGTATTCCCATTTAACAGAGAGGAAAACTGAGGCTTTCAGAATGGAAGTCAGGCTGGGGATTCTAACCAAGGTCTTTCTGATGCTCCATCTCCAGATTGGTCCCACCTCCCAGGACTGAGGAAACAGAAAAAGGACCTGGCATTTGCTTGGTGATGCAGCTGGGTGCTTTAAAAATACTCCCTTCCCCCCTCCTGGGGATAAACTGAAAAGTCCCTGGCACGCACCAGTTTCCAAAATACCCTCTCGGCATGACAGCGACGGTGCCAGGACCATCCCCAGCATCTCTGGTAGCCCCAGCCCTGGTGTTTCTGGAAGAGTGTGCCTGCAGGCTGGTGGGAGCTGATGAAATCCCCACGCAAGACACAGCCCACGTCACACGTTTCAGACGCAAACCACTGGACTTCGGGGAGGCAAAGGCCCCAGGTTGGGCACCTTCTCCTTCCTGCAGAAGAACTGGAAATAAAACTCGAATAGTCCCCCCAAAAACCATGGGGTCTATCTCCCGGAACTAGACGTAAGCCCCCTCAGATTCTGCTTTCTTGACAAAACAAGACCCACAGTCAAACAATAAAACCCACCAACCCCAAGGAGGCGCCTGGTAAATTCTCTTGGGAAGTCCCTGGAGGCATCTAACCTCAGTCCTTCATGCTTTGGTTTCAACAATTTCTTCTTCCGATCCGGAGGACAGAAACAATGTCTCTTTTCTCTAGCACCCTTCTGGGCTCAGAGCTCCAGCAACTTTCCCTTCCAACTTTATCACTGAGAAGAGCTTCTGAAAGGTAGGTAATGATCCTCTCCAACCTGTCATTTCTTTCAACAATAGCGGGGGTAGAGGAGGAGGGAAGAGCCTCCTCCAAGGTCGCACGCCACCGCGGGTGCCAGCCACATCACCCTGGGGAGCGGCCGGCTCTGCGCCTGCCCTGCCGTGCCCTTAGGCAAGACGCGCCCCACCTCCGGGCCTCAGTCTCCCCATCTGTGTACTGAGAAAGCCTGGCCTGATTTCTCAGTCCGTTCCAGCTCCGACCACTGTGGAGCTGCCCATCCTCCCTGCCGGCCCTTCTCTGTCCCCATCCCCCTTGCCAAAAAGAGGAAAAGAAACTTGCGTTAGGCGTCCGGGGAGGGTGCGCGGCTCCGAGTTGTCAGGCTGCGCGGGTTGTTGCCGGGTGAACCAGAATCTCACACAAATCCCGAGACAGAGAAGTCCCACCTCCCCCGTAACCACAGCTACCCGGGCCACACCTCCAGCCCAAACACCGCCCGAGGCCCTGCCAAGGACCACCCCCGATACCCGTGGGACCTCTCCCCGCCCGGCGACCAGCCCCAGCTGGAGGGAGCGTAAAGGCCAACGCCCCCATTGTGCGGAGGTGGAGACTGAGGCCGGAGGTGGCGCCCGCGGAACCCCGCGGCCGGCGGGGTGAGGACTGGACCCTCAGCGCGCGTCCAGGATTCCCTCCCATTCCCGGAGCGGCGATCGGTCTTCTTCCCGGGCGCGTGGGGTTTCCACGTGGGAGAGACAGAAAGCAGCGCAGTCCCTGTGGATCGGAGCCCGTCGGCGCGGTCCACCACTCTCCTCCCCATTCCCCAGACAGAGAAACTGAGACCCAGCGAGGGACCGGCCCCAGCCCGGGACCCGCCGCGAGCCCCACCCCGCGCCTCACCTGCTGGCCGTCGCCGCGCGCCCGTGGTTTCCTGGAGTTGAGCGGCAAACAAAGGCCTCCAATCCCGGCGCGGGGCGGGGCGGCGATTTTTTGCTTAATCCCCGAGGCGGGCCTGTGACGGGCGGGGAGGGCCCAGGGAGGCGGGGCCTCAGGATGCTACACCAATCGCAGAGGCGGCCGCCTGCGGCCCGCCCCCAGGGACCGGGACTGGGCTCCGGCCCTGAAAAGTTCACATCTGGCGGGTTCCGGTCCTTCCTGGAACCCGCCCGAGTGCGGGCCGGAGCCTGCGGCCCAGAGCTACGACATTTGTGCAAGGTTGCACAGAGCCACGATGAGAAAGACACCACGAACTTTCATAGCTGGGACGGACTGCTTCGTGACAGTATAATAATAATAATAATAATAAACAACTTTTTTTGAGCACTTACATGTCAACACCTGTTGTGAGCCCATTTCGCTCCCTCCTCTCCTATGAGGTAGGTGCGTGTTGTCACCACTAAGTATGTGCTAGTCCAAAAAACCATTAATTAGCAGGTGGGAAAAGCCAGGTCTCCTGAGGGACAAGCACTTGCCCAAAGTCGGGCGGTGAGCACAGGACAGAAATGATCCGTTGTCCACTGAGAGGTCACCCTGAAGGATGGCGGTGTAAAGTGTCGAACTGGCCTAGGCTCCCGCCCCAGTTCTGCCGCTGGCTGCCACCAAAGGGATCCCTGACGCCAGCCTACAGAGCTGCTGAGGGGAGGAAATAAAGAACCAAGTCCAGAAGGAAGAAACCAATGGCACTCATTTAAAGAGCTCCTCCACCAGCCCTGTTTCACCAGGGGTTGACTGCTCCCAAGGCAGGAAGACTCTTGCAGGAGGAGGCCCTGCATCCGGATGCGTTGCAGCCAGTTCTCTCTCCTCTTGGAAGAAAGCTCTTCCCACTTCTCCAGAGTGCCTGAGTTTCCCCCACACGTACCCAATAATAATCACAGCAGCAGCTTCTATTTACTGAAAGTGTACTCTGTGCCAGCAACTAACATTTTAGCAAATCCTAATAATCTACAAGTTAGGTTAATATCTATGCTCCCCATTTAAAGACGATGAAATGGAAGCTCAGAGAGGTTAAATGACTTGCCCCAGATCACACAGCCAGGAACTAGTAGAGGTGGAATTTGGTTCCGGGTGTCAGACTCTGAAGTGTGGACCCGCTGAGCGGTACCTTGTTCTCCATCCGTGTACTCCTCACATTGGGCTATTCTATCCCTCACCAAGGTAATTTGAAGGCCAACTCGGTACTTGCCTGGGTGAACTCTGGCTCTGGCCCCAAACTCACCCTCTTCTTGCCTTCTTCTTCATCTAGCAGCAAACTCTGAGATGTTATGGCAGTACTGTCCCCACACTAGCCACTGCCCGAATTCTGGCATCACCAATAAAGACGTGAGGGCCACAGGAACCTGTGGCCAGGGTGGACCTCTGTCCCCTCCTCCCTCCTCCATTATTCAGAGCCGCCCTAGCCCATGGTACTGGGTCCCTCCAGGAGACAGCAGGACACCTGCTTGTCTTTGGCTTCACTACATGGACTTCAGGCAGCCGTACACCCACATTTGGCCTCTACCACTCACCAGCTATGTAACTTTGGTCAGGAAACTTGACCTTTCTAAGCCCACTGACAAAGGAATCTGTTGTTGTTGTTGTTTAATTTTTTTATGTTTATTTATGTCCAAGAGAGAGACAGAGCACAAGCAGGGGAGGGACAGAGAGAGAGGGAGACAGAGCATCCAAAGCAGACTCCAGGCTCCGAGCTGTCAGCAAAGAGCCCGATGCAGGGCTCGGGCCCACAGAACGCGAGATCATGACCTGAGCCGAAGTCAGATGCTTAACTAACTGAGCCACCCAGGTGCCCCAAAGGAATTTGTTTTAAGTTTATTTAAAATTCCACTGGGGAGGGGGATCCCTAATGCCCAATGGGCCACAGCCCCCAAGTCAGGGCCAAGAATTCTAGAAACAACAGCTCCAGAAACTCATTCTTGTCCTACTTCCTCAGAGTACAAACTTGAGGCAGTAGCCAGCAGCTGCTGGGCACTCTCTTGTCTCCTGGAGTTGGCCTGAGTGGAAAGATGGCCAGGTCAAGGCACTGGAGGGCACGACCTGCCCCACAGGTCATGGAGCAGGTCAGTGACTGGCCTGAAATTCACCATGGGCTGGGGATAGACTGCTGCACACGGTTCAGAACAAGATGCACAAGGGCGGCTAAAGCTTGCAAAGGTGTGGCGTTCCTAAGGCGGGAGGACCCTCGGTGCACCATGAACATCGTCTGGATTGTACTCATCGTCCTAGGGCTGACTCTGTGCCCGGCGCGGGGACCCACACGCAACACCCCAGTCTCTGCCGCAGCAAGTAGCAGTATCCATTGCAGTATCCTGTGGCGGTTGTAACAAATTATCGCCAGTTCATGGCTTAAAGCTGCACTAATTTGTTCTCTTACAAAGAGAGGCCAAGAGTCCACAATCAGTCTCAAGGGGCTCATGTCAAGGTGTCAGCGGGGTAGGTTCCTCTGCCCCCTCTGAGGGGAGACTCTCCCTGATTCTCCCAGCGGCCAGCGGTCACCTGTATTCCTGGCTGGTGGTCCCTCCCTCCATCTCCAGGGCACATCGCAGCCTTTTTGCGGGCAGCACAGCCCTGTTCCCTCCTCCGTATCAAGTCCCTGCCGCCCTCTTACAAAGACCCCTGGGATTACATTAGGCCCCGCCCAGAAAATCCAGCATAACCTCCCTGTCTAAAGACCTCAATCCCATTTGCCAAGTCCCTTCACCATATAAGGTAACACTCACAGGTTCCAGGAACCTGGATATCTTCGGGGCCATTATTCAGCCTGCCACACCCATTTTCCAGATGGGGAATTTGGGGCTAGAAAGGTGAGATCACTTGCCCATGACCAGGCAGGATTTGGCATCTGATGCCTGGAGATCTGGGGCCTGACAGCCAGGGGGAAATTATTCCCTGCAGGGTTAATGGGACTGGGGAGTCCCCCAGGAAGGCCTGGGGCTAGGGCTTGAGGGATATTGGCTGCCCCTCTGGCCTAAGGGGGTCTCCTTGGGCTGGGGAGGGGATGGGAGCAGTAAAAGTAAGATCTGGTGCAGGTCTGTGGACTTGACTGCTCCTAACCCATCTCTAGTGGACCTCTGGACACCGGGCTGGATGAAGCAGGGCTTCTCAGACCCTCCTTATTCCAGAGAAACCGTGGGGGCAAAGGAAACGGGCCCTGGGGTCTATAGCAGACCATTTTTTGCCCCCCTCCCTTCCCTGTCCCCTCCACGTGATTTTGCTTCTAACACCCTCACCCCCACACCACATCCCCCGCCCCACCCTTGGCTCCTAGAACAGCTTGGCCTGCACAGAGATTGTGATTGGGAATTTACTGCCTCTAACCTTTCCCCTCCCCAGGCCTCGTCCAAAGACTGACAGCATGAAGGCCCTGTCACCGTGTCCTGAGTGGGGACAGCTCTGGCCCCATCTTCTACTCCAGAGTCCCCTGTGGGATCAGGCTGCAGCCACCCTCCCGGGATGTCGCCTCAAATCCCACCCTGCTCAGCTTCCTCCTTTTCCCCCTCCGGATCTGTCCGCTCCTTTACTGGCCTGCGGAGGCACCATTTCCTTACCGAATCACTTGCATACAAATCCACATCACTGAGACGGGCCACCTCTGTGTTTTCAAGCATCCACGCACATTGTGCGTCCTGCCCCGTACCATACATACCTGTGCGATTTCCTTTAAAAGTATTTCCTGCGAACGGCCTTCAAGCAACATGCACCAAGGTGTGGGTGTGGCTCAGACACCCCTGCACACCCACCGCGTGTCCCGCATGCATTCGTGGGGCACAGCGGGAGAGGCTGGTGGGATGTCTTGTCCTAAGTGCCACGGTCTGTCACACCCACCCCTCTTCAGTCGAGCAGTCAGAACCCCAGCCACAAAGGCAGGCCACACAGCACGCCAGACTCTGACCTTGTTCCGATTTCTTTATTGAAAAATTAAAGTCATAAGCTCTGTATATAAATACACTGACATCGCTGGTCACCTGCAAGGCCTCTGGGATAGGCTGGGGGTGCGGTGGGACACTGAGGGCTGGGGGTCCCCAGGGGTGAGGAGAGGGGAAATAAATAATAAATACTATGGCAGGGGGTAAGGAGCCAGGAAGAGGGGGGTGTGGAATGGGAGGGGGTTGCTTGATGCTTATTTGTGGCACTAAAGGTCCTGTGAGATGCCCCCCCTAGGGGGGGTGCTGTGTCCATGAATTCACATGTGGCCTCACCCCAGATAAAGGCTCAGACATCTGAGGATGGGCCAGGCCCTTGCTGGCAGGGAAGGGGGACACGGTGCCCCTTATCCAACCCAGAGGAACAGGTCCCCGCAGGCCTCAGGTGGACCTTCTCTCCTTCCTGAACCCACGCTTGTAGTGGGCGGCCTACTGTGTACACTGGGCATGGCCCAGATCCTGCCCTGCCCTCCTGTCTGCCTCGCCGGGCTTCCTTCTCCTGATTCTGGGCCAATGGGCCGGGAAAGAGCGGGGGGCGTCTTCCTGCTCCCTGGCCACGCAGCCCCGGCCCTCATGGGGCTTGCTAGTGCCAGGAGGGAGGAGGGACTGGGGCCAGGGACTGGGCAGCAGCGGGAGGCCGTCGGGCTTCTAGAGCATCACATTGAACTCGGTGACCAGAAAGTCGATGTAGTCCCGCTCCTTGGTCTTGAAGGCCTCGGCAATGATGCGTGCGGCCTCCCGATGTTCCTTGCCCCGAAGCGTCAGCCCGTTCACCTCCAGGATCACGTGGCCCACCTTGAGCTGCCCACAGTTGTGGGCCGAACCGCCTCGCTGTAGGGGCAAGACACCGGGCAGGGGCACACGGGGCACCTGAGGGCCAGGCTGGCCGGGCTTTGACACCCACTGGGTCAGACCCAACACTGCCACGCAGGCTGCCACCTGGGTGTCTGCTGCCCTGATGAGGAAAACTGAGGCTCCGTGAGGGCAAAGGGCCTGGGTCTGCCCGGGTGCCAGAACCCTGAGATGGCGAGAGGGGCCTCAGGGGGCGGGGACACCTGGTCCAGTGGGGCCCCTGGGAGGTACCTGAATTGTGACGATCCTAGGCAGGGGCTGGCGGGTGTTGGCACCACCCTCGATGGCGATGCCCAGGGTGGCTGCACTTTTCTTCACGCGGACCAGGGTGGACGTGGGCTCCAGGAGTCCGGGCTGCAGGTGTGACCAAGGAGACCAGAGGCTGAGGCCTTCTCGGCGGACAGGCATGGCTGGGGGGGCCGGACTGGCTATGACCCGTCCCCTGGGTCCGAAGGGCTCAGCCTCCAGCCCCGTGCTGGGAGCCGACAGTGTGCTAGCGCCAAGCTAAGAACCTGGAGTTCTCGGATCGCTAACTGCTTCAAAAATCCCTGTGGCTCAGGAGGCGAGGGGCTGGCCCGGGGCTGCCTCGTGGTGGCTCTAGGACTGGGACCCAGGCCTGACTGCTTTGGCCCATGTGCCATCTCAGAACTGAGCTTGAGGACCCTCGAGACCCTCTTTTGGTGATTGGCTTGTCAGTGTCAGTGGCCGAGGGAGGACCTAACCTGGAAGGCCTGACTCCTGACACAAAGGTCTTTTCTGTACCCACAGCCCTCCAGGGATGGGGGCTCCCTTCCTCCTCATGGGCCCTTGTCAAGCTGAATCCTGGTTGGGGACCTCCTGCTCCCCACCTGGGGCCCACCTCCTGCCCCCCGACCCTTGCCCCAGTCCTCTGCATCCCCTCCTCCTCGCTCACCGGTTTGGCGGCCCCTTCTGTGGTCCTCTCATTCCGAGGCGGCTCCTTGCTACTCCTGCTCTTGGTGGATGCCATCTGTCTGCCTCGGCCTGGGGCGCTGGCCTCTGCCTCGCCGGCATCCACGCCACTGTCCTCGCTCAGGGTCTGCCCACTGTCCGAGAGCTGGGAGAGCGTGGAGGCTGCTTGGAGTCAGGGGACAGAAGGACAGTGATGGTTTAATACAGCTAGGGTCAGGGAGGGCTTCCTGGAGGAGGTGATGGAGCTGCAGGCTGGAAGTCTGTGGGGATTCCCCAGGCACACACGGACTAGGCAGGAATCACAGGGCTGGAAAGAGGAGAGACTTCCAGACACCTTTCCATCACTGAGACCTGCCCTTCCGGCTGGGTCCGGCTCCAAGACAGCCAGAATTTCTGTTCTGACCACCCAGTTTTCAGCCCGTGGCATAATGATTAAAACAGAGGTCAGGAGGCAACCCCAGCCTATAAATGTGGTTTGTTTTTTCTTAACTTGCACAATGCTGTCAAATTTTAATGATGAACTAACACATTCAAATTAGGATAATTCACATAAAATTAAATTTCTAGCCCCTCAAT
The DNA here is from genome assembly GCF_006229205.1 of Suricata suricatta. Lineage (NCBI taxonomy): Eukaryota > Metazoa > Chordata > Mammalia > Carnivora > Herpestidae > Suricata > Suricata suricatta. The sequence goes on along the minus strand of NC_043712.1, from coordinate 18,939,897 downwards.
TAAAAAGTAGAAAGTTTGGGGTGTCTGGGTGGCCCAGTTGACTAAGCATCCAACTTTGGCTCAGGTCATGACCTCATGGTTTGTGAGTTCCAGCCCCGGGTATCGGGCTCTGCACTGGTGGTGCAGAGCCTGCTTGAGATTCTTTCTTTCTCTGGCCCTCCCCAACTTGCACGTTGTTCTCTCTTTCTCAAAATAAATAAACAAACTTTAAAAGAATGGAAGGTTTGCCATGCCTGGTCTGGGCCCTCCACAGCCCCTAGCTGAGTGGTGGGCACAAACCCTCATTCACTAGTCAACCGAAGCTGTGTCACTGTGTGGATCATGGCTTGGCCCCTAGTTTGGGACACTCTAGAGTCTGCCAGGTCAGGTCTGAATCCCCTCTGGCCAGCTGTGCAACTCAGGGTGAGTTACACAGCCTCTCTGAGCCTCTGTGTTTTTGTTTCATACAAGAGCAAGGACACCCATCTAATGGCGTTATTGTAATGCTGAGCAGATATGATGTGTAGAGTGAAGCCAACAAGAGAACAGGCTTATGCTACGCTTCTCTGTTCCACAGTTACTTTCTGTGCCTCAGTTTCTTCGTCTGCACCATGGGGAAATAGCACCAGCCCCACAGGGCTGTTGGGAGGGTTAGATGAGGTGCTAACAGAGGCCAGGCACCGAGGACCACATCCGGCACACAGGAAGTACTGCACGATGGACCGCTTTCATCACAGTGTGCTAGGCTCCGGTCTCTCTCACCACATCCTGCCTTCCCTCACCGAGCTCCTGAGCCCAGAGGCCCTGCACTCTGCATCCTAGCTTGTCCACTGCTTGGCATACAGCAGGAGCTCCGTTCACACACCCACCCTGACCTGGCCAGCCCCCTTCCCTGGCCACAGCGGGGTCTATATATCACTTTAGCCACAAGATGGCAGCAGAACCCAGCAAAAAGCACCCAACTTGCAACAGAGGCCATCTGGAATGCACCTACGTTCCCAGCTTTCTGGGGGTGACAAGCTGCCCCCTACCTCCTCAGTTGGGAACCCCTGAAAACCCAGGGGCCGCAGCCTGGCCCCAGGTGTCTGGAAGGTCCAGCCTGCACTCTGACCTTGCAGCCCCAGATCTGGAGACCTCCAAGGGTCTCAGACACCATAATTTCAACACCCCCTGCCAGGCCCTGGGGACTGAGATCATAGTCGGAGACTGCTGGGGGACCAGGTCTGGAGGTGCTGGAGGAGGAGCCCAACCCTGCCAGCGACCTGGCGGGCTGTCCCCGAATCTCCACCTGCTGGCTCGTCTGTGGTCCTCCAACTCTAAGTGGCAGAGCCAGGCTCACACTCAAGTCAACATGGGCTCAGGACCGGTGAACACACACTTCCACACTCCGTGTCAATGGGCAGATCCACCTGCAGGGGCCTGGACGTCCCCATGACCACCGAGCGGGCCCCCCAGCCCAGGCCCCCAGCCCCAGCCAGTACTCACTGCGCGTCTGGGGCAGCGCCCTCACTTCGTTCACGTCCGGCTCGCTGTCCGGCCGGTGCACCTCCACCATGACGAAGTGCTGGTTTGTGCCCGTCATGTCCGGCCGGCTGGAGGGGGAGGGTGGCGGGAGGCAGCCCCCTGCCAGCATGGCCTCTGCCGGGGGGCTTTTGAGGTGCTGTGGCGACTGGACTCGGGGGAAGGGGCCAATGGGGCGCTGGCTGACCAGGGCCAGGTGGGCGTCCAGTGGCCTCTTGGAGCGGGCGTTGGCAGGGGAAACAGAGGCATAGATGGGGGAGGAGGGCGGGTCTTGTGCTGAGGGGGCCCCCAGGGCGGGCGCAGTGCCCGCCGGCGGGCTGTGGTTCCGAGGGGCCGAGAAGACGATGCCCGAGTGGGAAGACGCGGAGGAAGGTGCCTGGAGGTCCTCCTTCCCTGGCTTCCTCTGCTGGGCAGGCGGGCGGCTGTGGCCTTGGGCCAGAGGGGGTGGGGGGGGTGGCGGCTTGTAGCCAGGCAGCCCCTCCGTGGTGGCTTTGACGTCATCCTGCCAAAAGACCCAACAGGAGTAGAAGGAGTCAGAGCCCATCGTGGCTGGAAGAGAGGAGCCCCGAGCAGGCCAGGCCCCGGCTGGAATTCCGTCCTGCTCGATCGGCTCTTGGCTACACGGCCCTGAATAATGCAACACCTGAGTGGAAAGCTTCTCCCCCATCTCAGCAGCTGATAAGCGTCGGGATCTTGGCCTGCATCTCTGAGGAATGGCATCGGTACCTTTGGGAACTGAAGTTCTTGGCCTCGCCAGGGCTTGTCACAGGGAACAACACTTAATTAAGAGGTGGGTGCAGAGAATGGGAAAACAACAACAACAACAAAATGAATTTCTTTGGCTTTTCTTTTTAGAAGGGTATCATGGCCACTAGAGACAGCAGGTGTGCAGGACCGGAGGGAGAGGGAATGGGTAGAAGGTGACAGTCCCAGGGGCTTGGTGCTGGGCAGGTCACAGCACCTCTCTGGGTGCATCTCTGAGCAATGGGGAAACCTGCCTCTAGCCGGCAGAGGGGAGGGGAGGCGCAGAACCACGAGTGTAACGTGCTAGCAGGTGCCTGCCACACACAGCAGGTGCATGGGGAGTAGCAGCCATGGCTACGGTCTTTGTTCTTCCCTCTCCACCTACGCCAACATCCAACACTTGCAGAGCTCGGATGGCGGTGCGGGCACTGTCCCAAATGCTTTACTTAAATGAATTAATTTACCTCTTGCCACAAACTTGCGGGGTAGGTACATGATTATCACCCCCATTTTATAGAGGGGAGAACTGAGGCACAGAGAGGTTAAGAAATTTTCCCGACGTCACACAGTCACTGGGATTTGAACCCAGGCAGCCTGGCTCCAGAGTCCAGGCCGCTCAGAAAGTTATTTGGGTCAGAAACTGCCAGGCGGTGTTGCTGGGCACACAGCTGAGGTCACATATAACTCCCATTTCCAGGGTGGTCACGTGGCCCCTTCAGGGAGTCCACACACTCCGAGTTCCGTACTTGTGATGATACTGTTCAGATAACATTATCGAAAGTAACACCAACTCGGAAACAAACAGCCTGACTCCGCCTAAAACCCCCAGTCTAGCTGCTGGAGGGGCCCAAGGGATGCCCTTGGGCACAGGCCTGGGGCTGAGGGCGCCTGGCTCTCACCGAGAAGCCAGTCCCTGGGGCCTCAGGCAGGCCAGGGAGAGAACTAGGGAGGGCCTCACCAGGGAAACATCTGGGAGGGCGTTCATATTGCCCTGGACAGCCTCACCGGTTTCCTCCAGGTCCAGAGTGTTCTAGAAACGGAGAAGAAAGCAATGTGAGCAAATATAAACCAAAAGGGAAACAGCAGTTTGCCCTCCGAGATACCAAAATCCCTGCTGGGCCCCGTGACAGCTTCCTGTGGCTTCTGTGGGTCCTGACAGGCCTCACTCTTGTAGACTTTACGCATGAAAATTAATGTCAGTTTTCCTGCCAGTCATTTTGAAATCAATTTTTCTTCGAGGCTTCTCCAGGCCTCCCCTGAATGAGCTGGGGGTGCTGTGGGGTGGCTCTGGCCTGAGAATCCCCAAAGCTGGGCTCCGGTGCCCTGCCCCACATGCTCGGAGCTACCGAAGCCCACGGCTGCTCATGGACAGGATGCCCAGGAGACGTGAGTGGGGAAAGGCTCTCTTAATTTTTAACTTAATGGCTTCAATTGTGAGGCAGGTGGTGAAAGTTTCAGTAGACCTTCTTTTGCAAAAATGCCCATTTCTTGTTTCCTTTTCTAACTCCCCGGAAGAAGCCTCAAGCTCCGTCTAGTGGGGCTGAGCTGCTGGGAGGCCAACCCTCGGCAGTCCCTGGGAGGCTGAGCAGCGCCCCTCTCTACGGGAGCTCTCCTGAGGGCTCGGGGAGCCACGCCTCCACCCACAGAGCCCAGCAGAGCAAGAGCCTCCACAACCAGCACCTAGCTCACGTCTCAGGTGCAGCCCTCCTCACTGCACAGTCTCAACGCTCTACTGCGGGCCGGGGGCCACAGAGGACGTGAGGCTCCACCCTTGCCTTCTGTAGCCTAGAGACAGTGGGCTGGACACAAACAAGCAAGGAGGAGACTGTGCACAGAGGTAGGAGATACAGGCATAGAAGCAGCGTGGGAGGGGTTATCAAGGAAGGCTTCCTGGAGTAGGGAGCATAGCTTAAAGCTGAGTCTTGTGGGCCTCGAGCTGGGCAAAGGAGGGAATGACGGCATTTCAGAGGGAAGGGCATGAGGGCATGAATAAAGCAGGAAGGAGGTTTGAGAATTTTTGAGCAGGTCCCCATGACTCAAGCATGGAGCTGCTGGGACTTGAGGCTGAGGGCAGTGGTTGCCATGGAGACATGGTCGCATTTGTCTTCTATGAAGATTCCCTTTGCTCACTTCCTCTCCAGCCATGCTAGAACAATGCAGGCGTGTTGGGGCCCTCACACTGGCAGTTCCCTCTGCCTGGAAGAGCTATCCACAGGGATGCTTTGTTCTTACCTCCTTCAAGATCTTCCCCCAAAGTATCACCTCCTCGGAGAAGGCTATCCTGACGACCCCACCTCAAATCATAACCCCCATCCCTATCCTGCTTTATGTTTCTGCTTTAGACCGATCACTATTCTTCACTAATCCTTGAAATCTAAATCAGGCAACACATAGCTCATAACCCTCGGAGTCTTTCCATTCTCCCTGGAGAAAATTCCAAAGTCTGCAATCACTGTGCCCAATGCGTGGGCCCTTTCTTGCTACTCCTCCAACAGGAAGGGATGGTCCCTGCCTCAGGGCCTTTGCACTCACTGGTCTTCCTTGCTGTCACGGCACTCCTGACTCCCTGACTTCATTCAGCTCTGACCTCAGCAAAGCCTTCCTGGACCAGCCCTGTCTAAAACAGCACCCCTCCGCACCCCCATACCACCTCTAACCCCTGACTCTGCTTCATATTTCTCAGATTTATCACCACCTGATGTTCTATTACTGCTTTGCTTATTGTTTGTCTCTCCCATTAGAATAAAAATTCCTCAAAGGTAGGACTTGTGGCTACATGATCCCTACGTGATCCTGTGTTTAGGATAGTTGCCGCTTGATAAATATTTACTAGGCAAATGAATGAATCGATGGGTGAATGAATGACTCCATCACTCTGGCTGTCATGTAGGAGAGGCCCCAGCAGGCAGCGAATTGAGCAGGGCAGCGACTCCAGATCCTGGTAGAGGGAGCAGGAACCATGAAGGCAGCGGGCTGGGAGGGAAGGGGTCCCCTGAGGCCATGCTCCCTGGGGCACAGGCTCTCAGGTGGCTCCGCACTGACTCCCATCTCGAATGATACTCCTGGAGCCTTGAGCATTCTGGGTGGGCAAATGGCCCGTAATCACGAAGCCAGTCACGGGAACCCACCAATAAGACACGAGGCTCTCCCAGTTTGGAGCCTTTCACACCCAAGGCTCCTCATCTGGCCCTGCGACGCCTCTGGGGGCAAGGCCAGGCTGGGACGTCTGCCCCATTTTACCAGCAAAGCGGAGGCTCACAGGCAAACCTCAGCGTCCCGTCTCCAGCCCCGTCCCCTGCGGGCTGCTGGCAGCCTCGGCAATGCAGACGATGGGGGACCCTTGGCGGGGGCGTGGGGGACAGTGATGGGGCTGCTCTCCCACTCACTGGCTAAGCGACATTGCTTCTGGCTCTCTGAGGTCACATTCCACTCTGCCACTCACAGCCAAGTGACGGAGGGCAAATCATGGATGTGCTCTGTGCCTGGTTCCGCGTCTGCAGAATGGGTTAACAGTGGTCCCTCTCACGGGGCTGATGTGTTAACACTAAAAACTGCTCAGAACAGGGCCTAACACAATATACGAGGGCCGGCCACTGTTACATCAGAAGTTTGGGCCCACATGAACACTTCAGTGGAAGGGAAAGAGCGGTCTCCTCCTCCCGAACGCAGGGAGGCCGGTGCTCCCAGAAAGGGTACAGCTGGGCACCAACTGCCCAGGGTTAAGGTGAATGGCGAGGCAGGGCCGGTTGTGTGCAATGACTTTCCGAGAGGGGTCAGAGGCCTGGAAGGCATCTGTGGCGAAGGAAAGAGGGACCTCTGCCATGCCAGCTGCTGCCACCTGTCCCCAGATTCAACCTGCAGGCAACCTGGGGGCCCAGGTGGAAGCCCATGGCGGGACCAGAGATACGAGATTCTGTCCTGTTCTGGCACTTTCAGAGTTTTGAGCACTCATCTGGGCAATGAGCAGCTTCGGCTCATGGGGACACATGTGTCCCCAACACCCAGCGGAAGGCCACGCACACAGTGGGTGCCCACACACTTCCGCTTGGGATCACTGATGGGGCCGGCGGTCATATCAGGGCCCTTCCCAGGGAGGGAGGAAGCATCGGAGCCCCAACCACACAGGCATGTCTTTGCCACGCACCGCAGAGCAGGTGCGACCTTCTCTCAGAAAGGGATCAGAGAACCATCCACAGACCGGGGATGACTCTGTGTGGGAGGCAGGTGCTCAGAGCCTCCCTGGCTCACATTGTTTACACTTAAGCTCAGAGCGGGAGTGACCTGCCCAAGATCACGTGGCCAGGCTACAGCAGGTCAGGTGTCTAATCTGGATGGGGGTGGCCCCAGAGCCCAGGCAGCACTACCCCAGAATTGAGCAGGGCCCTGGGAGGACCCTCTCTGAAAAGAAGCAAGGCTGTTGTCACGGCCACCTCCCCCCTCCCCCATTCTTTGCTCTTAATAGCATCCCAGAGCCAATACAGAAGGCAGGGATGGGGAGTCGGGAGGGAGAGGGTGAGGGTGAGGGGGTACACACATCCAGCCCTGGGAGGGAGGCCTTTAGTGGAGCAAGCAGCAGACTGGCAGAGCCCAGCCCGGCCAGACTCCATCTGCCAGACCTGGACGCTCAGGGGCCCCGAGTCCCCGAGCCATGATCCTTGTGCTTCTGAAATAGCTGCAGACAGCAGGCTGAGAACCTGGGGATGCGTCAGCAGAAACGCTCGAGGAACAGGCTTCGAGAGGAGGATCAAGGTCAGAGCTCACGCAGGAGCCAGCTTGCATGTCCGGCCTCCTCCCCGCCCTGTTCCAGCCCCCGGCCCCCCGTCCTGCCAGCAGCTTGGGGCCCCGCCCCCTAGCTCTGGCAGACACCAGAGACTAGCAGAATGTTTAGACTCCGTGGCTCAAGCAGTCCTCCTAGATGAGGCCCTTCATCCATTCTACAGCTGAGGTCACGGCAGCCCAGAGAGGGAAGGCCACCTGCCCAAGGTCACACAGCAAGCAGGAGGCGGGAAGCTGGGCCATCTGCAGCATCTGACTCTGTCACTCAGACTGCTTGCCACAGGCCCCAGGACGCCTGCAGGACCTGCTGGCGTCGCCCCCCCCCCCACCCCATCTCCTTCCTCCTCAAATCTGGCAGAGGAAATGAACCTCTTTTTGTTCAAGTTGGCACGGTCAAGGCCTGTATAGCCCAGGAATCTGGTCGGAGGGAACTGTGGGGCCATAATAAACTCAGGCAGTGGAGGGCAATCACCCGTGCTGACCTCTGCCAGGTGGACTCTGGGTTCTGGAAGCACTACTGCTTCCTGGCCCAGGTGTCACCTCAGCAAAATGAGGCTCCCCCCCCAGCATCCCTTTCCCCCTGCTCCTGCCCAAATCCCCACTCTCCCTCCCTGCATCCCCTCATTAAGACAGGCGGGCTCTTACATAAAGGTGCTATTTTCAGCTCTTTGTTCTTCTTGCTTCTTTACTAGGATGTCAGGACAACAGACTCCCCCTAGTTCTGCCCCTAAATGCACCAGAGGCCTCTGGATATGGGGAAACTGAGACCCTGAGTCACCAAAGTTCCTGGACAGTCCCTTATGGGGGCCATGATTTCAGCTCGAGGCCAGTGGGAGGGACGGAGGAAGGAAAAGCAGAAGGGAGTAAGGGAGAAGGAGGAGAAGGAAGACAGGAGGGAGAAGGGGAGAGCAAGGAAGGACAGAGAAAAGCCAGGCACGGTGCCAGCCAGACCTGGGGCTGTCATTAGCCCAGCAAGGTCGGGGTGTGGGAGGGGACCTGAAAGCGAGATGAGCTGGGTAGGGCCAGAGTCCTGGTGTTCTCAGAGGACAGCCAACCCGCTGGGGGTGAAGGGGACAGGACTGGGGGGTCTGAGAGGAACATGGTGCTGGAACCGGGGGGTGGGGGGGGTGGCCATGCTGGTAGAGACAAGACCAGTGTCCTCCCAAGCTCTCCAGGCACAGGGTGGGGCTGGAAGTCTGGGAGTTGATGGGGAAGGGCATCGGGGTGAACTGGGAGAGAGAGGGCCCCCCAAAAAGGGGCCTGGAACCCACACTCGCCGGTGCGGCTGAGACAGTGGGAACTGCCCCGGTGCCCGGCCAGCTCTGGGTGCTTTTACCAGCTGTACCCTCCTGCCTTCCTGTTGGACCACTGAACTACAGACGTGTCCGGGGAGGGGGGTAACTGTGTGCACAGACAGACTTCCTTCCGCCGTCCTGCATCTCCCTCCCAATGGGCTCAGGAGCAGGGCTTCATTCAGCGGACAGAGAGTGTGACCCAGAATCTCCAGGTCAGCGTTGGAAGAACCCTTAAGACAGGCACTGGAAAGCAGGGCTCCAGAAGGGAGGAAGTGACCTGGGAACCTAGCTGAGGGAAAACGCCGTGTCTCTCTCTGCTTTAACCTCCAACTCAAATGTCACATCTCCTTCCTTATAAATGGAAGCAACGCAGCCAGGTGGAATCAGGCTCTGGAGAAGCAGGGCTGGCCGATGTCCACTTGTCCTGTTTGCTGGAAACAGCATCCAGCACCTCCTGTCCCCCAAGGGCAGGTGTGCCACAAAGGACTGGCCGGGACGTCCATTCCTTATTTCAGACACAGGCTGAGGCAAGGCTGCAGCCACCCCAATGCTCACTAAAGCTTCTGGGGAGTTTATGGCTCCGACAGTGCAGGGGCTGATGCCGGGCTGCTCAGGAGGGAAAAGGCTGTTCTGCTCAAGCCGAAAAGCCAAGCCTCACCCTGGACCTGGCATCCCGAGACTGCAGCAGCAGCTCCGCCGGGGCACCCATCTGCATGCCCCTCTGAGCTCCCTCCACACACAAGGGAAACATCTTACAAGATGAAAACAAGGCTGCCTGAGTTGGTTGAACGTCCAACTCTTGATTTCCCCTTGGGTCATGATCCTGAGGCCGTGGGATCGAGCCCCACATTGGGCTCTTGCAGGGCATGGACTTAGGACTCTTTCTCTCTCTCTCTCTCTCTGTGCCTCTCTCTCCTGGTCACACATGCTCTCTTTAATAAAAAGAAACAAAAAGTGCAAATAGGATCATGTCCCTTTCTTACTAAAGGCCCTCTGTGGTGTTCCAGGTTTTCAGGATTAAGCCCAAGTCCCTGGCGCCTCCTGCTGCTAAGCCCCCACCCTCCCCTCTTCGTCCCGGGCATTCTGGTCCTCCTGACCTCCTACAGTGCCTTCCAGGGTCCATAAGCCTCGAGCTCAGGGCCCTTGTGCGTGCCGATCTGGCCCCTCGGCTGCCTGGCCTTGTGCTGCCCAGCTGATGCCAAGGACTTCAGATCTCAGCTCGAGCATCTCTTCCCCGATGTCCCGGGTAGGTCGGGGACCGGAGCATGAACTATGTAGGCAATGTGATTCCAGGCTGCCTCCTGGACTAGACGCGCTAAGCCTTAGGACAGCAGGTGCTGTTGTCTGTTTCGTGCACGGCGACCAGTGTCCTGCTCGTGTGGGGCATGGGGGAGGCCCTCCGTGAGTGCTTGCTGCAGGAGTGGCTGCTGAACGAGCAAGAGGCTGGGTTCCTTCCCGCTTCCCCACTGCAGGAGGGCTTGACCTGCAGAGGACTCTCTAAACCCATCCAGGCTGGACCCAAGGCAGCACAGAGGAACCAGGGAGAAGGCCTCTGTCTGCTCCCTGTTTCTGGACAGAGCTGCCTTGACAATCAGCGGGTCTCTGTAACTGAAAGGGCCTGAGACAGGCCTGGGCTTCTCCACCCACTTTCCGCCCTGGATAAGGAGGAAAGTACAGAGGAGACCACAGGGGAGCAAAGTGCTCCCAGCCACGCCCAGCACCCTTTTCCCACCTCAGCACACGGGAACAGGAGTAGTAAGGCCTTTAGGGGCAGGGCCCCCGCTCTAGCATCCTTTGTTGGGCCCACAATGCCCCTTTCCAGGTGCGTGAGAGGCCTGGAGTGCAAACCTCTCCATTCTAGGTGGAAAGGGGCTGTGGTTAAGGCTGGCCTTGGCCTCTACGACCGCGGTTCTCCCAAAGGCCTCTGCGGTGCCCTTTCCCAGCCATGAGAGCATCAGCAGAATGGGCTCCCAAGTACCCCACACTTGCAAGTCTGCTCCTGAGCTCACGGGATCTTCACGGCGACCCACACGTGGCTGGGCTTATCAGCCAGTGTACAGATGCAGAAACACCGAAAGCTTGTCACTGGCCCAAGGTGACACGGTTTCTACTTGGGGAGAGCCAGCCTCCATCTGTGGAACTCGGACACAGGCATTTGAACAGAGTCCAGAGGTAGGTGAGCTCCATGGGACACAGGATTTGGGCCACAGGATTTGGAGCCTGTGCCCCTCTGCACCATATAAAGAATTCGAGCAACGGCATGCAGGCCTTCATTCTGCTCTGCTTTCCTGGCTGACATCTGTATGGGAGGGGAATGACATTGGAGGCACGAAAAGTTCCCAGGGCTGGCTCTCTATTAGACAAATGGGAAATAAACACAATTTGTCCATGGGGTAAGAGGCTGCATCTGATTTCCTTTGATCGATTTTGTCTGGCTTGAGGGAACGTGGCTGCAGAGTGAGCCACATGTAACCTGGATTGATAATGGCACGGTGCGATCTGCGGAACTGGGGCCGTCTGGGGCATCTGGGTCACGAGAGCCAGCTGCCTGTCACTCTGCCAGCCAGAATGCCAGAGCAAAGGACATTTTCCTATGACATGGGAGGTGGATGTTTAGAAGGCTGGAATGTTAGGAGATAATCCTGGGCAACCAGGGAGTTCGGACTCACTGCAGTTTCTGCTCCACACTCCCCGGTCCCCAGCTCTGTCCCTGAGCCCAGCTGGCACTGGGCACACAGACAGGAGAAAGATGCGGTCCCTGCCTGTGTCCCAGCATCATCTCCTGTTTCCCAGGGAGGGCAAACTTGGGGAGAGGTTGGAGCCACGTGACAGGCATTTTAATATACAGGAAAGCAGGTGAGCTCCAAGAGGTACGGGATTTGGGCCACAAGAAAGACTGGGGGGGGGGGGGGTTGTGGGTCACTCGGCCGCACTGCAGTAAACGCTCATGGGCGCATGCTGGTGTTGCAGACCAGTGCACTTGGTGATAGTAGGTTAATAGTGAACCCTGACTCCACCACGTCCTAGCTGAGTGAGCTGGACCAAGTCCCTTCTCTCTCTGATTTGTTTTCTTCCCTGTACAATGGAGAACACGGCTGCACCTGCCTGTCCTACTTACTGGGAAGGTCAAAACAGACACAACTGGAAAAGCCCTATCACAGCCCCACGGAGAACTCTCCAAAATACCACTACTGCTATTATTAACAAAGGCCCCAATTGCGCCTGGGTGGCTCAGTTGGGTAAGCATCTGACTTTGGCTCAGGTCATGATCTCTCGGTTCACGAGTTCGAGCCCTGTGTCCAGCTCTGTGCTGACAGCTGGGAGGCTGAAGCCTGCTTCCGATTCTGTGTCTCCCTGTATCTCTCTGTCCCTCCCCACGTTGTGCTCTGTCTCTCTCTCCTTCTCAAAGATAAAGAAATAAAACGTTAAAACAAATAAGGCCCCAATTATTAATATGGGCCAGGCTCTGGGCTTGGCACTAGGGTTTCAACGGGGACTCCAGACACAATCGCTGCTGTGATCAAGCAGAGCAGCCAGCCAGGCTGGTAAACGTTATTAGAACATAATGAGACAAAAGTCACGACAATGGGAAACGCAGGGGGCTGGAGGAGGTACAGGGAAGTCAGAAAATCAGGGATGTCTTCTGGGAGAAGGTGGCATGTGGGCCTAGGGTTGTTGCACACGTAGGAGACGGGTTGGCTGTGTGAAGTGGGAAGAACATTCCAGACAAGAGTTTATAGCATGTGAAAGGCCAAGAGGTCTCTCACCAGCCCCACAGCACAAAAATGATCACCCTCATCTTACAGATCCTAAAACTGAGCTCAGAGAGGTAAACTCACTCTCTGAGGTCACACAGCAAGGAAGTGGCAGGGCCGGGCTCTAAGCAGAGAGCACTGTCACTCCAGAGCCTGAGGAAACCTGATGAGCTGGCGAACAAGAGGCACAGTGAGCATCAAGGACAACCCCAGTTCCCCACCAGGGTGGGTGCCGATGCAAGGGAGTGGCGGCGGGAAGGACCACAGCCCCTACCTCCGCCCTGGCTAAGGGCCTCCCCCAGCCCCGCCCGGCAGGAAGGACGGTACCTCCATCAGGTCTATTAGCCACAGCAGCCGCTCCTGGGGAGGAAGGGTGGGCAAAAGGCAAAAAGAAAAATACATCAAATAAATAAATATTAGGGATGGGGTGGGTACAGCTGCAAGCCCTCTGCCAAACATGCCCGCATGCTCACACACACATAGAGAAAGCAAAACAAACTCAATTCTCTAAGATCCCTTGTCTATTTCCTTTCAGTGCTTTGGCAGGAATAAAAGACAGATGAGAAAAAGGCTCAGTTGCTGTAACTAGGCCTCCTTCATTATAACTGCCTCCTTGAAGGAAACAGGGGTCACCAGGGCTCTGCAGAGATGACACTTGTCCTTGAGAACCGCTGTCAGAAGATGGCCATTCACCTTGGGGCAACCTCGGGGCCTTGCCAGCAGGCGGGGCTGGGTCATCACCCCCATTCGGCAGATGGAGAAACTGAGGCTCAGAGAAGTGACTTGTCCAAGTCCAAGGTCACCCGTGTTACTGAAAGGCAGAGCCTGAAGAAGGACCTTGTTCAGGAGACTGGATTGGAGAACACCTGGCTTTCAGAGGGGCTGAACCCTATGCTGGTAGGAACGATCTAGGTCTGAGGGTTAGAGCCCCAGGCTGTGCATGTGAGGGCACCTGAGGCTGGAGGGGGGGGCATGGCAGATCCTCAGCCCAGTGCTTCCAGAAGCCCCCAAGCATCTGCAAGACCCTGGATACAAACCTCAAGGTCTCTCCAGCCATGTTGGGGGATGTTAGAAAGAGCAGAGGTCTCACCTGCCCTTCGGGTGTGGACAGCATTTCCGGGGTGCCAGTGCCAATAGGGAGATTACTCATTATTTAATCTTCCCAACAAGCTGGGCATAGCAGCATCGCTGCCCCAGTGCAAGTGGGGAAACTGAGGCACTCGGCAGTAAAGCCTGTAGCGGAGACTGCTGGGGGCCAGCACCTTTCAGGTATGGGGGGCAAGGCCACTGCAGGCCAGAACACTCAGCTGGACACAGTAGTTACCCTAATTGCCATCAGAGCCTTGGGCCATTCTACCCATGAGGAAACTGAGGCCCAGAGAAGCCAGGGCTTAAACCTAAATCTGCCTCCCGGGCTGGAATGCACCCCATCCCCCCCACTGGATCTCATTCTCAGAAGTACAGCTTGCAATCCCCTATAGGCTTTAGAGCAGCGGCTCATGGCTCTCGGGGTCCCACATGGATATTACTAAGGCCAATGTCAATGGAGCCGGACCCACAGAGAAATGGCCCCTTGGGCCAGGTCCCTGCAACCTGCAACCTGCTCGTCACCTGGGGGTCACATCAAAGCATGTGCACGGAGCCAAACACAGCCCTGGAGGGGAACAGCCTCTTCCCTGTCCCCGAAGTGATCTGCTCGTCCTGGAGTGGGATGCTGGCTCCATTGCAGCCACGTCCAGAGAGCCCTAGAGGAATGTCTGGAAGCATCCTGGTCACCCCAGGAAGGGACAAGGACCCCTGGGGAGGAAGGGGACTCAGAATGGTGGGGCTAGGAAGCAGAGGAATAGAAGTTCCCTAGAACTCAGATCCCCAGAGCTAAAAAAAAAAAAAAAAAAAAAAAAAAAGCCACGCTGGGGCATGGAGTCTGCAAAGCAAAAGGGGGCCACCCCAGGGCCGTTTCCCGGTGGGTGCAAGTTCATCCGTGTCTGCAAGCCACCGTATCCAACCTTGGATGTCCCCGCACCCCTGTTCCTCCAGCAGGACAACTAACTGCGTTTGTCCCAGGATGGAGACCCCACCTGTAAGAGCTCCCAGACGCAGAACTGGGAAACAGCTTCTCAGCAGTGCTTAAGAAACTCGCTTTCCCCTGCCCCTCCCTTCCTCAGGAGAGAGGTGAGGCATGGTCCAGAGACAGAAAGGAGAGCGTGAGCCCCAGCAGCTCTCCTGACCTCCAGCCCCGCCCTTCCTCCCACAAGGAGGTGACACCTGGTTCCCACACCCAGCAGCAAGGCATTTCCTCTGCCTCTCCTTACAAAGGCCTCCTGGGATTAACTTGCCTGGGCAGAACCCAGGACGGACCAGATGCTTTCCTGGAGGGCCGGTGAGCCAGGCTGGAAGTCGGGGTGGGCTCCAAAGGCAAAGCAGTGCGTCTCGAGGAAGATCCCACCACCATGACCACCACGGATGCACCTGCCACAGTTTCTTGTGGGATCCTCCCACAACTGTCACCATTTCCTCTCTTTGTCTCACGACCTGTGGTTTTCACCTTCCTCCTGGAGCCCACCTCCCCCTGCCCCAGACTGTGAGCCCAAGTGGCAAGGCCACATCTGCCTTGTTTGCTAGCTGTCTCCCAGAGCCGTGCCTGGCACGCATCAGGCATTCAACGTTGATGCGGTTGTTTCTTTTTTCCCCAGGGAAGAGACTGAGGCTCAGAAAGGCAAGGCCCAGAGCTGGTAAGGGGTGGCGGTGAGATTCACACCGAGACTGGTCTCACTGCAAAGCCAGGATCTTGACGCCCCGCCCTCGCTGACCATCGAGCAAGGCCCAGGGCTGGGGTGACTCACCCTGGCAGAGCTGACCGTGGTGGAGGTGCCGTGGCTGCCTGTGGATGAGCCTGTGTCGCTGCAGGAGACCATGGAGTAGGTGTCCCCAGCCCCAGGGCCCGGGGGCTGCCGTGCTTTCATGGACTCGATCTCCTGCCTCAGCACCAGGTGGTCGAAGCGGTCCAGGTCTTGGGGGGAGATGGTACCTCTCACCTCAGACAGGAGTGAGAACTGGGCATGGGGACAAACAGGGCACTGAGCCAGAGTTTCACCAGCAGGTAGGACCCATCCCCTGAGCCCCCAAATGACCTGTGTGCCAACTTGACCACTGGCCTCCCTCCTTAACCCTCCATTGCTCCCCACCGTCCTAGATGAAGTCCAAGCACGATGCCCTGGATGCCGAAACAGCATCATCTGACTCCTGCCTTCCTCTCACCCTGTCCTGGCCGGCAGCTTACCAGCAGACACACATGACTACAGCTCCCGAAACACATCAGGAAGGCCTCGGCTGTCCCGCCCACCCAGAATGCCCTGCCTTTGAACCTTGCTGCATGCAACCACTCCCAGTGGATTTAATCACTTCCTCAGTGCAGCTTCGGACCCCAGACCTCCTCTAGGGCAGGGTTCTCAAAGCTGGCAGCACGGCTCCATCACCTGGTGAGGGGGCTGTGGCAGACTCCCACCCAAATGCCACTAAATGTGTGCTCCACGTTGACACCTGTTTCCTCGGGGCCTCCATCACTGGGGACTTTATTCCCCTGTGAGTCTATGGGCCTTCCTGGGGCCAGGGGCTGCCTCGGTCACTAGTTTCTGCCCAGGGCTCAGGATCAGCCTGACTCTTTGTGGGTTCTCAGTAAAGGAGGGGGGGACGGAGGGAGGCCAGGAGGCCACGGAGCCCGGGAGAAGCTTCGCCTTGGCCTTGGCGGGGAAGGGGGAGGTTTTGGTCACCTTGGCGTGCGTGTTGAGCAGCTCGAACAGGGCCATGACCAGGGCTTCCACGGAGACGCTGCCCCTGCGGTACTCCTCCAGGTAGTAGGCCATGGTGGCTCGCTCCTGCTCGTTCAGCAGGTGCCGCGCCTGCTCCTCCAGCAGCAGGCGTGTCTGGTTCCCCAGGCTGCTCAGCGTCACCTGGGAGCCGGCTGGCCCCTTGTAGAATCCCGGCTGGAAGACAGGAAGCCAGAGGTCTGAAAATTATGCAGTCCTCTGGGGCCGAGTGGCCAGGCCACGCCAGTGACCACAGTGCAGGGGGAGGAGGTGGGTCCCTCTGTGGCCTCGGCATACCGAGCGCACCTGCGGGGGACGTAGGTGATGGGTCCTGATGCAGTGGACAGGCGGTTTTCACACCTTACCCAGTACATTTACTACGGTTCCCAGTGTATTTCCCAAGTATCTCCCCTGGTAAATCGGGGATAATAGTAAGCTTATCTCTAAACTATGCTGCAGATCTGCACCCCTCCAGGCCACAGCCTCTGGTGTCATCGGGAGGTGTGGCTAGGATGGCATCGGTGGGTGTCCCCCCTCCTCCCCTCTGCCTCCCCCATTACCTACGCACAGCTGCTGAAATGATCTTGTCAAAACAGGAATCGCGTCGTCTGGGTCCCCTGCTTAAGCCTTTCCATTATCAGATGCTGAACCTCAGAGGCCCACAGAGCCCCACGTTATCCGGCAGCCCGCCCGCTGTCTTCCCCTGTCCGGCTCGCTCACCACACCCCCTTATGCTCTTCTGGTCTCCCACAAGCCACCTTGTTGGCACAGCAGGGCTCCGTCAGGTGCTGTGCCCTCTGACTAGCTCATCTCCTCGCGCTCCTGCACCAGATTTTGTCCTGGATACTTCCATGTAACGTTCAGTTCACAGCCCGAGTATCGTGTCACCGACTCACAGGGCCTCCCCCCTCCCTCTGCGTCTCACCGCCTACACCGGGTGTCTCATCTGCTCATCTCTCTCATGTTCCCCAGCACCTCGCCTGATGGCGCTGAACGTCTCCTGTGATTAGATACAGGTGCAGGTTTGTCGGTACGTGTGGGAGTCCCCTTCGCTAGGTATGCCCTCCATGAGGGGAGGGATTGATCTTCTGCTCAGTGCCATTATCCCTGGTCCACAGAACCTGGTGGTGCTCACAGATGTGTGTGGAATGGAAAGCGGATGGATGGACAGATGGACAGGCGGCAGACTGCCCAAATGAAATGAGATCGTGCACGTGAGCGGCTCTGTGCACCTGCCAGGCCCAGAGCCCCCTACCTGGGGATGTATGAGGAAGCCACAGATACCCACTGACGCAGAGCTCCCTACCTTGTTTGTCCCTTCCGTTGTAAGGTCCCCAGGAAACCTAGGGAGAAAGACAAACGTGTTCAGCTGCATGAGCGAGCAGTTCAAACAGGCACCAGCGGGGGAAAGGCCAATCTGGAGTGGGGTGAGCAACAGTGTTGAGAGATGGCCTCCATTCGCTGGGGCTGCTCAAGGGCATAGGAACCCTCGGGGAAGGTGAGTGGCTTCCAGCTTCCTGATCCACCTCGTACGCAGCACTTCTAAAGCTGTGCAAGGTGGACTCCTGGCTCTACTGCAGCCCTGCAGGTCCAGGCAGGTGACACAAGGACAGGAGACAATAAACCGCAAAAGACCGGTGGCCTCAGGGTCAAGGCCAACCCTAGGGAGGGAGGGCGAAGACAGGGGTGACGTGGAGACCCAGAGATGGAACTTGCAGGTGCAGCTCAGCTCTAGCCCAATTTCATGGAAAAACATGCACTCAAGTCGCCAGAATTCCTGATTTTTAAAGCAGGAGCCAGAAATCCAGTTTTTTTTTTTTTGATGGGAAATCTGATGTCTTTTTAAATGTTGGCAGCTAATGAAAACATTTATGATAGCGTGCTGGCCAAAAGGGAGGGAGGCAGGAGAGAAGGAGGGAAGAGAGGGAAGGAGGTGCTCTGGGTGTATGTGGCCTGGGAGGCCACCAACCAGTCTGAGATTTCTGATAGAAATCCAAAGGGGACACGTGACACTATCAGCAAGTATGCGGCCACTGGCAACTAGAGTCACTCTATGAGTCCCAAGACCCTTTTCCTCAGGTGACTCACAGGGTTCCTCATTCCCAGAGCTGGATAGGGTCAGGGACTATGCTCCCCACTCTTCAGACGAAGCAACTAAGGGCCCAGAATTAAGTTAAGTGATCTGCCCCAGGAGGAGAGAGGTGGCTTATGTGGTTCAGCTTTCCATGGGAAATGGAGCGGGGGGGGGGGGGGGGGGGGGGGGGGGGGGGGGGGGGGGGGGGGGGGGGGGGGGGGGGGGGGGGGGGGGGGGGGGGGGGGGGGGGGAGCTGGAGAGGAGAAGGGTGTGCTCAAGGTCATGGCTTACAAATGCAAAGGACCCTGGGATGACCCAGGCTCTTAAGGGCTCTTAGAATCTTTACGGATCAGGATGGCAGGGGGGTGGCATCAGGATCGGAGGTAGCGAAGGGATGGGAGGGGACTTCCGGGGCTCAGAGAGCAGTGCTGTCTGACCCTGCTGATTGCGTGGCGGTGTCCCCAATCCGGGAACTGGCAATCCACTTGGTCTCGTCCACAGTGGTGCGGGCATGGGGCAGCCTCCCGACGTCCTTCACGGTCAGGATGAGGTGCTGGGATGACTTGAGCAGCCTGACCGCCTCATCATGCAGGATGTTGAGAAAGCTCCGCCCGTTGACCTCCAGAATCTGGTCCCCGACCTGCCAAGACCACCAAACAATGCAGTAATAATGCCTGGGCTGCGTATAGGACACTGACTCATGCCAGGGGCTGCAGAGCCCTGACGCCAGTTCTCCTCCTGGCCAGCCTGACGAGGAAGTCACAGATGCCCAGAGAGGTTATGTGGATGCCCGAGGGTCACATAGCAAAAGTCAACAGCAGAGTCGACTTTCCAATCCTGATCTTGGACCTGTGCTCCTGTCACTGGAAAGGGCCACCTCCCCTCAACCTAGCAATGGTTTAGAGAGGTGCGTTTACTACAAGTTTCCTGAGGATCCCCCACTTATCTAGAAGACAACAGCCAACCCAAAGCCATGGTGGGGGATGGGACTGGGGGAGGACCAGGCGGAGATTCCCTTTTACACCTCTACAGGGTTGAGATTTTTACCTGAAGCATGCATGTATTTCCTTAAAATACAAACAACATTTTCGTTTACTCAAGAAAGAAGCAGTGAGAAAAGGAGCCTCTTGTAAAAGCAGTAACATATCCCTTGGATTCTTACAACACTGGGCAGTTTTAATTTGTAATGCAGAAACACGCTTTTTTAGTGAAAGGATTAAAAAAAATAAGAGGAAAAAAAGTAGCTTCGGGGCGGCTGGGTGGCTCAGTCGGTTGAGCGTCTGGCTTCGGCTCGGGTCATGATCTCGTGGTTCTCGGTTGGTGGGTTTGAGCCCCGCGTTGAGCTCTGTGTTGACAGCTAGCTCAGAGCTGGAGCCTGTCTTCGGGTTCTGTCTCTCCCTCTCTCTCTTTCTCTCTCTTACTCTCGCTCTCGCTCTCTATCTCAAGAAATAAATAAAACAGGGACGCCTGAGTGGCTCAGTTGGTTGAGCGTCTGGCTTTGGCTCAGGTCATGATCTCACGGTTCATGAGTTCAAGCCCTGCGTTGGGTTCTGTGCTGACAGCTAGCTCAGAGCCTGGAGCCTGCTTATGATTCTGTACCTTCCTCTCTCTCTGACCCTCCCCTGCTCATGCTCTGTCTCTCAAAAACAAATAAAAAACATAAAAAAAAATTAAAAAGTATAAAAAAATTTTAAAAAGTACCTTTGCAATAAAAATAAACCTGAGACAGAATTACAAGAGGCTGAAGGGGAGTGAGATGGGGCGTCCGACAGACTCCCAGAATGCTACACTCGAAAGGTCGGCTGTTTCTCTTCCCTGCTCCTCCTGTAGGGGGCGCTGCAGCCCCTGGCAGGGAAGGGCCTTGAAGGGCAGCCTCCTAACGCGATTCTTCTGCCTTCTTTTCCTTCTCTCTAGCTTCCCAGCCTGCTTTTGTCACAGGATCAACCCCAGGGAGCTTCCCCAGCAGTTTTCAAAGCAGAATTTGGAGAAGGTGAGCCACCTGGGAATTTGGAAGAAAAGGAGAAGAAAGGAAGATGTGATGACGAGGCTGAGGATTGGAACCCTGGTCTCCAGCGTCTTGTCTTTCCTCTAACACCTCGCCTGCAGGTGCGGCATTTCCAGTACAGAAAGCGGAGGCAAATGCAGACTCCGCATCTCCCCTCTGCACCTGCCTGGATGTGCTCTGAGAAGGCCTGCTGCCTCTTCGCCTCCACGGGCCCATGCAACATTTACTGCACACCTATGGGGTGCCATGCTTCTGTGCCAGGACGTGGTGCTGAGCAAGACAGCCCCGCTCCTGCCCTCCCGTGGCCCCAACTCGAGAGTGGGCTCAGCTCGAGAATGTAACTGGGTCTTCCCATCAGCCTCTCCACACGGTGTCTCCAGGGCCCGACACGCAGTGAGAATTCAACAAAAATTCGTCCAATGAATGAAAAGTCAGACACCCATCCCTAGCCCCAGGGCCATCTCTGTGGCAGCACAGGGGGATCCAGAATGGGACACTAGCCTGGGGCCCCCGATTTCAAGCCACTATTTACCAGATGCTGACTGTGTGCCAAGTACCTTGTTGGTCTCTTTGCGTATTTTTTCCTTATTTAATATCCTCAACATCATTGCCCTTGACTCCACCAGAGGGAGAATGGAGGCTCAGAGATGTTAAGTAAATGGTTTGCGGTTATAGGGCTAGTGGAGAGGACAGCGAGGAGGCAGACCCAGGTTGACATGGCCCCAAGGCCTCAGGGCTGTCTCCTACTGAGCTGCTGTCGGGAGCTCTGCCTGGGGACACACGTCCAAAGCCACCATCCAGCCTTGACCGCCCAGCCCTGCCTGTGGCACCCAGGCCTGAAAACCCACCCCGTCATCAACTCTGCCTTTATTCTCCTGATAACCCCTCAGCAGGTGCAACCCTATCTCCACCTCCCCCACTCCCGGGGGCCCCCAAACCTGGGTCTTCTCCACACACCTGGGCTCCCCAGCCAGCACCCCTCCCCCATGCATTAGCCTCTAAACCGGCCTCAGACCTGCCGCCAGATTAACTTCCCTCAACATTTTGCTCGAGTGACATCCTCCTCCGCTTCAAAACCTCAATGACAACCCCCCCTCCCAATCCCGGAGGCAGAAGAGCAGTAAGGGTTAAGCGTTTCAAAGACATCAGACCCGGGTTCAAATCCTGACTGCTTCTGCCATGTCATGTGAGCTCAAGCGAATCCTCCAAGAGCTTCTGTGCCTCGGTTTCCCTGGGTGTAAAAATGGGGGGCTGCCCCAGATGCCTACAGTCGCCAGCCCAGTGTCACCAGTGAAACCTACAATTCTGTCTCTTCCCGCATCTTTGAGCCCCCTTGGTGAGCACCCAGGGTGCTGGCGGCTCCTGCTGGTCTTCTTGGGAAGAGCCTGAGATGCGACCCAACTCCTGGTTCTGGGCCTGGCATACAGCAAGTGCTCAATAAGTGCTTGTGCACCAAGGTACAGATTTGCCACTGCCCATCTTGGCTTCCACAGCCTGTCCTGGCCTCTGTCTGGGTTGGCTTTCTAGGATGCTTGGAGAGAACTAGTGTGGGCACTGGGGACTTGTTGAGGATGGAGGGCATTTCCAGCCCGGCCTCCCCCGTTCACCCACCTCATGACACAGCCCTCTGTGGGTCAGCAGCCCCGCCTGTGCCCTCCAACCTGCACAAGCCTGCTCAGCCCACCCACCTGCCCCCACGGCTCCGGGCTGGAGCCCAGCCTGCACTTTCCGGCTGCTCCAGGGTTCTGTTTTCTTAAGTAGCTCTCTCAAGAGCTTTGGCCTTTGTTAAGCTAAAGGAATCAATTTTAATCTTCCCCACATACTTTATTTCCATCCCAACAGTTTAATTAAAGGAACTAGCATCGGAGAGACCAGATAGAGCGGGGCATCCTTTTGTGTGAAAGCTTCCCCCTACAGGTCCCGGGAGGCGGAAGCAGGGGGAGGGACAACTCACTTCCAGAAGCAGCTAGCTGGCTCTCCAGAGAGGCTTGGCAGAGAACAGCTCAAACACCACAAGACGTATATACGCTAGAATAAGTACTCGGTGTGTATCCAAAACTTAAATTTAAGTGGGCATCATATATATATATATATATAATTTTTTATGTTTATTTAGTTTTGAGAGAGACAGAGCACAAACAAGGGAAGGGCAGAGAGAGAGGGAGACACAGAATCTGAAGCAGGCTCCAGGCTCTGAGCTGTCAGCACAGAGCCCGATGCGGGGCTTGAACTCATGAACTATGAGATCATGACCTGAGCTGAAGTCGGACGCTCAACCGACTGAGCCTCCAGGTGCCGCGGGCATCTGATATTTGGATTCGCTAATCTGACCACTCTGGGGGGCAGTACCAGTAACCATGGGGGGCACTGATTTAGCATGGCAGGTTCCAAACTCCGGTTCTTCCTCCGGCCCTGAGCCAGGCACCTGTCATTTACTCAGTCCTGTGAAGTCCACTTTCTCCAGCCCCACCAGAAGCATGAACATGTGTGAAGCCACAAGGTTGCTGTGCTCGTCCTATTTTTTTTCATGCCTGTTAAATGAATACGTCTCTACCAGATTTGTGGGAGGCAGTGTGGGGCTCGTGTGTGACCCACTTGGGGAACAGGTATGAAAGCAGAGTCGCCCTTGGGGAAACCTCCGCTGATGAGGGTATGGGAGCCCATCTCCATCTCCTCCCGACCCCTTCCTGTCTTTCTTCTTCTTCCAGAGTCCATTTTAAAACCGAGGTTCTAGACAGAACTGGCTTCTGGGGCCCATGCAGCCACCGCAGCCTCTGAGTTGCTCTGAGATGCTCCCATGTCTCCGTGTCTGCTTCTCTCTCGCATCCTCTACTTGCTGGAAACTTTCCCAGGTCTGACAGCCCTGCCAGCACAGGGGTGTGCATGCCCACTGTCGCTGAGAGTCCACAGGCCACTTCAGACAAATCCAGCACCTCCCTGGCTGCTCAGAGCCACATGGGGCCCGCGGGGTGTCCAGTCCAGTCCCTGTGGTGCAGCAGAAAGAGGTCCCTGGGTCTGAAGTCTGGTAACAGTGGAGCAGGAGCGGTGTGGACCTGCACTGCTCTTGAGTGCACTCTGGGTCTCAGTGTTCTCTCTGTAAAATGGGCTCGATACCACCAGCAATGCCCGGGAGCCCATGAGAAGGCAATGGGACCGGCAGCTCGCGAGAGGCTTTGATAGCCTTTCACGCACTGCCCTTCTAAACGCAGGGGATGAGCTCAGAGATGTTAAGCCACTTGCTCAAGATCCCTGGTCACACAGGATGGGGAAAAAAGAGCCAGCATGTGAGCCCAGCCTTTTGTATATCTTTGTACCCCTGCTACCTTTTCTGTGGCAAGTCCCGGCTCAGTAAATGGCGAAGGGCATGGAGATACCCATCCTTTCCACCACCTCATGCCTATTGGCTGCCCCTTCCCCTTGGTTCGTACAACATGAGGTGGGAGGTGGCACGTTTAAAGACCTTGATGGGGCTCTCTCCCCTACAAACTGAATTCTGTGTGTTTATTCAGTGCACTGTCACTTTGTCTTGCCCGCCGAGGCCAGCCCAGAGTGAGACGATGCGGGTCAACAAGACAAGGAGCCAAGAGACAAAGATGCTATGACCGCCAGGGCCTTCCAGCGGGTCTCCTAGATGTGGAGATGGACCCCTGGCCACATGGGGACTCAGCCAGGGCCACAGAGTGAGGCAAAGGCAAAGGCCAGACTCTGGAACTAGCTGACCAAGAGAACACCCACCCCACCCGGGGCTCAGTGGGACATGACCCCCTGGAGGAGAGATGGATGTGGTGTGATGGAGTGTCTAACACTGCCTGGCCTGCACACCGGATGCCGATGGGA
The DNA here is from genome assembly GCF_006229205.1 of Suricata suricatta. Classification (NCBI taxonomy): domain Eukaryota; kingdom Metazoa; phylum Chordata; class Mammalia; order Carnivora; family Herpestidae; genus Suricata; species Suricata suricatta. The sequence continues at coordinate 18,916,105 of NC_043712.1, read as the reverse complement.
AGGCCACGGAAGGATAGACAAACAGAGGTGACTTCATCTGGTTTGTCACCACGGCCACCCTATTTATCACCAGTGATGGAGGAGCAAGGGGAGGACCATAGGAGTGCCCTTTCTTTTAAGGGAAAAGAAAGACTCCTCCATCATCCACAGCCCATCCAGTGACAGGCTCAGATCTGGGACACTCCGCAAGCACAGGACACTGGCCTCTCCTGAACTTGACCCACTGCCAGGAAGCAGGAGTTCACTCCCTCCGGGTCTGAGTGGGGCACAGGAGCTCGGAGGAGGAGGAAGGAAGGGCTCAGCAGGCTTGGGGGTGACCTACCTGGGAAGGTGGGGGTCCCCTCTTCCTCCCTAAGAGACCCAAGGGAAATCAGACGACTGCTCTAAGCCCGTCTTCCCTCCAAACACGAACGAGTCCGCCTCTCGCTAAGTGGGAGGGCTCGGGGACACGGGAGTCGCCCCACTGGGTCTAATCCCAGGCTCTGTACTCACTTCTTGTGTGACCTTGGGTAATTTCCCTACTCTCTGTGCCTCAGTTACCTTCCCTGGAGAATGGGGATAGCATCAGTGCCTACCCTCATAGGTTTCAGGGTTAAGTGAGTTAATCCACGCTCCACTGTAGCCCCAGCACCTAAGACAACATCTGGCACATAGTAGGTGCACACTTACTGAACGGACACATATAAAGTGGGCAAAACAGCAGCCAGCAGCCACTAAGTGCTCAATAAATGCTAGCTGCAGATCTGAGAAACTGTGCATGCACCCCTGAAGTGATGGGGCTCTCAGAAGCATGCCCTCCCCTTTCACCTGCCTTCTCCTTGGGCCCTGCCTTCAGCTCCAGTGAATCACACATGTTGAGCACGTCTGTGAGGCACATGGTGTTATCCCCATTTTACAGATGAGGAGACGGAGGCCGGGAAGTGCATGATGAGGGGCTGGGATGTAGCCTTTGCTCTGCCCGCCTGCAAGGCCCCTGCTCGGGCCTGGTATAGCTCCTTTAGGAAAAAACAGCCTGTCCCTCTGTGTTAAGTTCTTCTTTGGTCGCTCAGCCCCAGGCTTTGCGGCATGCACACAGTAGGTGCTGTATTCCTGCCCGGTGAAAGGAACTGAAAACAGAGGACCCAAAAGAACCGGTGGCAGGACAGCAGAGGCTCTGAGCTTCCCCCCTCCTCCTCGGGGTAGGCAGGACAGAAACCTGCCAACAGCAGGGTCTGGGAGTCTGTTCCCTCAGCACACGCGCCCCGGTGCCAGCAGCCAGGCCAGGACCTTGAGCCATTTATTGAAATGGCTTCTGCAGCTTCAAATGAGGACCCCACTGACTGTGGCATCTCCATGATGAAAATTCAAATTCCACTGAAGGATTTTATTGCAATTATGAATCTTTAATAGTCTTCCATGTCAGATATGAAACTTTAATAGGCTTCTGGGCGGGGGGGTTTGGTACAAGTGAGCGATGCAGTTTTAATGAGACAACATTAGTTTTTCCCAACAGTTCAGAAGTCAGTAAACCTTGTCCATATTAAAAAAAAAAAAAAAACAAGGATCAAGCTAAACACTGGGACGGGTCGTGGAGCAAGCCAGAGGCGGGGGCCGGCCTGGGCGAGCCCTTCACACAGGCCTCTGGCTTAGTGCTCTCACAAGGCAGGAGCCCAGCAGAAGTGCCTGGGACAGAACCCGCAAAGCTGTCACATGCTGACTCCTAGGAGGTCCCGCCTCCTTCCGGTCCCTTCTTCTGGCTGTAGCTGTTGTGGGTACTTGCTTATTCTGTTCGGGACCTGGGCAGCCCCTCAAAGACAGGCTGCTCTGACACCCGTGTCACCAGTGGAAAATCTGAGGCCTGAAAGGAGAAAGGACTTCCCCAAGGCTGACCGCTGCACCCAAGTCAGGGCTTGGTCGGAGAAACGGCTCCGCAGCTCCTTCCAGCGGAGAGTCTGACGTCCAGGTAAACATATCAGGCCGTTACAAAGGTCAAGCCCAGGGGACTAACAGGTATCCACCCCGCTGAGTGCCTCTCAAGGTCAATCACCTCCCACAAATGAGCTCTAGGCTTACGCAGCACCAGCTTCAGGCATGGAATGGAATATCCTGTTTTATAGAAGAGGGTGGTGAGGTTCAGAGAGGTGAAGTCACTTGTCCAAGGACACCCAGCAAACAGGCTGCACAGCACAATCCGAACCTAGACCAACTGCCATTCCGAGCCCCAGACTTGTATGTGTCCCCTTAACGTCAGGTTGACTTCAACGCACTTGCGACGGGCACTGTCCAGAAGAACTTTGTGCAATCATGGCGATATTCTTGATCTGTACCGTCTGTACAGTAGGCACTGTTATTTAAATTCCAATGGATTACATTTACATAAAGCTGCATTCCCCTAGTCACACCAGCTTCACTTCCATAGCCAGGCGAGCGAGGTGGCCGCCACGCTGAGCAGGGCAGCTCTGCACGCTGGTGCTGACGTCTTCCAGGGCTCCCATCTCAGGGCTCAGTCCCCAAACCTCCAAAACAGGCTCTAATCCATTCACTCCCGTCTGTCTCCGCTAAGGCACCCAGGCTCTGGACCCACCAGGGACCCCTCCTGGACCGCGGTCGTGGCTGCGCCCTGGCCTCCCTGCTTCCGCCCTCCACATCATCTCCCACACGCTCCTCTGATGGGTAACTTTATGTGTCAACTTTTTAATTTTTTTTATTTAAAAACATTTTTTTAACATTTATTTTTGAGAGAGAAAGAGTGTAGGTGGGGAAGGGGCGGGGGGGGGGGCATGGAATCTGAAGCAGCCTCCATCCAGGCTCTAAGCTGTCAGCACAGTGCCCGACGCGGGGCTCGAACCCACAACCGTGAGATCATGACCTGAGCTGAAGTCGGATGCCTAAGCAACTGAGCCACCCAGGCGTCCCACTTTATGTATCAACTTGACTGGGCTGACAGACGCCCACAGAGCCGGGAACTCGTCATCTCTGGTGCATCTGTGAGGCTGTTCCGGGAGAGATGAGCATCTGAATTGATAGGCTGAGTAATGAAGTCTGCGCTCAGCCCTGTGCCTGGCGAGTCTGGTCCACTGCGGAGGGGAACAAGAAGGCAGAGGGAGGCTGATCTGCTTTCTCTGCTTGGGCAGAGCCACTTGTCCCTGGAGGGCAGCGCTGCTGACTTTAGGACTCGAACCACGGTTTATATCCCCGGTCCCCAACTTGGGGGCCTACACACTTAAACTTACATAACTGGCTTGCCATGTTCAGTCAGGCCTTTGGATTTGGACCGAATTTTACCGCCAGCGTTCCTGGGTGTCCAGCCTGCAGACGCAGGTGGTAGGGCTTCCTGTCTCCATCATCACGTGGGTCAACTCCTGTAGTAAATTTCATCTCTATTCACCTCTCTTCCTCTTTCTCTTTCTCTCTCCATCTCGCTGTCTCCTATCGGTTCTGTTTCTTTGAACAACCCTAACACAGGGCACCTGGAGGGCTCAGTTGGTTGAGCATCTGACTTCAGCTCAGGTCATGATCTCATGGTTCGTGGGTTTGGGCTCTGCGTCGGGCTCTGTGCTGGCAGCTCAGAGCCTGGAGCCTGCTTCAGATTTGGTGTCTCCTTCTCTCTCTGCCCCTCCCCCATTCATGCTCTGCCTCTCAATAATAAATAAATGTACAAAAAAAATTTTTAAAGAAAAGAAAACCCTAATTAATATACCTCCCTATGTAGCAAAGGGATCACTTAAACTGCAAATCTGGTCTTGTCATATCTTCCTTAAAACTCCCCTCTCACTTCTAACTCCTTCACCTACACTGAGAGGGGGTCTTACTTGGCTTATCCATCTCACGCTTCTCTCCCCCAGGCATTTCCCGACCCATCCACAGTGGTTATCTCAGTTCTAGGAACAGATGGAGCCTCTGGCCACCTCAGGGCCTTTGCACATGCTGTTTCTCTGCCCAAAAGATTCCCTCTACCCTCACCCCCATTCCTTACCTAGATGACTCCTAGTCACCTTCAGGTCTCAGTCAAGAGGCCTTCCTTCTCTGACCACCCCTTCCAAGGCAGGCAGCCCTGGTCCCCACCCGGAGCACCAGGCAGCGTGCTCTATGGTGCTCACCACAGCTGTGATCACACTGGGAGCTGTAAGCACTGAGTCAGGGCCAGGGTGCTGCATCAGCCTTGCATGGCATGTGACAGGCACTCGACAAATAGATGTCTGACAGGCTCGCCAAGCCAGCGAATAAACAGTTCAATGCACGATGATCAAGGATACACACAAGCCAGCAGTCCCTTGCCCCTTTCGGTGTCTGAGACATTTCCTGTTTGTATAAAGGTTTAGTTGGACAAGGTCAGGTCATGTAGGGAGCTGGGCGCTTGCAACGCCGCTCTGTACTCTGCGGCAGGGAAGGAATATCCCCCCACCCTTTTGTTTCAATCAAATGGAAGGCAAAGAGTCAGAACACAATCGCAACTTTGTTTCAGCTGGAATTACACTCTGGAAGATGTTGCGGCTTACTCAGTCCCTCATTCTGGGAGACAGAACACTGGGCGAGGAGCAGAGATGTCATGAGCCCAGGGCCTCCCAGAACCCAGCCCTCTCACCTGCTTGGTGCTGCAGTGCAGACCTGCAAGAATCTGAGTTCTCAAGTTCAAGCCACAGGCTTCACACCCAGGGCAGTAACCAGCTAGATGTGAGAGCAGGCAAAGCCCTGTTTATCGTAGCAACAGAAGAGAGCAAATACACTTAACAAGAACTGTGCAGCACCTCGGTGATGAGAGTTTCAAACACTCCACATGAACTTGACAGAGAGAAACTCCCTTGTTCCTAGAAATGATTCAGCATCCTTTTTCTTTTTTTGAGAGACAGAGAATAAACAGGGGAGGAACAGAGAGAGAAAGAGACACAGAATCCAAAGACAGGCTCCAGGCTCTGAGCTGTCAGCACAGAGCCTGACAGCGGTGCTCGAATCCACAAACTGTGAGATCATGACCTGAGCTGAAGTTGGATGCTCAACCAACTGAGCCACCTGGGCGCTCCAGATTCAGCATCCTTAAGACGTCAGTTCTCTCCACTGAAAATTTAACACTCTCCCAGTGAACACAGCAACCAGCTTTGGTTTGGTAAGCTGATACAGAAGTTCACGTGAGGGGCGCCTGGGTGGCTCAGTCGGTTAAGTGTCTGACTTCAGCAGAGGTAATGATCTTGCAGTTTGGAAGTTCTAGCCCCACGTCAGGCTCTGTGCTGACAGCTCAGAGGCTGAAGCCTGCTTCAAATTCTGTGCCTCCCTCTCTCTCTGCCCCTCCCCTGCTCGCACGCTCTCTCTCTCTCTCAAAAATAAACACTGAAAAAAATAATTTTAAAAAAGTTCATGTGAAAGAATAAACCTGCATAGGGAGAAATCTTCAATGCATATAATTAATTCTGAAAAGGCTACGTACTGTACATTTCAACTCTGTGACAGTCTAGAAGAGGCAAACAAGGAGACAGAAAAGAGATCAGCATTGCTGGGGGCTCAGCGGAGGAGGAAGGGAAGATCAGTAAAGCACAGAGATTTTTTTAGGGCAGTGACACTCTTCTGTCTACTACTGCAATACGTGGATACACGACATTACACATTTCCTGTTAAAGCACCCCAAGTTTGCACAACAGCCAGCATGAGCCGTAAAGTAAACTATGAATTTAAATAGCAGTAACAACAAATGCATCGCTACTGGTTCATCATTGCAGTGAGTGTACCGCAGCTAAGACGTTAGCATGGAAAACTGAGTACGGAGGCGGCGGGGGAAGAGATGCATGGGAACTCGGTACTTTTCTGTTCCATCTTCCTGTTAATCTCAAATAGCTCTCTCGGGGCGCCTGAGCGGCTCAGTCGGTTAAGCATCCGACTCTCGGTTTGGCTCAGGTCATGATCTCGCGGTCTGGTGAGTTCAAGCCCAGGGTCTGGCTCTGTGCTGACAGCATGGAGCCTGCTTGGGATGCGCTCGCGCTCTCTCTCTCTCTCTCTCTCTCTCTGTCTCTCTGTCTCTCTCTCTCTGCCCTTCTTCCACTCACGCCTGTCTCTGCCTCACTCAAAATAAATAAACAAACTTGAAATAAAATGGCTCTAAAAAGGAATCGAATAACCTTTTTTTTTGCATTAAAAAAATCAAACTACAAAAATGGCTGGAAAACTCGGATACGGAAGAATTGCAAGAGGATGTGACAGATATTGAGGTCTGCTCTAAGCCTCTGAAATTTGGACGGCAGGGCACAGACTCCTAAGGAGAGGACTGGAGAGGAAACAGACAGAAACAGGCCCACAAACACACGGGGATGGAGAATATGATAAAAGCAACGTCGCAAATCTCCGTGGCAAACCTGGGCTCTTAATACACAGCACAGGCACGAGAATGTCGCCATCGGAAAAGAGATAAAATTGGGTCCATATCTTATACCCTACACAAAAATAAATGCCAAACAGATCAGAGACTGAAGGGGAAAATGTACTTATGGGTATTGGGAGAAAAAATGGGTACAATCCTCTATATCTTGGGCCTTAGGGAAACGTTTTCTAAAGAGAACTTAGATTTAACAAAAGAGCAGATGGATAATCAAACCAAATGATAAAAAAACAAACTTTCACACTGAAAAAAAACTTTATAAACGAAATCAAAAGAGAATGACAGGCAGGGAGAAAGAAACATTTGCATGTAACAGATCTCACAGATAAAGGGCTCATTAGCTATGATATATAAAGAATCCTTCAATTTTAGGGGGAAAAATCCAAAATTCAAAGGACAGTACAAAACATGAACAAGGTACAAAAAAGACAACAAAATGGTTCTTAGTCATATGAAAAAGAAGATGTTTAAACATGGTCACTTATAAAGAAAACTGCAAGATAAAGCTACATCAAGATACTATTTCTCACCCGTCACATTGGAGACGGTTACAAACCGGACAATGCCTGTCAGGGAGCTGTGGGCAAGCAGGTGGCACAAAACTTACCCTGGACCCGGGTCCTCCTCCACGAACTATTTCTGGGACCCAGAAATCCCACTTCTAGACGTGTGCCCTGAAGGTACGCTTCCAAAACTAAGAATGGGCGCCCGGGGGGGCTCAGTTGGTGAAGTGCTTCAACTTAGGTCATGATCTGGCGTTTTGTGAGTTTGAGCCCCACGTCGGGCTCTGTGCTGACAGCTCAGAGCCTGGAGCCTGCTTCGGATTCTGTGTCTCCCTCTCTCTGCCCCTCCTCCACTCGCATTCTCTGTGTGTGTGTGTCTCTCAAAAATAAATGAAAACATTTAAAAATTTTTTCAAAAGTAAGAAAATACATATGTGCAGTTTTTCTTGCAACAGTGTCTGTAATGGTAACGTCTTGAAAAAACAGTCTAGGGGCGCCTGGGTGGCTCAGTCGGTTAAGCCTCCGACTTCGGCTCAGGTCAGATCTCACGTTCGTGCATTCCAGCCCCACGTCGGGCTCTGTGCTGACAGCTAGCTCAGAGCCTGGAGCCTGCTTCCTGTTCTGTGTCTCCTTCTCTCTCTGCCTCTCCCCCTCTCATGCTCTGTCTCTCTCTGTATCAAAAATAAATAAAACATTAAAAAAAGAAAGAAAGAAAAAACAGTCTAGATGCCCATATGGAGGAGAGTGGCTGAATGAGGTGCAGTACAGCTGCACGTGGGGGGCCATGCACTTGTGAAAAAGAATGACACAGATTCCTGGGCACTGACATGCAGGGATTGCCAGGTTATTCAATTTGGAAAAAAAATCAAGGTCAAAAGAATATGGCCCCCTACCTGTCAAAGAAGAAAGTATAGAAGTATCTACTTGTTATTTGCACAAAGAATCAGGAACAGAACACAAAAACTGGTTTATTTGGTGACCTCCAAGGAGGGGGTGGGCACCGGGAGCAGGGAAGAGGGGGAGAAGTGATACAGTGAGTCTACCCTTTTGGCAACAGTTCTGACATTTTGGTTATTCAAAATGTGAAATTAAACCCATAAAGACGGAGAATCCCTCCTGAATGCACCAGACACCAACAAACCTGCTTCACATGGAAAACAGAACGAAGCTAAAGAAGAAAATGAAATAGTGTGAGTAACACCTTCCTTGGCCTATAAACCCTCAGCTTAAAGACAAAAGAAACTGCAGAAATTGCAGACACTCAACTTCGTAGGGTTTGCTTTGGCCACTGGTGTGCGTGTGGCGAGTCTCAGATCACCTCTGTGTCTTGTAAGACTGGGCAAGTGAGTAAACATGGGGCCGTGTGGACAGGAGCCACGCACCTCCTGAGGGCCACCCTGTGCTGGGTGTCGGAGATGCAGTACGTGCTATATTAGCTTCCTAAACAAATGATAGGTGAAAAAGTTACCCCAAACTCGGTGGCTTAAAAGAACGCATAGTTATTATCCTACATTTTTAGAGGTCAGGAGTCCCACATGGACCTCACTGGGCTAAGACCAATATGGCGGCAGGGCTGTGTTCCTTCGTGGACGCTTGAGGGCACCACCCACTTCCTTGCCTTTTCCAGCTTCTAGAAGCCGCCCACATTCCTTGGCTGGTGGCCCCACTCCTTCATCCCAGAACCAACCAGCGTCCTCCAGCCAAGTCCTTCTCCCGTGGCCATCTCTCTGGTTCTCTCTTCTGATTTTCTTCCCAACATTTAAGAGCCCTTGTGGTTCCATGGGACACATCTGGATATTCTAGGATCAGTTCCCCATGTGGCTGAAGGCCAGCCGAGGAGCAACCTTAATTCCATTTGTAATCTTTTTATTTTAATGTTTTTATTTATTTTTGAGAGAGAGAGAGACAGTGTGAGCAAGGGAAGGTCAGAGAGAGAGGGAGACGCAGAATCCAAAGTCAGGTGCTAGCTGTCAGCACAGAGCCTGATGTGGGGTTCGAACCCACGAACCGTGAGAGCCGGCTTCAGATTCTGTGTCTCCCCCTCTCTCTGCCCCTCCCCAGCTCATGCTCTGTCTCACTCTCAATAATAAATAAATGTTTAAAAAAAATTTTTTAATCACCTTTTTGCACCAACAACATCTCAAGAATTCTCTTAGACACTTGCTCAAGAATCCCATCGACAGCTACACAAAACAAAAAATTACTAAAAAAATCATAATAATTTGGACTCCCTCCTAAATGTCTAGGCATTGATCAAATACTATATGGTATATCCGTACCAATAGTATAAAATCATAAAGGATAATATTGTAGAGTATTTTTAATTGTTCCAGTGACGCTTTTAAAAAATTACAAAACCAATAGACATACATAGTGGAAACATTAAAAAGGGGGGAGGTATATACAAACTGTATAAATTGTGATCCTTAAAGCCCCCCCACTCTTAAAACCCCGTCTCAGTCCCTCAGACTATGACTGAAAAGTAATCACCGATAACAAGGGCTTGAGCACCATCCCCAGACCTTCTCTCCACCAGCGTAACTAAGCACCAATGAATATGTTTCCCGTCTGATAATAAAACATGAGATCACGCAAACACCACTCTATACCTTACTATTCTGCAAAGGTCCTCCGGACACAGAAGAATCTTAATGCTCCCTTGTCATGGAAGGCGGGGAAAAGTACACAGTCTGCTGCCAATTTTGCTGGACGACTTTCATGCCTGTGGACGGGGCGTTCTGGGAAGGGCACACGCCAAAATCATTGCAATCGTTTTTACTTAAGTGCAGGATTTTCTACATCTTCTTCAGTGAACATACCTCACTTTTGAATTTTGAATTCAGGTGTTACGATCTTTTAAAAAAATTTTTTTACATTTATTTATTTTTGAGAGACAGAGACAGAATACAAGTGGGGGAGGGGCAGAGAGAGGAGACACCGAATCTAAAGCAGCCTCCAGGCTCCGAGCTGTCAGCACAGAGCCCGACGCGGGGCCCGAACTCACAAACAGTGAGATCCTGACCTGAGCCGAAGTTGGATGCTTAACTGACTGAGCCATCCAGGCCACCCAGATATGATCTTAACATTGTCATCTCTTGTGGTCTTCAGCTGAATTAAAGGGACAGAGAAGGACTGTGCCCAAATGTCCACAGGAGTTGTCTCTGAGGAGAGATGTCCAGGCTATTTTTATTATTTTTTCCAACACATTGTATGCCTTAAACATGAACAGGTTTCTATGTCAGCTACATCTCAGTACAAAAGTATTTTCCATTTTATTTGTGAAATGATCAAAGAAAATGTACTATGAAAGGCCAAACTCTTAAGGTGTTCTGCTAATCAGAGAAATTAAGTTTCCAAAGGATAAAACCTGATGGCATTACTGAACCAGACGGTATTCAGAAATTAAAAACAAGCTCTTGATATTCTGAAAGCATTCTTAGATTAGATAACAGGCAATTTCAAGCTCTTTATTCACTTTCTGTGCTTTTGAGATTGTATGTGAAGACCATATTGTCAAGGGGAAAAAGAAAAACAATCCTCAAAAGAAATGTAAAGATGGGGGGAGGGGAGGGCATGAGTTAACATCTCCCTCAACGTCTGGGGGTCTGGGGAAGAGTGGGCTGGACCCTTGTGCCACCCTGGAGAAGAATCTTCTTTATACCACCCAGTGCAGCCCATGTGTCTCTTAGTAATTTGGGATAAATCATTCCTGTCCCCCCACTGAGCTCAGCAGCCTGCTGGCACACATAGGCTTGGAGGCGGTTTAAGCTTTTCTGGAAAAATCCTCCGAGGTTCCTCTCATTTGTTGCTCCTTTTAAAGCCCGACTTCATTTGGAAACAACCAAACGACTGACTTCAGGGGAGTGGCTAGGGAAATTATAATTCAGCAAAGGATGGGACATTACCATGCAGCTATTACAAATTGCACTTCTGGGAAGTTTCTAATTGCAGGAGGGAAAGGCAGGTTTCAAAATGTGGGAAGCACATTAGGACTTGCCGTGTAATGCCGACTGTGAAGAAGCAGACAGAGAAAGCCGTGAAGGGAAGGGACATCGAGATGCAAACAGACAGAAACGCCCCAAGTGTCCACCAACCAGGGCATGGATGACAAATTCGTTCCGGCCGCACATCGGAGGGGTATTCAGCCATAAAAGGTGTTTACTGGTATGTGCTGGGGCCTGGTGCTAAGAGAAAGGTCACGTCTTTATGATTCACTGATGTCAAATGTCCCAAACAGGCAAATCTACAGGGTCGGAAATGAGGAATGACTGCTTAATGAGTATAGGATAGGATTTTTTTTTTTTTTTGAGGAGGATGATAACTTTCTGGAATTAGAGGCGGTGGCTGTACAACCTTGTGAATATGTCAAAGACCACTGCTTTGGACATTTTTTAAAGGGGTGGTTTTTTATGGCATATGAATTATATTTAAAGAAATAAAAGATGCTACTAAAGGCTGTCTTTAGGAGGAAGGACATCTGGTTCTACCTTCCACATCTGTTTGCGTGTGTGTTATGTGCTGAATCTATTACTTCAGTAGCTAGAAAAAAAAAAGAAACCTAAAAAAAATAACAAAGTTCCCCAAAGGATTTGGGGTAATCGCTCCAGCACACGGCCCCACTCGGGTCTCAGGACACCCAACCTTCTGACCGCTCAAGCCTTCTTTTTTTTTTTAAATTTTTTAATGTTTATTTATTATTGAGAGAGAGGAACAGAGCATGAGTGAGAGAGGGGCAGAGAAACACACACAGAATCCGAAGCAGGCTCCAGGCTCTGAGCTGTCAGCACAGAGCCCAACGCGGGGCTCAAACCCACAAACCGTGAGATCATGACCTGAGTCGAAGTCGGACGCTTAACCGACTGAGCCACCCAGGCCACCCAGGTCTTCTTCTGTCTGTCTGGTAGCAAACACCTCCTTGACTTTGGATTTAATACACTCAATCCTATGTGTACCTCCAGGTTTGTCTGGCCAACTGCTGAGGTCTGAGAAAAGATGCTGGAAGCTTCTGTCACGGCCCCTTGGCCCCGCCTCTCCGGCCAGTCCTTACCCGCCCCCCGCGCACGCGTGCCCCCAACCGCCCACCATCCCTGCTCTCTGTGCCTTGCTCCTGCTGATCCCTCCCTCAAGATCCCTTCCTTCACTTGTCTGCCTGGTGTCATCCCCCCCAGTCCACACCATGGCTGCTCTGCAGGGTCCACACAGGCAGAAAGCGCGCAGCTTCGCCTTTCTGCGGCCATGTCGGTGCACGCATGCGCACTCGGCAAGTTGTCCCTGACCCGGTGACTGCCCAGCAAGACCCACCAAGAGAGGAAGTGTCCTCTCTGCGGCCACACCTGGCTCTCCCGCCCTGGCCTGATGGCTCCCTCCCAGGGTCCCAGTGCAGGCTAGTAATTGTATGGATTCTGAGTCTGCCTGGGTTCAAGTCTTGGCTCCACGCCTTCCTGGCTGTGTGACCTCAGGCAAGTGGTTGAGCCTCTCTGAGCCTCCTATCCATGAGCAGGGATAAGAACCCTTCTCAGAAGGTTGCAGTGAGGGTGAAAGGAGCAAAGCGCCCACCACAAGGCATGGTCTGTAATGTCCGAGAGCTGCATAGTATCAGTATTAATAGTGCGTTAGGCGGCTTGCTATCTCCTCCTCCTCCTTCCTCATCAGGCTGCCCGCGGTTTGCGAGGGCACTCTGTCACTGTACTCTGTGTGGCGGCAGTGGACCAACACGAACTAGGACGGGAGCTTGTGAGGATTGCAGCATCTCAGGCTCCGTTGGCTGAGGCAGACCAGCTCCCGTGAATGACCGCAGCAAGATCACCTCACGTGCTGTCTCAGAACCTCGAGGATCCTTATCAGGAGCTGGCTTGGACGGTACCCTGAAAAGAGGCACCCAGGCCCTAGCCCCCAGTACCTGTGAACGGGTCACCTTATTTGGAAACAAGGCCTCTGCAGATGTAATTAAGTTGGGGGGGGTCTCAAGATGAGCCGTTCTTGGATTTGGGGTGTGCTTGGAATCCAACGACTGGTACCCTTCAAAGAGGAAGCAGAGGGACAACAGAGACCCAGAGGCACCGCGGGAAGATCATGTGATGTGCGAAGCCGGAGACAGAGCCTGGAGGGGTGCAACCACAAACCAAGGGCGCCAGGACCCCCACCCTACAAGCTGCCAAAGGCAAGGGAGGGTTCTCCATGGAGCCCTGAGAGGGCCATGACTCTGTGACACCCCACCATTTGCACGTTCTGGCCCCCAGAGCTGAGAGGAGATAGATTTAGGTTGCTTTAAGCACCACGTTTATGATGGTCCTAGGAAACTGACCAGGAAGTTCGAGGTACTCCTCTAGCCGTGAACTCGCATGGGCTTGTGCCCGCTCTGACCGCTGCTTGATGCCTTTTAAGGTTGGGGCACAAACAGAATACAGCTCAACCTGCCTGTCTCTCAGGGGCCTGTGGCTCTAGACACCCTCTATTGCTTGGAGGAGGAAACCCAAGTTAGCTCAGTGGAAAGGCCCCTGCAGAGAATGGGGACCACAGCCCGCAGCCAGCATCCACCCCCAGATGCAAAAGGAAATGAGTCCCCGAATGGCTCCAGTGCCGGACTTTGTGTGTCCTGAGACATGGAGCGGAGGTGAGCCTCCCTGCCATGCCCTGGCCACTTCCCGCCCTCGGTGAGGGTGAGCAGGACTGTGGTTATGCAGCCATGATAACTGCCTCACTTGCCAAATCATGTTCTGCACTTGACAAAGACTAAGGATTCTCATGCATGGTCAAGGGTCTGGGGAATGACCCGTATGGTTACTGACATCTCTCCAAGCCTTTCACCTGTACCCCATTCCCCAGCAGAGGCTGGAGTGGGAAAACACGCTGACTCAGATCCAGCAAACCATGCACATTCTCGAGGTGCAGGCATTGAACTTGGCATGGTGTGTGGGAAGCCAGGAGGGCCACTGATGACCCCCCTCGCCAGTCGGCTGCCACTCAGCAATGCCAGGCCCTCCCCTCAGCAACTTGAGAATGAGGGATTATTAGGAGGCCTGCAGCCAGCCCCCACTGGCTGTCCCCCTCTGGTGGACAGGACAGTTCGGGGAGGGGGGCTCTGGGCACTTGAATGAACCCTCTCACCTTATCCTGTGACCAGGGCAAGCCACAGCTGGGCTCCTGCCCTAATGGGTCTCCCTGCGGAAACTAAGTGTTTCCCCCTTTGACAGAAACCTGCCTAGTAGCAATTACTGTCCTGGCAGGGGCCCCTTTAAAGGCCAGGCAATTTATTAGCCACCCATCCAGAGGCCAGGTCACAGACCCGCTAAGAGAGTACCCTAAGGAAGGCTGGAGAATGTGGCAGAGTCGGGGTGGGGAGGCGAGAGGATAAAACAGCATTGGTAAGTTTCCCGAGAAAGCAATCACCTTCTGGCTCCTTGAGGCGGAAGATGTTCACCAGCCCAGACTCACCAGCTGCTGGAGAGTTCCAGATGCCACTACAGCCCGGTCTCACATGCCAGAACCCCACTCATGTGGCTAGTGAGAATCAGAATCAGAGCTTCTGTTTGGGGGGGTGCTTATTGTATGCCAGGCCCCGGGGTGTTACATGCTTTCACTCGCTGCATCCTGACAGTACAGTGCGTGGGGCACAGGTGCTGGTGGAATTATTATATGTATGTATTTATATGTATTTACTGAAAGAGAGGGAGCGAGAGAGCCAGAGAGCGCACACGCACATGAGCACGGAGGTCTGGAATCTCCAGGAAGCACGTTTTCTCCTCCACGGTCCCTGGGAAGATAACCAACTTCAAGGCTCGAGGCTCATGGACCCCTATCCGGGATTGGAAGGCGCCCACGGTGCCTTGGAGAAGGGCAGCCCCAAGGGAAAGCTCTGGAAGGGCAGCAGCAGAGCCGGCCCTTTGTAGGTGGGGGCTCAGCAATCACACAGAAGTTGTTATCCTACCGCTTGTAGAAGAGCCAGGGGACCTTTGTGTCCCCACAGCAATCAGAGGCTGCTTTGCCACCGTCCGTCCTGAGCAGGCCCTGGGGGCCAAGGCTGGCACACCAGTGAGGGACTGGAAGACGTACCTGGAACTGTTCTGTCCCAGAGAGGCAGCGCCAGACGGGTCCTTCACCAGGAGCCAGCCCACAGGGGACACCGCATGTCTGGGGGGTCGGAGGAGAGAGAGCCAGGCCCCCCAACCTTGGCCAGCTGCTTCCTGGCACGTGATCCCAGGAAACTCTCTCCCATTCTCTGAGCCACACCGTCTCGTCCACAAACAGAACAAATGTGGGGTTAGATTGAAAACCGGGAATCATTCTGAGAGCTGGCGTTTCCTATGCTTTTATCTGTGTTAAGTGCTTTACAGAGACTGTCTGGCTCCGTTCTCACTGCGTTCCTACGGGTCTCGTTACCCCAGAGCCTGACACGTGACGGAACCGAGTCCGGGGGGATGGAGGGACGCGGCCAGTAGTTCTGACTTCAAAGTGCCTGCATCGCACCACCGAGGGACACCGTTCGGGGATGACGTCATGCTGTTGGGCATATGGTGTGTATGCCGAGTGTGTGCTATTTGCTGTTACTGATTACTGACTTTTCCCCACATGACACTTCCTTGCTAAAGCACGGCTTTACTCATAAGTTGTCATGTAAATAATCTTAAAAGCTGAGCTAGCCCATGCCCTCACGTGGGTGGGGACGGCATGCATCCAACTATCCGGAACCCGGGGCCCCCTTCCTGACCCACTGTGCACCGCACTAAGCAGCCCTCAGCTCAGCTAAGTCCGTGGAGCCACCACAAGGGTGCCAGTGTCCACGGCCACGCACGTGAAATGGCCCTGCCATGAAGGATGCAACCACTGTTGTCCTTGGGGGTGGAAAGGGCCATGAGCAGATCAGTGACAGAGACTCTGGAGGCAGAGAAACAGGGACAAAGCTCTTCCCGACACAAGATCAAAGCTGCATGAGCAACAGCAGACCTTCGGACCGTCGCTGAGTCTCGGCTAAGTGAGACCGTGCTGTGGGCAGGTCCCTTACTCTTACTGAGCCTCGGGATCCTTCGTGCACCAGATGGGGGTGATGACTGACCATCAGCACCTCCCATGGGTGAGGGCAGCACAGCATGACTCAGAACGCACCTAGATGGGACCCGGTCCACCGCGAGCGGTCAACAGGCTGTTTCTTTTGTCCTGTTGTTATTATATGATGCACACTGCAGGGATGTTGCCCATCCTGTGTTCCTCCCCTGGTTTGTCCCAGAACCACTCAGAAGGGAGGGAAGGGTGGCAACGGGGCTTCTGTGACCAAGTGCCAGTCCTGCCTGAGTTCTAAGACCAGCTCTTCTACCTTCTAGCTGTGTGACCTTCGGCACGTTACTCAACCTCTCTGGGCCTCAGTTATCCATCTCTAAACTGGGGGTGATAGGGGAGCCTGGGTGGCTCAGTTGGTTAGGCATCTGACTTCGGTTCAGGTCACGATCTCACGGTTTGTGGGTTCGAGTCCTGTGTCCAGGTCTGTGCTGACAGCTCAGAGCTGGAGCCTGTTTCAATTCTCTGTCTCCCTCTCTCTGTCCTCTTCCCCTGCTCGTGCTCTGTTGCTCTCTCTCTCTCAAAAATAAACAAAACATTAAAAAATAAAATAAAATAAAATGAGGGTGATATTAGAGCCCCCTCCCAGGGGTGCTGGGGGGACTAGATGGGTCAGTGCGGGCTCAGGACTCGCTGTGCACCCTGGCTGGCGCAATGGGGGCACCCCTCCAATTGCTGGTGGTTACCATTATTATTGCTGCAGGTAGAAACAGCTAGAAGTCTACTACTCTGCCCTAACTTACTTCTTTGTCTTATTATCGAGCTCTGTTATTATTACTACTATTCTCACATTGCTGTACCTTCTGCCATTTTCACCATGCTTGGTTTATTTATTTTTAAGTGTATTTATTTGTTTTGGGAGAGAGAGAGGCAGAGGGAGGGTGAAAGAGAGACTCACAAGCCAGCTCTGTGCTTGGGGCTCAATCCCACGATGCGAGGCTCGATCTCATGAACCGTGAGATCATGACCTGAGCTGAGATGAGTCGGACGCTTAACTGACTGGGCCGCCCAGGCGCCCCTCCCCATGTTTTCACTTAAGCATCTTCACAAGGGCCAGAAGACTCCTCCAGGTTCCAAGTCCAAAAGCCCAGCGTGTGGAAACACGGGGCAGGTGTCGCTCATCTGCTCGGGGCAGGAGCCCAGGCAGGAGCAGGGAGGCGGAGGGCCCGGCTGCTGTCACACAGATTCAGGGTTGGAGGGTCGAGGGGCTAACGGGATGTTCTGGAGCCAATCCCGGCCCCAATTCCACCACTTCCTTGCTGTGTGACGTGGAGCCAGTGACGACCTCTCTGAGCCTGTCTGCGCATCTTTCCGTGAAGGATGGTAGGTACGGCGCATACTTGCTGCAGGGACGGTTTGGGATTCGTCAAGGCGGAACATGAAGGTCACTTAGTGGGCGCCGAGCCCATAACACCCCTGGGTGGGTGTCTGCTGTCGCTGTTTCTCTCACCAACACCCACCTGGGGGCACAGGAGTCCCCGCCGTCCGCTGTCTCTCACTCCCACCTGCCCCTTCAACACAGTCTCCACGCAGAGCACGTGGAGGACACAAGCCCGGGACCTGTGTCACATGCACCTCACTGTGTCCCCTAGACCGCTAGCACCTGGCGCCCACCCAGATGACCACAGCGCTCCCACAGCAGCAGGAGAGATCCACGGGGGCCGGGGTGTGGGGGGAGGGACATGCCCCTCCCCCACCACCCGGCCAGCGGCTGTCCCCAGACCCCACTCGAGGAAGACGAGGAAACAGGCACGCTCAGGGGACGTGCCGTCCCTTCTCCTTGGCGTGTCCTCCTCTGACGGACAGGAGAGGACACTATGGGTATTAAATCACAGCACTAAAGAGCCATCATCACAAGAGTGCTAAACTACACCTTTGCTACGTCTTTTGTGCTTTGATTGCTGAGGAGGGCCACCTCACTGCTCTGTAGGGGCAATAACTGAATCCAAACGTGATAAATCAGAGACGTCAGCTTTTGGACCAGAAAGGAAAGCAATTTTCTAACAAGCTGATGGTCGGGTCATAAAAGGGACAGAAGGAACAAGAAGGGTCCCTGAGACTCTGTGTATACAACAGGCCAGACAGAAAAAAGGATCTGGAAAGACACGCTAACGAGTGACAACTGTCACGCTCTGGGGCTGGACGGAAGGGAGGACAGGCTGTCACTACAAGCCCAGTCGGGGCTATGACTTGACTTTTCTACCACTATGTTTACAACTAGAAAAAAACTAAAGAGTAAAGATTGTTAAAAATATATATTAGACACTTCGCCAGGCAGGTATTTGTCAGGATTCTCCACCGTAAACTTGAGATTTTTCTTTTCACAGTTACGGAATATATTTGTAGAGATATTTTCAAACGATGCAAAAAACCAAAAAACAAATCCCGTTTCTGCCCAAACCTCTGCCCATATTTAACATCCGCGGGGACACCTTGCCTGCGACAGTTGTTACTCTAATGTAACGTTTTGATGGTGATTTCCTCTTCCTGTATTCCTTTTACGATTACTAATGGGAATTTTTCCTTAGGGAAGAATTGTTGCTTCTCCTTTATTTATTCATTCAGCTCTTTACGTAATTACATTAGTGTGGACTCATGGATATTTACTGCATTCTCCTTTGGCCACTGGGAGCTCTTCTGTGCGGCTCTGGGTGGATCTGATACGCTGAGTGGCTCCCTGACTGATTTTGTAGCTGTGGGTGCTTTGTGGGGCTTACCACGAGACTCTCAGGGCCATCTGGTACCTTCCCTGCCCCACGCCGGGAATCACCATTCCTACAAAAGGCCTTGGTTCTGAGGGGCGCATGGGGGGCTCAGTCGGTTAAGCATCCGACTTCGGCTCAGGTCATGATCTCACAGTGCGTGGGTTCGAGCCCCGTGTCGGGCTCTGTGCTGACAGTTCAGAGCCTAGAGGCTGCTTCAGATTCTGTGTTTCCCTCTCTGTCTCTGCTCCTTCCTTGCTTGTGCTCTGTCTCTCAAAAATAATAAACGCTCAAAAAAATAAAAAAGGAATGAAAAAAAGAAAATAGTATTAGGAACCAAACTTGGGCATGAGGTGTGTCCATTTTTAGTGGGATGTCCCTGCTCCCAGCCCTTCTGAATGCATAGAGCAAAGAATTATACGTTTATGTACTAAGTGTGTACACACACTACACACTACACACACAGCTTTATTTCTGCATCTATTTATCTGCGTGTGTACACATAGACTTTTTTTTCCTTTTTTTGGTAAATGTGTCCCTATTGATACCTTTGACTGATTCAGCCCCACACGGTTTTCTCCCCCTTTTCCTTACTGGTCATGTTTTCTGAAAGTGCAAAGCTGACTCGCATGATGTAAAATGAAGTCGTTTCAGGATTCCTAATGTGTATGCCTTTGGAGGAAACCAAATTGCCAACTGGAACAGTGTTTGTGTATAGTTCCCCTTGTCTCTGCCTTACAGGATCCGTCAAAACAGCGTTTTTCAAAATGACTTAGGCGAGTGCCTTTCTTCCCCATTCCCTCTCAGTGTGGAGGTGTGAATCATCCGTAATATGGCTGGATTCCTTTGTCTTCATTTGGCTCAGTCTGTGCTCCGTCTATACCCCCACAGCTGTGCTAAATTTTAAAAATTTATGTACAATAAAATCCACTCTGGGGTGCCCGGGTGGCTCAGTCGGTTGAGTGTCTGACTTTGGCTCAGGTCATGATCTCACGGCACATTGAGTTCGAGCCCCGCGTCGGGCTCTGTGGTGACAGCTCAGAGCCTGGTCCTTGCTTCAGATTCTGTGTCTTCCCTCTGTCTCTGCCCCTCCCCCGCTTGCACTCTGTTTCTCTCTCTCAAAAATAAATAAACATTAAAAAAATTTAAATATTAAAGAAACCCGCTCTGTGGTGTCCAGCTGTCTGGGTTCTGACAGGGGCACAGAGCCATGTGCCAGCCACCCTGGTTCTTTGTACAAAACCGCGGCCCAGACCTGCTGCCCATTTCGAGAGCTCTTGACAAATTCCTGAGACAGGTCCTTTGTCAAAAATGCGATTAGAACCCATCTTCTCTAACCCTGTGGCTTTGCCTTTCCGTTCTCTTTAAAGTGTCTCCCACAGAGCAAAAGTTTTAAATTCTGATAAAATCCAATTTGTCAAAGTTTTCCTTTATGGATCTTGCTTCTGAGGCTGTATCTAAAAAATGATGGAGCACCTGAGTGGCTCAGTCAATTAAGCATCCAATTCTTGGTTTTGGCTCAGGACATGATCTCATGGTTCGTGAGATCGATCCCCGGGTCTGGCTCCGTGCTGAGTGTGGAGCCTGCTTGGGATTCTCATTCTCCCTCTCCTTCTGCCCCTTCCTGGCTCTTGCTCTCAAAATAAATAAACATTTAAAAATAAAATAAAAAATAGACACAAACTCTTATTCAAGGTCACACAGATTGACTCCTATGTACTCCCCTAGAAGTATTATAGCTCCATTTTGAGTTAATTTCCCTGTAAGGTGTGAGATTTAGGTTAAAGCTCATTTGTTTGCACACAGACCATCCTTTCTTCATAAATTTGCCTTAGCGCTTCTGCCCAAGTTCAGTTACGTGTTTTTGTGCAGGTTGGAACCTGGACTCACGATGCTGTTCTGTTGACGTCTGCGTCTGGGTTCAGTGATACCGCCCGCACGTCCCTGCTCACCGCAGCCTTACAGTAAGTCTTGGAATCGGGTAATGGGTCTTCCCTTTGAGAACTGTCTCGCCCCCCCCATAGTTTCTTTGTCCATTTAAATGTTCAGAATCAGTGTGTAAATATCTACAGAAAAGCCCACTAGTGGGGCGCCTGGGTGGCTCAGTCAGTTGGGCATCGACTCTTGATTTTGGCTCAGGTCACGATTCCAGGGTTGAGGGATAGAGCCCTGCGTGCTTAAGATTCTCTCTCTCTTGGGGCGCCTAGGTGGCTGAGTCAGCTAAGCTTCTGACTTCAGCTTTGGTCTTGATCTCACGGTTCATGAGTTCAAGCCCCATGTCTGGCTCCGGAGCCTGCTTCGGATTCTGTGTCTCTCTCTTTCTCTCTGCCCCTCTCCCACTTGTGCTCTCCCCCAAATAAATAAAACATTAAAAAAAAAGATTGTCTCTCTCTCACTCTCTCCCTCTCTGCTCCTCTCCCCTGCTCACACACACTCTCTCTCTCTCTCTCTCTCTCAAAATTAAAAAAAAAAAAGGCTAGTATAATTGAAAATGGGGACCGCACTGAATTTAGATCAAATTAGGAAGGCCTGACAGGTCAGTAACATGGAACCTTCTTATCCACAAACACTCCACAAATGGAGTGTCTCTCTCCATTTATTTTTTGTTTCGCAGCTGTCAGCATACAAATACTATACGTATTGTTATTTATACCTACGTACTTTTTGGTGCTACTCTAAACTGTATTTATGAAGTCCGAATTCCTGTAACTCATCACCAGTTTGGAAAAATATGACTGATTCTCATACGCTGACTGTGATCATTCCTTTCTAAGTTCATCTACAGGTTCTAGGAGGTTTTTTGGAGACTCTGCAATTTTCTATGCAGACAATCAGCCTTTGTAAATACGGTTTCATTTCTTCTTCTCATATCTGTGTGACTTTCATTTCTTTTTATTGACCTACTCGCACTGATTACAACTTCTCATGTGATACCGAACAGGAGTGGTGAGAAAGACGTTTTTGCCTTATTCCAATCTTAGAAGACAGCCTTTAGTAGAAAGTCTTTCTCTTTCTTAGAAGAAAAAGATTTTTTTTGTGGATACGTATTTACAGATGATTCTGAACGTTTTGACCATGACGTTGGCCGCAGGTTTGTGTAGATGTCTGTCACTGGGTCAAGGACGTCCCCTTTGATTCCCACTGTGCCGAGAATTTTTAACATAAATGGACACTGAATTTTGTGAGTTGTTTTTTCTGTTCCTATGGTTTTTCTCCTTTCATCTGCTAATCACACTGATTTTTTTTTAAACGCTTATTTATTTTGAAAGAGAGAGAGAATGTGTGTGCGAGCTGGGGGGAGGGGGTAGGGAGGGGTAGAGGGAGAGGGACAGAGAGAGAATCCCAAGCAGACTCCGCGCTATCAGCAAGAAGCCCAATGCAGGCTCAAACTCCCGATCCGCGAGATCGTGACCTGAGCAGAAACTGAGAGTCGGATGCCTAACAGACTGAGCCACCCAGGCGCCCCAACATTGGTTTTCACATGCTGACTCAGGCTTGCATTTCTTAGATAAAGAAATCCCCACTTGGTCACAGTAAACATGCCTTTCACAGACTATAAGGTTTGATCTGCTGTTACTCTGTTGAGCATTTTTGTGCTCAGCCTGTCCCGGAGGGTACTGGTCAGTGTTGTATGTGTCTGGTGTGACTTAACGCTGGCCCCATCAAATGAGCTGGGAAACATTCTGCCTCATCTTTTATTTCCAGGAAGAAACTGGAAATATTTTCTCCTTAACTGTTTTTTTCCTTAACTGTTCAAAAAGGTTCATTGGTGAAAGCGTCTGGGCCTGGGTTTTCTGTTTGGGATGGTTTTTGTCTGACACACGTAGAGAACTCCAGGTTTTTCTAGCTATCTTTCTTGAATGCAGTCTACCTCTTTCAGGAAACTGGTCCATTCACTTAAGTTCCAGAACTGATAGGCTGACAATTGTTTGCAACCGGCCCTAATGACCTGAGGTGTTTTTCGACTGTCCGGGCTTATATAACTACGAATACTAAATTTTTTGCCATCATATTAGGACTGCCATTAAATCAGGCACAATCGCAAATAAAAACACCCTTCAAAGCTCCTCCTGGAACAAGTAATCTATAGTAGCCGCACCCCTTCCGCCGCCACGATTGCAGGAAGCAGGAAGCAGCCTCGGAGAGCTTGCCAAAGCTGCTGTCCCGCAGCAGAACTATTTCAGGAAAGCATGGAAACACCGTCAGCTGGCAAGGTCAAGGTGCCCGATGACACCGAGGCTCTGTGTGGGGGTCCTGGCCCACCTCCCCATGACCCTCGAGCAGTCCCTTCCCCTCCGGCTGGTCCTCCACCTCCTCACGGATAAGGTGGGACGCTGGGAGGCTGGGACCTGTCAGCAGAGATTGATTCCTGCCACCTCCTCTCCATCAGGGAAGAGCCCAGGGCCGGACCCGATGCCCACAGGGCGCCCCCTGCTCTGAGCAAACCCCACTGTGGGCCGTGGCTGCTACTCAGCTGCCTTCACCAGCAAGGCGGGTGTCTCTGAAGGTAAGGGTCTGACTGCTCAGTTCACTTCCCGGTGAGGGTGACAGTCACTAACACGTCTTAGTGGGATTTGTTCCTTTAAAAACAAAGAAAAAAATGGCAGGCTCTATGCTGGGTTCAAGCCAGGATGCAAATGAAACCATGGTCAAGACTGAATGTGGAATCAAAAGGCCTGGTTCTGCCTTGGCCAGACTTATTCCTTCAGTGAAGAAATAGTTCCTGAACACCTACTGTGTGCCAGGCTGTCTCGGTCAGAGAGACACAGTGTTTAAAGAACAGCCAGGCTTTGTTAAACAAAAACAGTCATGAAATAAGTAACCCCAATTAATGATGGGATGAAAGGGTCCCCAGAACTGTGATGAGGGCTCAGAGGTGACACGTGTAGGAAGGTCACCTGCTGCTGGTGGGTGATCAGCAAACGGGGGACTGCCTAGGCTCGGTCTACAGAGGAGACACTGGCAAAGCCCATCCCAGGAGGGCCAGCCCTGCCCCCCGGCCGGCATCACCAGTGACGCTGACCCAGTGTGGGCTCCCACGCAAGCAAACAGGACAGACCCACAAGGCAGCTGCTGGTCCCCCAGCCACTGAGACACGACGCTGCACCGGCCACTCACTGTCAGTCCCACAGCCGCAAGCGGCACAGCAATGACCCAAAAAGTGGGACATTCTTGGGAACGGAAAGCCTGCTTTGATGAACCCCAGCCAGCAAGGCAGCCTGCTCCCACCAGTGGGGATGAGAGGGGCCTCCCGGGGACAACCTCAGGGGTGAAGGCTGGCCAGGCCCGATCAGGACGACCGCACTGGGCCTGAGACGCTCAGTGACTTCTAAGAAGAAGAAATGTCCTTCATTTCCTCTCCCTGCATCCTTTATTTTTTTTTTTTAAGAGAAAGAGGGAGAGAGAGCGCATGAGCATGAGTGGGAGAGGGGCAGAGAGAGAGAAGGAGAAAGAGAAAGAGAGACTCTTAAGCAGGCTCCAGGCTCAGCATGGAGCCTGATGCAGGGTGTGGTCTTATGACCCTGAGATCATGACTTGAGCCGAAATCAAGAGCCTGGACCCTTGGGGCGCGGGGTGGCTCAGTCGGTTGGGTGTCCAACTTTGGCTCAGGTCATGATCTCATGGACCATGAGTTCGAGGCCCACATCAGGCTCTGTGCTGACAGCTCGGAGCCTGGAGCCTGCTTCAGATTCTGTGTGCCCATCTCTCTCTGACCCTCCCCTGCACATGCTCTGTAACTCTCTCTCTCAAAAATAAACAAACATGTAAAAAAAAAAAGAAAAAAAGAGCTGGACACTTAACCAACGGAGCCGTTAAGGCACTCTATGCATTCTTTTGATATTTGGTCAAATTAGGGTCCTAGGGAGGTGATAGTAGAGCACATGGCCTTTGGAGGGCCTGAAAGGCCAGGGGCCTCAGATCCCTGTGTGATGCTGAGCAAGTTACAGCACCTCTCTGAGCCGCAAGTGCTCACCTATTAAATGGCACTAATCATGCCCGCCATGGGGCCAAGGGAAGGGTTACGTAGGAGTGTATCTGAAGTGTTTATAGAGCACAGTGCCTGACTCATAATAACTGGTTAATAACTAGCAACTTCCGTCATTATAATTTTTTTAATGCCAGTCAATCTGGCTGTCCTCAAGGGAACAAACAAGGTTTCACAGCCCATTCTGCGGTGGGGCTAGAAGCTGGTGGGGCAGGTGCAAAGGAAGAAGAGAGGCCTAAAGGTAAATGCAGAAGGGGGCGTCGGTCCCCACTGAGAGGGTTGGAAAGTTCCACGCTCCATCCCGGCCACCCCCCAGGGTAAGTGCTGGGAAGGGCCTGACCTCCCCGGGGGACCCTCTCCTCCTAGCAGCTGACTCGCCCTCCGCTGGGCTCCCACGGCCCTCAGGAGCTAAGTGAGCAGCTGGAGGCCACGCCGAAGGCAGCATTTCCGTGCTAGGAAAGCTCCGCACGGCAGCAAGGAGCCCTATTGACAAATAAAGCCTGTTCTTGGCTCCACCACCCACAGGGCTGAGCCCCTTTATTCCATTTCAATACGCCTGATTCTTCTGGCCTGGCAATAAACGGAATTTGTCAGCGCTGGACGCCGAGTGCGTGTAGGCAGGTGTTAGCACGCTTGCTCGAGGGAACCTGGGGGGCAGCGCGAACTGGCGGCAGGGAACGGAAAATGCCTAACCGCAGCGGGGGCTGAAAAAGGAAAGGCCTCTCCGAAGACAGGCCTTTTATGAGCACATAGAGCCTTCGCCTGCCCGCTAGGAGAAGCGACCAGAAACCTAGGGAAGGGATATCTTTCTGCCGCCGTGTTTCAAGACGGAAATGGCTTTAGTGCTCCTGTTTTCCTGATGAGAACACGGATGTTCGCTTCACGCAGGGACCCTGAGACGGGACGTAAAGAACAGCAAGGTCATCGGCAGTGTTGCAGCTCTCGCACAACCACACTGATGTTTCGGAGCCGGTCTTCGGGGCTGTTCCTCGGCGCGTTTTTTCACATGCACCTGCAGCCTGCATGAGCTCTGCAAGGGAGGGAAGAGGTTTTGCAGCCTGCCTTCCACGTCGTAACAGGCCTGGGCCATCCGTCCGCATGGCTAACAGCTGACCTGGAATGTCATCTTTTCATGGCTGCGCAGCCTTGGGTGAATCACACACCCCGCGTGATCTGGCTCCGTTCTCTCTGGCAGCATCGTCTCGCGCCTTCTCCCCCGCCTGGCGTTCTGCGTTCAGCCATGCGGGCTTTCCTTCGCTTCCGGGAACACTTCATTCCACTTCAGGGACTTAGCGTTTGCTGTTCTCTCTGCCGGAAAGTCTCATGTCCTCCTTCGCAGCATGGATTTCCTTCTCTTCTTTTGAATTTCAACAGAAAGTTTTCTTCCTCCAGGAAGCCCTCCCAGATCTCCGGGAGGAGAGCTGGCCTCCCCCGTTATACACCCACATGGTCCATGTGCTTTGCCGTCTTGTTATTTACCCTGAATGTTTGATTCGACAAATGATTGTGTAATGCTGCCTCCCCACCGCGCCCCATCCTCCCGCTGGGGGGAAAGTTCCTGGAACTGACACTGTGTCTGTCTTGCTCAGCTCAGAAGCCACAGAGCGAGCACAGTGCCTGACATGCAGGAGTCCTCCGTAGATATAGATTAAGATATTTGCTTAAATGGAAAGAAGGGAAGGAGAAGCAGCAGGGGAAGGAGAATGGAATATGCTCCTGGAGTCTGGGAACCCTCTGGCCCTCGCAGGCCGGGGAGACAGGTGTGCATCTAGGAGAGAGCCACCGAAATCACCTAGCCTGACTATTCAGCTCCTCACTGTCCAAGCAGGGAGCCGGAGGCGCAGAGAAGGAAAGGACACGCCTGCCCTCACACAGCTGGTCAGCGGCAGGGCCTAGGGCTCCTCCCCTGCACAAGGCTCTTTCAGGCCTGGTTCAAATCCCAGCTCTGACATTAGAAAGTATTTGAGCCTCCATCTCTTCTGCTGTAAACCAGAGACAATGACACCTGTTCCCCCCAGGAGGCGGTGGAGAGGAGCGGTTAAGAAGGTGGAGTGTGGGGGCGCCGGGTGGCTCAGTTGGTTAAGCATCTGACTTCAGTTCAGGTCATGATATCTCAGTTTGTGGGTTCAAGTCCTGCGTCGGGCTCTGTGCTGACAGCTCAGAACCTGGAGCCTGCTTTGGATTTTGTGTCTCCCTCTCTCTCTGCCCCTATCCTGCTCACACTCTGTCTCTCTGTCTCAAAACTAAATAAACATTAAAATTTAAAAAAAAAAAAAAAGAAAGTGGAGTATGCTGGTAAGGGTGCAAACCTAGCCCCTCTTAGCTGGGTGCGAGGCTGCTGAACACTGTTCCCGAATCTGCCACCTGTGAAACAGGTGTCGTAAAAATCACATCACATCGTGAAGCGTTTGGCCCTGTTCCTGACACGGTGACTCCTCAGTAAGTAGACGATGTGATAATAAAAGCTACCATCCGTCAGTAATGAGAGAGACTAATGCAGAGACAGAGACGCACAGAGACAGAAAGAGATAATGTACTCGGTGCTCTCAGGCCAGACTCCAACACATCATCCTTTATGCTCCCTCCCCCTTTCTTTTAACGTGGACACCATCAGAACGCATCCACCACTAAGCGTGGAATCTGCTCAGACATTTCCTGTCACTAAGAACATTGCTCAGGTCCAAGGGACATTCTCTCCAAGAGAGACCAGAGGGAAACTGCTCTCAGGCCTCAGGAAGAGGAATCACAAGGCTTCTAAAGCACATTGGTCTGATTTCATCTCACGGACATCACTGACCTGCTTCTCTCTCTCTTTGCATTGGCTGCCAGGAAGCTCAGAGCCAAATCTGCATCCTGCCTGTGTAGCAAGTCAAAAAAGACTCTCACTCTGGCTTCATCCCTTTTTCTCAGCCCTCATTTTTCTTCTCCCCAAATTCCTCCCTCATTTATTAAAAAAGAAAAATCTGCATTCTGCATTGAGACACTGCCACTCATCTTTTTCTGTAATTTGGTGGTGGTCCAGGGGTGGGGGGCGGAATAAACGGAATTAAAACTGCATACAGCCAAATGCAGTGCCTAACGCTCGAGTGAATGACCTTTGTGGAAAACCTGGCGACTCCGAAGAAAGCGTGTGGTTTGTGGAACAGGACTGGACCGATGTCAGCCTCTTAGCCCGACAAATGCACCATAGTTACAGGAGACGCGGACACGAGAGAAAGCTGAACGAATGATAAGTGGGAAATCCCTTGGTAACTTCTCAGTAAATCTAAAATTATTCCAGGGGCACCGGGTGGCTCAGTCAGTTAAGCAGCTGACTTCAATTCAGGTCATGATCTCACAGTTTGTGGGTTCAAGCCCTGCGTCGGGCTTTGTGCTGACAGCTTGGAGCCTGGAGCCTGCTTCGGATTCTGTGTCTCCCTCTCTCTCTGCCCCTCCCCCATTCATGCTCGCGCTCTCTCTCTCTCTCTCTCTCTCTCTCTCTCAAATAAACATTAAAAAATTAAAAAAATAAAAATAAAATTGTTCCAAAATAGCAAACTTGTTAAACCAAATGTGCACACAGACTGACTACTATGGGAATGGTTCTCCTTGGGGGTCCCTCGAAGTGTCTGTCGTCTTTACCTGAGAGCACAGCCTGGGCTCAGACCCAGGGCCGTGCAGAACCAGCGAGACCCAGCCAGCACCTATGGGGCTGCTGTCGCCCGCCCAGCTCGGCTGAGAGGAGCACGGTTCCAGAACCAGAACCCCGCCTCCCGCCCAGGAGTCCCAGTTGTGCCTCGCACTGGCTGTGGGGCTCTCTGAGTCTCAGCCGCTGTGCCTGTAAAATGGGATAATCGAGGGACACACTTCCACAGGGGTATTGTGGGTACTTGAGTCAACGGCACGAAGAGCCGGACAAACAGCAGGCTGTCTCAGGCTGTCCCGGCTGCTATGACGAAGTGTCACAGCCTGGGTGGCTTATCAATGGCAGACATGTATTTCTCAGAGTTGTGGGGGCTGGAAGCCTGGGGTCAGGCGCAAGCACGGCCGCTTGGGTTCTGCTGGGGACGCCCCTCCAGCTTGCAGACAGTCCACTTCTCCTGTCCTCACTTGCGGGGAGGGAGCTCTGTGGGGCCCCTTTCCTACGGACACGACTCCTATTCATGACCTAATCACTTCTCTGAGGCCCCACCTCCTAACCCGGTCATGTTGGGGTTAGGGACTCACATACGAACGTGGGGGACACCAGCATGCAGCCCGTAACAGAGACACTAATGTTTTTATTACCGTTATTGTCAGTTTTTTCCTCTCACCTGTATCTCTTATGCATATCTGGGAAAAAGAAGAGAAGCAGAGACACACAGAGGGACGGTCCGAGGTCACACAGCCATCAGAGCAGAAACAGTGAAGTTGGGATTCAAACTTCCAGACTCCAAGCCCAGAGCTCTTCCCACTACATCCCACGTCCTAAAAGAAGCTGACCGAGGCCCCTCTTGCCCACTCCAGCCCGCCGACCAGGACACAGCACGGTCTCTCCTGACCGCCACCCTGATCTGCCATGACCTTATCAGGGCCTTTTCTTTGCGTGTGCTTAGAGAATCGGCTCTCCGAAAGTTAGTGCGACATTCGAGGCCCTTGGCTAGAAGACACATCTCATCTCATGCTTCATTCCCCGGCCATCTAGTTGCCCATGCTCAGACCTCGAGGGGCTCCCTCAGTGACGCCCCCTTCTTCCCCAGCCCCTCCACGCCAACCTGTCTCGTTCCACAAGGCTGGCTCAGATGCCTCCTGTGCCCAGGGTTCCTGCTCCCGTCGCTGCTGCCTTGGCTTCCCTGGCGTCAGATTTAGCCCATTCATTTAGGTGATCTGTCTCCAGGGCCCAGGGTCCTCGCCTCTGCCTCACGCACTGTCACACCCCCAACACTTGGAGCGAGAACTGGCAGCAAGGGGTACGGGGCAGCGGCCAAGACCACGGAATGAAGACGCCTGGCTCAGCCCTGCTCTGCAAGCCATCGGCTGGGATGGCTGCCTCGACTTCTCTTCGCGTCCACCTCCCCGACCGGACACCGTGGGCGGCAGCCCGAAGGCTCAATGAGACAGGTGTGAAGTCAATGACCGGCGCCGGGCACCCAGCGAGAGCAAACGATATTATCTCAGGAATAGCTGGCTGCCCGATGGAACGCCGACCGGGCGCTGCTCGGTGCCACCCCCACCCAGCTCCCGGTTCTCTGCTCTTCTCTCTCAAGGCTCCAGAACGAACCCGAGGTCAAGGCCACGGCAGAGCCGTCAGCAGTGCTTGCAAACGAGCAGCCGAGAAGAGCAGGCTAGCACCACGTGGGAGGCTGTGCTGCTCCGAGGACGGAAACCTGGGCCCCGGAGGCTGGCGGGGGGTCCTGCTGCTCGGGGTCACCAGTGGGAGGCATGCAGCCCGGGGGCGGGGGGCTCCCAGCTGGGGCCAGTCCCCAAGGTGGGGTGCCGACTGCCTCGCGGGAGGTCTGACTGAAACCGGCTGCACAGAGCTCCACGCAAGGCTCCTGGGCCCTCGCCCCCACGTGGGCAGCCCCGGCGCCCGTCCCCTCCCGTGGGAGTTGGGCTGCTCACCTTGAGTCCGCTGCCTTCTGCTTCGGAGCCCGGGTCCACGCCGGTGACATAAATGCCCAGGCCATACTCAGCTCCCCCTCGGATTGTGAGGCCCAGTGATCGGCCATCCCCCAGCACCAGGTTCACCTGTGGGAGGGACAGAAGACAGCATTGGAGGGTCTGGAGGGTGACAGGAACTTTGTGGCGGGGGAGGGTGTGTGGCATCGCAGGCTATGGAGCCCGTGACTTACCCCGAAAGGCACACAGACTCCGGCCTGGAACATTCCAGATCCCCTGCCCCAGTTCTGCCTCCACTAGCTGAGTGACCTTGGGGAAGTCCCGCTCCCTCCCGGGGCCATGGCTGTCAGTCCAGTAAGGGGAAGGCGATGAAGGAGGGCACCCCTGACACTAACACCCTAGAGAGCCTGGACATTCCAGGTTTTCATGTGCGCTTCACACCGTGGGGGCCACACACACCCCCCTGCCCATCCGGCACACCCTTCAGCCAGGGAGCGCCTGCTCTGACTTCAGGCTCCCATCTTCCGTGGGTTCAAGGCTAAGTCCATTCTGCCACCTAAGGATCCCCTGCTCCTCCCCGGAGGTCTCCCACAACCAGGGGTCTCCTGCCTCCCCAGGGACCTGCTGCCCTGCACGCACCCCAATGGGTCACAGTAGTACTGCCTCAGCTGCACTTCCTTCTACAAACACTGGCAGCACCGGCTGAGTGCGGAGCCGGCACTGGGCGGGGGGACCAAGAGATGACCCAGACATAGTCCTACTCCCAAGGGT
Source organism: Suricata suricatta (assembly GCF_006229205.1). NCBI lineage: Eukaryota > Metazoa > Chordata > Mammalia > Carnivora > Herpestidae > Suricata > Suricata suricatta. The sequence goes on along the minus strand of NC_043712.1, from coordinate 18,885,172 downwards.
CTCACCGGAGGGGCACAAAGACCTGTAAACCGACCTTCACGGGACAGTGTGATCAGAGCGAGATGGGGTGGCTCATGGGGCCATGAGAATGCAGAGAAGGTGCAAGGCCCTGACTGGGGGTGAGGGTAGTGGCTGGGGGGCTTCCTGGAGGTGACATCTTCAACCAGGCAAGGGCAGGGCAGGGGTGAAAGGGGCTTTCCAGAGCTACAGGTCAGAAGTAGGGGAGCACGCCTTGCTTAGGATAGGATGTGGAAGTAAGTCAGTGTCGCCAGGGCAGGGCATGCAGAGGGCCGGCCAGGGGGCTAGGACGACAGGCAGGGAGGCTGGGGGCGGATTCAGGAAGGCCTCATGATTCGTGGAGGGACGTACAGGTTCAATGCGCCTTGGGGATGAGAGGATTTATGGAAAAGGAGAAGCGGCCCCAGAACCGCTGGAATTTACCCCAGTATGACCGAAAATACCCCTCATAAGGGGGACATAAGGGACCCGAAGAAAACACAGTGTGACTGCCTCACAGGACAGCGTGGGCACCTATCGGCATCAGGGGAGGACAAATGTCATGAAGTTAGGGGAGCCATCCAACCAGCTTTCTGTTTCCAAAAAGTTATTCATCTAAGAATTAACCAGAGCTTTGTCCAGTCATCCAAAGCCTTGTACGTATGTTATCTCACTTAATTCTTTAACCACCCTGGGTGAAGGTGAAGAGGACAGACTCAAGTCCAAACTGCCCGATGAGCTGGGGGCCGCTGTGTGACCCTGGGCAAGTTACTTAACTTCTCTGTGCCTTCTCACCCTCCCCACCTATAAAAGGAGGGTGAAAATAGCCTTATGAAGTTACTATGGAAAGGACCACATTAACAGACACAGGTAGGCTAGTTTCTGGCCCAGAGTGAGTGCTTGGTACGTGGCAGCCGCTGCTGGTTCCGTTTTGCACATGGCAAAACCAGACAGGGCCACACAGCCACAGTGGACCCCTGCAGGCTGGCAGACAGCTGTTCGGAGAGAGCCCCACGGACAGAGCGCCTCTACAGCATTTGGTTCCAGGACTGCACACTCTGGGGGTGGCCCCAGCCCCCTCCAGGCCACAGTGGCTCCCGGTTTCCTCCTGAGACAGGAAGACCACATTAGAAAGGAGAGCGTCCATCAGGCCCTCATAGTTCCTGGGGCGCACCTGGGAACAGTCACCCAGAAACATCAGAGAGATGGATGTTCCAGAAGCAGCAGGCTCTGAGGATGGGTTTGGGAATAACACCCCGGCACTTGGGACCCAGCTCCATGGCTGGGAGAGCTCGCAGGTGACGTGGGTGCACGGCCCCCACGGTCTGCTCTCACACGCAGGTCCGTGTGTCTGGGAGGGGACAGGGCACCGGTCATGTGTGCGGGCTCTGCAGACCGCTCAGGTCTGATCCTGGCAGTAACATTTGCTAGGCGTGTCCCTCTGCGCAAGTGACCCCAGCCCTCTGCGCTCCAGCTCTCTCATCTACAAAACTGCGGGAAGCAGGCGCACCGGTGTCCTTGTAGTGTCGCTGGAGATGAATGGGTCCGCATGCCGGGAGCATTTAGACGCATGCCTGGCACTCAGAAAACACCGGCTGCTGCTCGCATCTCCCGAGTGGCCCTCTCCAGCAAGCCTGGGGATGCCTTGCACAGCTGTCCTCCCAGAGGGAACAGGTGCACTGCTCCAAGGTCGGTGCCAGGCCTCACGCTGGGTGCAGGACCATGGGACGAGCTGACAGGGTCCCTGTCTGCGGGTACTGGCCGTGTTGGCTGCTGGTGGCTCACAGCGGGGGCTCTGCCAGGAACTGTCCCCCCTCCCCCAGTGGCTTCCATGCAGGGGCTGGGAGAAGGGGGCAGGCGAAGAAAGAGCCAGAGCCCAGCCTCCATGCGGGACAACGCTGTGCAACCAGCGCAGCCCCAGGGCTCCCGGGGGACTGGCCAGGGTGTCACAGCCGAGTCACCAGCGGCAAGCCCAGGGCACGGGACTGCTGCTGTGACAAACGGCCACCCACATAGCGGCTTCAAACAGCACAGACTCATTATCCTAAAAGCTCTGGAGGTCAGAAGTCTAAAGTGAGTCGGCAGGACTGCGTTCCTTCCGGAGTGTCTTAGGGAAGCCCGTTTCCTTGCCTTCTCCTGCTTCCAGAAACGGCCTGCCTTCTTGGGCTCATGACTCCTCCTCTATCTTCAAAGCCAGCAGGGTAGAACCTTCCCACCTCTCTCTGCTTCCGGCGGCATGTCACCTTTTTTCTGTCTCTGCGTCCCGTGCCTCCTTGTTCTCAGGATCCTTGAGGCTGCACCGTACCCACCTAGAGAACACAGGAGCCGTACCTTCCTCACATCTGCAAAGTCTCTTTGGACATGGAAGGTAACATCCTCCTAGGCTTCAGGGAAGAGGCCGTGGGCATCCTGGGCCACCGTCATCATTCTGTGTACCACAGGCACACATCTAGAAACCTCCTCAGGGAAATCCTGGTCCCAGAATCCATTCTGGGAAGCCTGACCTTAGGCAGAGTGTCTCAGAAATAAGACGTCCGAGCCCTGAAGGCCTAGAGGGGCATTCTGGGGAAGGGGAAGGGATGATGCATATTCTGGGGCAGGAATGTGTCCAGAGCTCAGAACCGGGACAGAGCCGGGCCTCCAGGGACCCACAGGGTTTAGTCTAGCTGAAGCATGAGTGGGATGGGGAGGGAAGGAAAGAGACAGGAGTAGCCAGTGGGGGGCCATGCGCCAGGCCACGAAGCGTGGGCTTTAGGCCAGGAGACTACTGGCCCCCAGAGGGGGCTACTACCTGGGGATCCTTCAGGAAGAGGGTGTGCACCTGGAGACAGTGGTGAGGTGGAGGAGGCAGGGGGCTCAGACCTGGGGGAGGCCAGTGACTCGGGCTGGGGACAGAGTGGGCAGCTCTCATCCAGACCCCCTACCCTGCCCACAGAGTGGACCCCTTCCTTTATGCTCTGACTTCAGGGCTTGGGGTCCCCACACAAGGCTGCAGCCCAGCTCATGGGGTAGCCTGTAGTCCGTCGCTCCCCTCCCCAACCTGGGCTCTCCAGCTCCGAGACCCGAAGATTCTGGGAGGAGAGAGTCAAGAGGAGGCC
>NC_043712.1:18873635-18881977 GCF_006229205.1 Suricata suricatta | reverse complement strand
GCTCGGGTCATGACTTGGCAGTTTGTGAGTTCGAGCCCTACATTGGGCTCTGCGCTGATGGTGCAGAGCCAGCTTGGGATTCTCTGTCTCTCCTTCTCTCTGCCCCTCACCTGTTTGTGTGCTCTCTCTCTCTCTCTCTCTGTCTCAAAATAAATAAGTAAACTTAAAAAAAAAAAGGACCCAAGAACGGTTTGTTGTGCCCGGAAGTTCAGACTCAAGGGCAGGTGGGGGGCAAGGGGGCGCACCTGCCTCAGAGCAGGACCCAGGAACACCTTCCTCATCCCCCGCGCCCCAGAAACCACTGGTCCCCGCTCCCTCTTCCTTCTTCCTGCCAAGTCCCAGCCCCAGGAGCACATTCAAACATCCTCCAGGTCAAGTTTGGAAGAATGAGCCGGGCCCCTCCCTCTGGCTCCTAGACGATCCAACTGGGAATATCCACACACACGGAAGATCATCAGGGCACCGGGACCTTCCCCCAAGGTCTATTTTCCACCTTGGAAGTTCATCTGAACTGCAACCAGAAGCATCATTATTGGCTCCAGGGCTCTTTATGCTTTGTTTTTCATTCCCACCAGGCCCACACCCCCTCCTTTGAGGATGAGCTTAGCACTCCCTTTCCTTCATGATCTCACAAAGGTTTTAGCAGACATGCAATCGATTTCTCTGTCCCCCTCCCCCACTGCTTGCAGGAAAATGTCCCCTGGCTGCACACGCTCCCAGCCAGTCATCTCAGCCCTGCTGTTCCCCAAGCGTAACTCATACATGACACCGGTGGGGGGAGTGTCCCAAGACCCATCTTGTTCCCTCTACCCTTCCTCCCACCCTCACACCCTTCCCTCTGCCTGGACCACCATTCCTTCCACGACCATGTAGCCAAACTCCAAATGGTACCTCCTCCAGGAAGCCTTCCCAGATCTCTGGCTGGCAGGATCTCTGTCCTCTGCAACCACAGCAACCACACCTCTTTCCCTGTTCCTGTTACAGAGCCTATCACATGAGACCTCAGGGAATGTGTCACTGGGGCACCTCAGCTGGCCTCCTCTGGGCTCCTCACACTGGGGAGGTGGCAGAGAGCAATGTTAGGACAGAGGGCTTGGAAAGAAGACAGATCTGGCCTTGCCCCCGAACACCAGCCACCCCCAGCCGTGTGCCATCGGGCACGTCATTGCTCTGTTGGTGGCTCAAAGGTCCAACGTGAAGACTGCTTGGGGTGAAACTCATACCATCTCACAAACATGAGGATGGCTACTATCAAAAACAAAACAAAAACAAGAAAACAAAACAAAACAAAACAAAACATAAAATAACAGTGTTGGCAAAGATGTGGAGAAACTGGAACCTTCATGTACTATTGCTAGGAATGTAAGCTGGTCCAGCCACTGTGGACAACGGTATGGCAGTTCCGCAAAGTATTAGAAATACAATTACCACGTGCTCCAGCAACGTCATTTCTGAGTATTTCATCTAACAGACTGAAAGCAGGGTCTCCAAGAAATGTATGTACACCAACGAATAGCAGCACCATCCACAACAGCCAAAAGGATGATACAACCCAGGTGAATAAGATGTGGTCCATCCGCACAACAGAATGTTATCAGCCTTAGAAAGGAAAGAAATCTTGTTACGTGCTATAACCTGGACGAAGCTTGGGTACATTAATCCAACGTGCCGTAAACTAGTCAGAAGAAGATAAATACCATCTCTCCATGTATGTGAGGTGCCCAGAGCAGTCAAATTCAGAGACAGACAGTAGACCGGTGGTTGGCAGGGGTAAAGAAGGAAAGGTACCAAGCAACTGTCATTTGATGGGTTTTAGATTTGCAAGAGTTAAAACAGTCCTGAAGGTTGGCCAGGGCCGCTAGCGGTGCCTGTACTCGATACTTCTGAATTTAGTGCCACTTAAATGGTAAGGAAGATACATTTTATGTTACATGTGCTTTGCCACAATTTAAAAACACTTCAGGGGTGCCTGCGTAGCTCAGTTGGTTGAGCCTCCGACTTCAGTTCAGGTCATGATCTCACAGTTCATGGGTTCAAGCCCTGCGTGGGGCTCTGTGCTGACAGCTCAGAGCCTGGAGCCTGCTTCAGATTCTGTGTCTCCCTCTCTCTCTGCCCTTCCCTGCTCACTCTCTCTCTCACGCCTGTGGGTGCAGGAGATGTCACAGAGACAAAGAATGTGCTTTCCTCCCTGGAAAATGATGGGTTGGGTACCAGCCCCCCAAGGGCACACAGCAGATGTGGCTCTTCAGATCACAACAGAAATACCACCTTGGGAAACAGATGGCCATACTCTCTTTGGTAACTTTGCAAAGAACAGTGAGCAAAAGTCTGACTGCACAGGACTCAGATTCAAACCCAGCAAACATTAGGGACCTCCGTCCACCATGCACGAGGTGGCTGGCAGGGCGTCTTCATTTTAATTCACTCATTCATGGAATAAATACTGAGCACCGACACTGTACCAGGCACTGATCCAGGCGCTGTGAGTGTGCCAGGACGTAGAAACAAGATTCATACTGCCATGGAGTTTACACAGTGGTGGCGAGAGAAGCCTCTACTACTGTCTCCACCGGAAACAACGGCTCAGAACACTTGTGTAACTTGTCCAAAGTCACACAGCTGGCAAATGGCAGAGCCGGGATTCGAACCCGGCTCCAGTGTCTCACCCTTCCCGCCACGCTCACGCTAACCCATTTAACCCCCCCACAACAAATGTGTTCCGGTTTATGGGAGCCGTAAACGCAGCAGGGCCCCCCAGAGCGGGAGCCTGGAACCATGGCAAGGCTGTACCCTGCCCCTGTTCACCTCTGAGGACACGACAGTAACTTGAGAGCGGCTGGGTCTGATTCCCGGAGATTCCCCTTCAGTTTCTTCCCGCGGCCTCTGCGGACGGCTCTCGCACCTCAGTGTGGAGCACAGCGTTACTAGGAAAGGCTGCGACCTGTGAGCCAGCATTGGTGGCCCGCTGAGGTGGCTCTCACAAGTAATTTTGCAACTCATGGGATTTTCATGTCACTGCTGCCCTGGAAGCTCGTTTCCTTGGAAGGTGTGGGTCCCCTGGGGCTGGGGGGTGAGGAGTCTTCAAGTTTGGCATGGGAAGTTGCAGCGATTTGGAGTATCAGACGAGACCAGCGGGGGGAAGAGAGGCCGAGCCCGCACGCTCCAGCGCAGAAGACACAGGGGACACCCAGGGGACACAGCCCAGGGGACACAAGTGCGGGCCCCAGAGAGACTTCTGCACACCCTTTGTGACAGGAGATGGGGCTTCCCGTGCCGCCTCAGCAAGGAGAGGGACAGGAGGGAGGGCAGAAGCTTGTCCGGAGCCATGGGGTCTGTGAAGCCCACTCGGGTGTGGGCCAGGGTATTTTCCACCTCCTGAGGCCCCCAGATCCTCCCTGGAGCACAATTCTCTAAGTCTCTGCCTTCTGCATCCCTTCGGAAGTTCTTCCAAGACTCCTAGAGGGTAACTCATCTCCTCTGAGCCCTCCCACCTGCTCACTTCCAGTGACAGGGCCCTTCTTGCTAATCGTCCTTCTTGCTAAGCCTTGAGGACATGGGCTGGTTTCCACCTCAGGGCCTTTGCACATGCTGTCCCTGCTCCCTGGGATTTTCAGCCGCCAGAGGACATGGCAGCTCCTTCTTCCTCTCCAGGTCTCAGCTCAGGAATCACCCCCTGGAGAGGCACTCCCTGGCCACCTTACCCGAAGCAGTACCTCCCTCTCCTTCATTCTACTCATCTCTCCTGACTTCACTCTCTGCCATCATGCTTCATCATCTGAACGACCTTACTTATGCTCCTTTCTGGACCGTTGTCTCACTCCTCCCATGACCTCCAAAGTCACTGGACACTTCCCCAGAGCAGAGCCTCACCTCTCTCGTCCCTCTCTCTAGTCCTCCCTCCCATAACAGCATCGAGCACACCACAGGTGCTCACTAAGTAGGGGGTGACCGGTGGAATGGGTCCTGGTTGCCACAGTGCCCTCCGGGTCTCTCTTGGACTCCTCAGCTTTGACACGTGGATCCAGGACAGCAGCCCTGCGGGGCAGGGCAGCCGTGAGGATTCACCAGGATGCTGTGATGCTGTAAGCACACAGCCCCGCCCCCATGGGCAGCAGGCCCAACGCAGGGAAAGGGCTCAAGGAGAAGATAAAGCAACTGCTCTGCCCAGCACCAGGAAGCTGGCTGTGAAAATGACTCAAGGCCACACAGGCAGCCTTGCTTTCTCACGATCGCCACTGAGCAACACGGATCGCCTGGCGGGGAGGGGGTCCGAGCCCACCTGTGCCGCCCCCCACCCCCCGGGTGTGGGCCACCATGCAGAAGGCCAGGCGGCTCTGGAGGGGGCCACTCGTGGCCCAGCACTGAGGCTGCAGCCTGCATTCCGATGTTTGCACAAAGAACACAAAACCTGCTAAGTGAACGCTGTGCTCTTACGGTCAGGAAAATAGAGCTGAGAAAGAGTCTCTGGATGGAAGGCCTTGCTTGCTTGGGCTGGAGCCCCAAGACACGTGGCCTCCAGGCTGTTGAGGTCAGGGTCCTGACACACCTGCCCACGGGAGTTATGTTCTTGGTCTCAGGACCAACCACGGGGTGCAACGCAAACAGCACCCAGAGCTAAGTTTAAAAACTCAGGGGAAGCCTCTTCTCGGGCTTTTTTTTTTTTTTTGTAAACTGTCAAGATGTGAGAGAAGAATGGCTTTGGAAGGGGACATTTATTGAGGCCCCTGCTCCCCTTCTCCTGGGCAACCACCCCGCCACCACCTGCTTAGGCACGGGCCATCCTGTCCATCAAGTGCCCCGCCCTCCCACTAGCCAATCGGGCGCTCCCTCCCTGGGACTAGGCCTTTGCAGGAGAAGGAGGCAGAGAAGACAGAGTGGGAATCCCTTTCCTCTGGGAGGAGGCTGCACCCCGAGTTCCTGCCCACATCCTTCCAGTGGATTCTCGCTCCATACAAGATGGCCGGCACCAGTTCCTGTTCTTCACAACCCAAGACCCACGAGCGCACAAGGTTCCCTGCGGTTCCTCCGGCAGCTGCCTGTGGCCACGTGCCTAGGTCTGGACCACTGAGAAGTCAAACCGTGTCTAACGGAAAGCGGGGGGGGGGGGGGAGGTTCTGAGCTGTCTCTCTTCCTGTTTCCACTCCGGGGGCTGGAGCGGCACAGCTTCAACCATCAGACGGCCCAACTGCCCAGAGGGTGACGAGAGAGGGAATCTGGGTCCTGGAATCAGACATGGGGCAGAGCTGTGGCACCAGCCCGGACGGTCCCCCTCTGTTCTGTGTCAGGGAAAAATAAAGGATCCCGTTTAAGTCACAGTCTCGGGCCCCTTGGTGGCAGGATCGTAGCCTGTGTCGGAATACGCTGCACAGGTCCAAAAGAGAAGAAAACAAGATGAAACCCTTCGGCGGGGGCTTGAGAGCAGGACGGAGACTCAAGAGAACCAAGCTCCTATGTCCCGCCTCTGAGGAGATTCCCTGGACTGGGTCTGGTTGGGAGAATGGGGTTTCGAGGGGGCAGCCTCGCCCACCGGCCCTCCACGCCTAGCCGGCCTGGGGCACCAACACCGGGCAGCTCACCTTTTTCTCATCGCTGCCTTGCAGAAGGTTCAGGGTGCTCCTGGAGTCACCCTCACACGGCCTCAGGGTGCCGCTGGGGGTCTGGGACAGGCCTGAGGGCGGGGAGGCACTGCGGCCCTGGGGATCCACCCAGGTGTAGATGTGGTTGGTGACATAGCCCCCAGGGATGCGCCCCGCCGAGTACACAGACAGCACCAGTTTCTTGGAGCCCTTCAGAGCCTAGAGAGAGAGAGAGAGGAATATTCAGGTTAGCATGAAGGGGCTACACCCTCCCTACACTCATGACTTACTTCTCTCTGGACCCCACGCATGGAGGAGGAGGCCAGCCCCCCGCTCTGCCCTGAGTCCCTTTCTCTCCGCTAGCCGTCAGATTCTGTCCTATGGAGACATCTGTTCCGCCCCTACCTTGAAGTGGTCCAAACATAAGAAATACGATCTCTGCACAGCTGTGCAGAAAAGAGTGACCACAGCAGGCTGGGGACTGCATCCTCGGCCGGCATCCGGGAACCTGGATTCGGCGTGTTTCCTCCCTCATGGAGAAGGCTACTTGGAAACTATGGGGGGAGCGAGGTTCTGGAATGTGGGTCCAGGCAGAGGGGACCTATGTGACCAGACCCCAATAAAAACCCCCGGCACGTCTCTACTGAGCATCCCAGGGACACAGCATCTCACAGCTCATTCTGTGCGCATCCTTCAGCAACAGAGGCTGAGAAGTGTGTGCCCGGCTTCCTACAGGCTCTGCCCCCTGCACCTGTTCCCTGTGCTCATTCTTCTGCATGTCCTTTTGCTGCAATAAATCTCAGCCACAAATACAACCATATGCTGAACCCGTGAGCCCTCAAGGAACCTGGGGGTTGTCTTAACGACCCTGACCAGACAGTCGAGAGATAAAACTATGGACAATGAGACAGATGAACATTTATAAAGAGCCTGTGTGTGCAAACACCCTGCTCTGTGCCTGGCATGCTCTTTTATCTCCTGAAATCCTCATGGAATCCCCTCTTCTTGGGAGAGAAGTCAGTTATTCAGAGGAAGAAACAGGAGGAAAACCCCCTGCCCACACAGCCAGCAAAGGGCTTCTTTTCCCCAGCAGCGAATTTTGAGTGTGGATACCACCTTGATTCCACATTTTCCAATGCGAGGGTGGATCCACCACAGCAGAGGGGAGCCCGAACTCTGGGCGCAGGGTGACGCTGAGGTTGGCCACCTTCCTTTCTTGGAGCTGAGATGAAGCGCTTTCCACAGGGACAGTAGCTTAGCACCAGGACTAACTGCCAGCCGGGCCACTGGGGACGGTGTGAGCAAACTGACAGTCACTTGCAGGCATGAAGCCGAGCAGGGGTTATGATCACATTTTAAAACTGTTACAGAGTTTGGAATGGGAGGTGGGGTAAAAAGGATATAAATTGTATCTTCTGGTATGACTTCAGGCATGTTAAGAGAAAAAATTGCACAGGAAAAACAAAATGAAACAAAACTGAGGAGTAAGGATGCCAAGATGTCCATAGTGTGTCTCTGGGGGGCAGGATTATGGGTGGTTATCATTCTGTCCTTCCTGGTTCTCAGTATTTTCCCAACGTTCCAGAAGGAGGATGCATTGCTTTTGATAAACAAGCCCCCAGAGGGGGGAGGGGAGTACTTAGCTCTCTGACTCCCCCAAGCTTGCCTGGATGGGCCCCCAACTGCATTCCCAGTACCCTGGACAGACAAAAGGGGCTGAGCAGAGAGCTTCTCCAGCACAGCGGGGAGCCTTGGTGCGACATCTGTCCGAGCCTTCACGCTGGAGGAGGAAGGGTAGGCTGGACCATGCCAGGTCCAATTCCACAGTTAAATCCCGGTCCCCCGAGGAGGCCTAACGAGAGGGTGGCAACTCTCCAAAAGGCTGCTTTGAAAACAAATCTCCGAGAGGACGAGCAGGGAGAGACTTTGTGCTCTTTTAGCATCCCCTGGGACTCCACGGAGATAAAACCTGGTTAAGTTGAGGGGCAGGATGGAGAGGCCAGGGGGCAAGCAGGCCTCTGTGGGAGCCGGGGGACAGGGAGGAAGTGGGTCACAGGACAGGAGCCTCGGAGGCCTTCCTGACCCCTCTCCCCTGCCCCGGGCTCCCTCCCCCTCCAGGGCGCTGCTGGCTGGGGGCCAGTGCCAAGTGGCCTGCCTCTTCCCTGCTCCCTCCGCTGACTGTGAGGCTGTGAATCCAGGCCCGCCATTGGCTCCACGAGCATTGACTGAGCGCCTACTGTGTGCCCAGCCTGGAGAGAGCAAGTGGGCACACCCGTGTGCTCCTAAAGCCTGGTGAGACCCCGCCTGGCCCCTCAGGCCCTCAGAGAAGCCTGGCTGGCCTGACGGGGTAAGAAAGTGCACATGTGGGCCCGGAAGAAACCATAACACACGCGGGCACTATCCTGCGGCCATCTTGCTCGTTTGAGGCAGACGGCTGGGCCAGGCTGGAACAGACACTGTGGACTGAACGCAGACCTGCATCGAAGCCACACGTCTGTCACTTGTCAGTCACAAGTCCTCGGGCCGGCACAGCTCCAGGCAGGAACAATACCCACGTCTCAGGGGCCGTGTGGATTCGGTGAGCCCATGCACATGAAGGCCCGAGCCTTTGCACACAGTAGGAGCTCTGCAAGGGGCGGGGCCCACTCGCCTCCCTTCCTGGAGCGTCTGCATTGAGAAGGGAGACCAGGTGCAGAAAAGCTTGTCCAGGGAGTCACAAAAGGCGGGGGGGGGGGGGGGGGGGGGGGGGGGGGGGGGGGGGGGGGG
>NC_043712.1:18851806-18873535 GCF_006229205.1 Suricata suricatta | reverse complement strand
AGGTTACCCTGGGATCCTGATGTGGGAAGGGACAGAGAGGGCACAAATACACAAAACACAGCCAAGGCCCAGGAGGCCATCCCTGGGCAAGCGGCCTCCCCTGTGCACCTCAGTGTCCCCATCCCAAGATTCGGGGAAAGTCTGACGGCCACTCAAGCTTCGACCATGCCAGGACCTGTGATGTCAGTGCGTTTGGCAAATGTGGGCTCCCGGGGGGTCCCGGAGGACAAGAATAGCATCCTCCGCGGCTGCCTTCTTTATGCTTTCTCATAAAACGGAACAAAATCAAGATGCCTGAAGCAGCCCTCGTGACGTCTGAGCTGGGAGCAGGCTCTTGGAACACGGGCCAGGCGTGGGGGCCTCAGCAGCTGCATGGACGCCTCCGCACACCGCCCTTCTCAGCTAGAACCCGTAGGTGCCGTGCAGGGTGCCGGGCAGTGCGTGGAAGGCAAGAGGGTGGAGGGTGGTCTGAGAAGCGGGTCTATCTTTTTCTTTTTTTAATGTTTTATTTATTATTGAGAGAGAGAGAGACAGAGCACGAGTGGGGCATGGGCAGAGAGAGAGGGAGACACAGAACCCGAAGCAGGCTCCAGGCTCGGAGCTATCAGCACAGAGACCAACGCGGGGCTCGAACCCACGAACTTCGAGATCATGACCTGAGCTGAAGTCGGGACACTTAACTGACTGAGCCACCCAGGTGCCCCTGGTCTCCGTCTTCATAAGGCTTCTTTGTCTCCATGTTTACAACCAACCACTTCCTTGCTTTAAAGAGTAGCTTTGAAGGGGCTCCTGGGTGGCTCAGTCCTGGGTGTCCGACATCGGCTCAGGTCAAGATCTCACAGTTCATGGGTTCGAGCCCCACATCGGGCTCTGTGCTGACAGCTCAGAGCCAGGAGCCTGCTTCCGATTCTGTGTCTCCCTCTCTCTCTCCCCTTCCCCTGCTTGTGCTCTGTCTCTCTGTCTCTCAAAAATAAATGTGTTAAAAAAAATTTTTTTAAATAAAGAGTGGCTTTGAACTGAGAAGTGAATTCCTAAAGAAAGCCGGCTGCTGAGTGCTCCCTGGCTCAGCCGTGCTCCAACTGCCCGCATGCACGGCCCCCACCACTGCAGGTGCACCAGGCCATTCATTTCGCAGAAGAACTAGCAGCTTCTCTGGCCAGAGTGAGCCTCCAGAGGAAATGAGAAAGAGCTCTTGCCGAGGAAGGGAGACCCAGGCGGGTCCCTGTTGTGCCACTGGCTTGCTGGCTGGTCCTGGGTGGCCAGGGGCCCTGTCTCCTCTCACCGAGAGGTCAGTTTTGCCAACCAGCAAGGAGCAGGCTGGACTCATGAATTGCTGAGGTCCCACCCCGATATTCAACTTTAACGTCTTCTGGTTAGTGGCAACATTCTCAAAGAAAAGGTTGTATTTACGCACATGACAGTCATGAGTCATGGCAGCAGAGAGATCAGGGCTTTGGGAGATGCAGGGACAGAGCTCAGTCCTTGGCACGCCCCGTTTAAGGAGCCAGTTCTGGAGACGGTGCTGGCTGAGGTTGCTCCCAGGTCCTCGAGCCAGACCTTGAGCCTGGGGGGCTCTGAGGCTCCCTGCCAGTTGGAAGGGAGCGAGAGGGTTTCAGAAAACACCAGAAGGACAGATGGCACATCGGGCATGGCAGGGTACACGCCCCAACTCCACACTGTCATCCGCGGCAAGGGGGCTTTCCAGGGGACACGAGGGCTGGGGAGACAGTCTCCAAACGAGAGTGTGGCTGCGTGTCTCTGCTCTGGCAGGCGGCCGGTGGCAAATCACATCCAACACCTAGCTTAAGGCAACCCACATGCTCTGCCAGGCAAACTGGGGATTGTCAACCACACCCCTCGCCTGCGTGGCAACCTCCAGAATCAGCCAGTTCTCCTGAACCAACTGCTTATTAGCTGTGCCACCTCACACAAGTTACCGAACCTCTCTGTTCATCTGCTTCTCTCCTATCAAATGAAGATCATAATTCCACCTTCTCTTTACGTAGAGGAGCCCGAGAGCACAGTGCCCATCACATCAACGGGCTGTGGCTAAAAAGAAAACAGAAGTGAGATGTAGGGAGTGTCCATGATAAGCGGAAGGGTCAGCAGAGCATGATGCTCCCACACTTGCTATCACGAGTTTGCTGGTAAAACTTGACCTAGGGCTTGTGAGTCAGATTCTCACAAAAGCTCGATCTGACCCAGCAGACGGCATGGCTCAGACACTATCCATCACCAGACGACTGTTGAGGCAGCATGTTATGATTATGGAAATGTAAATTATACATGTATGTCTTCAAACTTAATAACTTGCTACTTGGATTAATGCTCTCGGGAGGCGAATTTGCCTCACTCAGCTCTTCCGAGCTGACTGTCAAGCCCTCAGATCACAGACCAAGTGACATGATTCTCTGCTCAGCAGAGAACAGAGACACAGACTGGAGACTGGAGATGGTCACAGGAAAATCAGACGACTGTCCTCAGGGGAGTTTTCCAGAACAGGCTCACGTAAGGGCTCATTATGGTGAGTCATCCAGCTTATTTTAGGACACAGATCTCGAGGGGCAATGTTTTAATCTTCTTAGGAACAGAAATGCTCCCTCCTTTCCCCACGAAGGGGAGCTGGTCTAAGACCCAGGTTCAAGTTCACCATCAAGAAGAGAGAAAAGGATGATGCGTGCCTGCTTTTCCTGACCCCACCTTGTCCAGCCAGGGGTTTGGGTTCAGACTCACTGGGCACCAATCCTGACTCTGCCGTGGACTTGCTGTGTGACACAGCAAATTACCTTACCTCTCTGTGCCTGTTTCTGCATTCTTTTAAGTTTATTTGTTTATTTTGAGATGGAGGGGGAGGGGCAGAGAAAGAGGGGGAAAGAGAGAGAATCCCAAGTGGGCTCTGCGCTGGCGTGGGGCTTGACCCCACAAACCCTAAGATCATGACCTGAGGTGAAATCAAGCTACTTAAGTGGCTGAGCTGCCTATTTCTGCATTTAAAATGCAACTGTTGTAAGCATTATTTTTTTTAATTTTTTAATGTTTTTTATTTATTTTTGAGAGACAAAGCGAGCAGGGGAGGGTCAGAAAGAGAGGGATATACAGAATCTAAAGGAGGCCCCAGGCTCTGAGCTAGCTGTCAGTACAGAGACGGAAGTGGGGTTCAAACCCACGAACCGTGAGATCATGACCTGAGCCGAAGCCTCAGGCTAACTGACTGAACCGTCCAGGCACCCCTGTAAGCATTATTAAGATAATGTAGGGGCACTTGGCTGACTCAGTCAGAGGAGCATGTGACTTTAGATCTATGGGCCATGAATTCAAGCCCCGTGTTGGGTGTAGAGATTATTTAACTAAATAAAACTTGAAGAAAAGATAATGAAGACTGTCTATATATAATATATAGCACATGGCACATAGTAGGTACTAAATGTGAATTTCCTTCCTGAGTCTACCAGCTCCTTCTCCCAAATATAAGCCCCAGGATCCTCTGAAGCTCTAATCTGCACAGACACAAATCCACAGACAGCCCTAGCCGCCCCACTCACAACATCCCTCAGCTTCAGAAATATCCTTCTTTCCTCCAATCCACGCTTCTTCACATCTGCCCTGCCACTGACATTCAGCCCGGTTCCCAGTATCTCCAGGAAGCCTTCCTGGGTCACGGCCGACTCTCCTCCTCCAAGAGTGCCCAGCACACTTCTCCATTTTCGTTGCCATGTGCACCACAGACGCTGTATCACCTTCATACATCCTGTCTCTTCGACTACCAGCTACAATCCTTGAGGCACACTGCACGCTCTGTTTTCTTGATCACCTCTTCCGAATAACAAGATATTTACTGAGCTTTCTAAATGCCAGGCAGCCCCAGGGAAACCATACAAATGAGGCCACAGAGAGATCAGCGTCCTAGACCAGGGCTCAAGCAGCCTCAGGTCACCACCCCATGCTTCGGCACGCTCCCGGGAGCACACGCACCCCAGGCACAGCACATGTGGAATCTGATGAGACCAGCAAAAGGGTGGCTAGGACCCCCGGCTCTGGGGCCGGGCTACAGACACTCCCCTCCCGGCTCTGCCACCTGTCACCGGCAGCCTCAGGCCGCTTACCAGTCTGTGCCCCAGTTTCCATTAAGAGTGGTTTTCTTTTTTTGTTTTAAACATTTATTTATTATTGAGAAACAGAGAGAGACAGAGTGTGAGCAGGGGAGGGGCAGAGAGAGAGAGGGAGACACAGAATCTGAAGTAGACTCCAGGCTCTGAACTGGCAGCACAGAGCCCCATGCAGGGCTTGAACCCACAAACTGCAAGTCAGATGCTTAACTGACTGAGTCACCCAGGTACCTGCCACTAAGAGTGGTTTTCTATCACAGGTGGTTCTGAAGATTAAATTCGTTTGTACACCCGAAGTGTCCAAGGCCCGGGACACAGGTAAGAGCTGCAAGGGGTTAGGGAGGCTTCCTACAGGGAATGTAGAGGGGAAGTCTGAACCCACCATCCATGATAACTACTGTGCGCTCTTCCTGAACGTTCTGTGCTTTTCATAAACATGCGGACGAACAAGACCATTACTGAGTGATGCTTACAAAAATTGACTCATACTTAACATTTTCATCAGCATGTCTTTTCCAGCAAAAAAGATGTACTTTGAGGATCCTTCCTCACCAGTTCAATGACATAAGCTCACTTCTTTCTGCACTACGGCACATTCTCTGGCAGAGATGCACCACCACTGAATCCTCACTCCTCTATTGTTGGACAGTTATTTTATTTTTGCCAGTGCGAGCAAAGCTGCGTAACATACTTTTTTATGCATCTTGAAGCACACGTGTGTCTAATTCTCTAGATCAGAAACAAGTGGAATTCTTGAGGCAGCAAGCAGTGCATCGTTTTCCATATGAAACTGTCCCTCCCTGTTGTAGTTCCTAGAACCACCTGCAGGGGGCAGCACCATGACATCTGTGCTTATAAAAGGCCTGTGATCCCTTGTCCACAGGGGCTGTGGACGGGACTGGATATGGGGGCTTTCCAATGTCTTTTCCAAAAGTAGAGCTCACTCTGGTGCAGAGATCCACCCCCTCGTATGCTTTCTTCCATGGCTCCAGAAATCTCCCAGTTTAGGCTAACCTTGGCTCTATTTTCCAACTGCATCTGGAAACTCGTGAATTAAAAGGCACCAACATAAAAAGGTATCTTAGGGTGAAAATCCCCCACCCCCAGAGTTTTTTCTTTTTTTACCTTTATTTATTTTTGAGATAGAGAGACAGAGCGTGAGCAGGAGGCAGAGAGAAAGAGACACAGAATCTGAAGCAGGCTCCAGACTCTGAGCAAGCATTCAGCACAGAACCCCATGCTGGGCTTGAACCTAAGAACCGTGAGATCATGACCTGAGCCAAAGTTGGACACTCAACCGACTGAGCCACCCAGGCGCCCCAAGTTTTTCAGTGAAAAGTATACTCACTAGAAAGCCATTCCCAAATAAAGTTCTATCTCTTGCTGGCTCTGAGACTTCAGACAATTTACTGAAGCCCTAGGGCTTCACCTTTGTCAACTGTTAAACGGGGCTACAAATGCCTACCCTTACAGGGTGGCTGTGGGGACAAAATGAGGGCCAACGAGACAGCATGCATGAAGTATGTGACCTTCAATGTGGTAGATAGCAGGTGCCCAACAAACGCAGCTAACACTCGTGGTAACAGCCAAATTACGGGGATGGCCACACATTTTATTCTTCCCATTGCACGTACAAGGAAAGAGACTCTCGGTGGGGACGTGTCTCATGCAAGGTCACAAAGAGGGTGAGAGGCAGGGCCTGGATTTGAACCTTGGACTTTCCAAACTCGTGGCTCCCAAGGGTTTCAGTTGGGCAAGGCTGACCCTCTGTCTGGGCCTCACAAGACAGACAAGGAGGGGGTCTGGAGAGGGGACGTGGGACTTGCAGGCTAGCAACAAGTGACAGCCCCTGAACTCTTGAACCCTGAGCTGGTACCAGGGGATGGCCACAGGGGCTAGAAAGACCCTCCCTATTCAGCCCCACGTTGAGGGAGGACAGAGGTGAATGGTGTGGACTCCGCCCCAGGGGCGTATTCTAACATCATGAGAAAGTAAAGCCCTAATTCGCCCTGTCTTCAGCCCTCCTCTCTGCACCACATTTGCATCTGTGGTAACTACCTCTTACAGGCCCCACTCTCTGCAACAGCTTCCCGGCCCCTAAAATCAGTCTCTGCTGGGCAACCAGGATATCCTGTTAAAACGCAAGTGGACCCCATCCCTTCTCTGCCCAAACTCTCCCCTTGCTTCTGATGTAAAATGCAAACTCCTCACCGGGTGTCTCAGGCCTGTGCGGCCGACCCTCCAGCCTGGCCAGCCTCATCTGCGGTCCCTGCCACTGGCCTTGCTTCCGGCATCAAATGCTCCAGGGTATTTGCATTGCTGCTCCCTATCCCTCGAAGTGCGTGTCTCAACATACTTATTCGGGGATTAGTGTATTTACATCCTTCTCAGTAGATACAGAAGTCAGGGGACAGACGTGTGAATAAATATGAAAGACAGGACATCGTCGGTGATTCTACATAAAATGAGAGACGATGAAGGGGGATGTCTGGGTGGCTTAGTGAGGTAAGCGTCTAAGTTCGGCTCAGGTCATGATCTTGCAGTTCGTGAGTTCAAGCCCCGCGTCGGGGTCTGTGCTGAGAGCTTGGATTCTGGAGCCTGCTTTGGATTCTGTGTCTCCCTCTCTCTCTGCCCCTCCTCTCCTCTCTCTCTCTCAAAAATAAATAAAGATTAAAATATAAATAAATAAAAATAAATGAGACACAATGAAGAAATACAATTGAAACCGCCTTCTTCCTGAAGTCGATTGCCTTCCTTTATTTTCTCTTAACTGCCTTCGTTTTAAAGTTGACTGTCAAGGAATAATTTTACCTTTCTCAAAATACCTATATGAGTTCTCTAGTGGAATCTAAATGATGCATGGATTTCCCTTTTTGCTTTGGTTGCTAGGAAGCTCACACTTCCATTTCAATATGAATACTATTCCTATTAAAGGCAATACTTACACACACACACTTTCCAATATGGTTACTGATCTCTCTGCCTTTTTCAGGATGTACTTTTTTAGGTCAAGCCACTCGATTATTTCTGAAGTAGGAAAACATATTCATTACAAATATATTAATGGATATGTAGATTTCAAAGAAGAGGAACCCAATAAAACAACTGCCAAGCGGACAAATGAAGGCTGAAGTACATCTTGAGGATCAGAGACCCTTTATCTACAGAGTTGGAAGCAGGGACATTCTCCAGAGGCGTGCACAATAACCCTGCTTTCTCATTCTATGCTCTCCCTCCACTCCCCAGAAATACTTCACTGCTGCTAACTTTGGTCTACGAATCGTGTCCTTTAAAAACATTCCCTTAAATAAAAGCCCCAAAACTGGTAGTTTATGCTCTTCTGGAATGTTGACACATGCGGGCAGTGGACTGGGAACTCACTGTCGCTCAGAGAGCCGCGACTTGGTTTTGGTGTCCCTGACAGCTGTGTGCCCATCAGGAGGCCAGGATCTGGGGCAAAGCGTGCCACCATGTGGCTCACCTGCTCTGGCGCTTTGTGGCCACCTCGCCTCTTTGTGCATCCCGGGGGAAATCAATCTGGATGGCGGAGCGGCTGTGGGAACCCATCCAAGACCCCGTCCCTGAGAGAGAGCTCGACAGAAGGATCGTGAAACAACCCAGCAACATATGCATGAAGCAAGAATAAACGGAAGCAGGTGATCCAACCATCGAGGGACGCGAATGTACAGAAATAAAGGCCAGGGAGGGGAGGGGAGGGGGCAGCGGAATGCCGGCTGGTGAGGAGGGTGGGGTAATCAGCATCTTCTTTTCCCCTTTCCAGTGTTTTGTTTTTAAACATTTCACGTTGCCTTTAATTGGGGCCTTACAAAGTAGATTTCAAAATATCAGCTGCTCATTTCCTCTGCTCTCTTTTCTTTATGAGTTTGACCTTATCTGAAGACTCTGTGTGAGGAAGGAAACCTTCATTCCAGGGCTGGGGACCCCCAGATCCCAGAGGCTGGACAGGACCTGACATCTCAACGCCCCTGATCTCCAGAATCTTTGCTCCGAAATGCCTCTGTCAGTCAAGGCTGTGTGAAAAGGAAAAACGTGAAGGATCAAAGAGAGAGAGAGAAAATGTCCTTGGGGATAATGCTACGAGAAAACTCGTGAGATAAAGAGAGAGTGGCCATCCCCTTGCAAAACAACTTGGAAGATGAGGACACAGCAGATTCCAGAAAGATATTGATTCCTTTTTAATGCAATTCTTCAATTATCCACTAAGCCTGGTTTTCAGTCTCTTAAAATTTAAGTAAATTGCTTTACAAATGTTCTTTTAAATTTGGTCTCTTATTTCTTTTTTTTTTTCTTTTGGGAAGAACTAACAAGATTCTAGGAGTCATAAATATAATCACTCAAGATGAGCCTCGATGAGCTTCCGATGGAGTTTTTCTGGACTAGAACCAATGTGCATAGCACATCCATCCATCAGAAAAACCCGATTATGTATCAGTGTTTTCTTGGTCCATGAGTGGGTACGTGGATGGGATGTAGTCTCCTGAGGACACTTAACATTCCTATCCCTCATCACTTTCTGTGCCTCCCATCAACAAGGGACAGGCTTCCAATTTAATTCAGCCTCGGACTGAAGACTGTGAATTCAAGGTGGATGAGTTAATCAGCTACCTAATACCTACTCCTAACAACCACCTCTTAAAGAAAAAGACAGACAGAAGATGTAAAAATGTGATTAAATGGACAGAGGAAATCAACAAGGTAGACACCAAAAAAGCAAATATACATATATCATATATGTATACAATGTATTATGCGTTATATGTACATAATCTTATGCTATATGCTAATGATTATATAATATTACATATGGGCATACACTGCTATACAAACAACAAACATGCTAAGAAGTTCCAACTTTGCTACTTACACAAATTAAAATAGGATTTTTTTTTGTCTCTCAGATTGGCAGAAATGGAAAAGAAATAGAATATCCAGGGTTGGCAAGCGACAGAAAAATGAAGTGTATCCGATACTGCTACGGTTGGTATTGTAGAATACCAAAGGACAGGACCATAAAATAACAAACTCTTCCCCAAGAACAATCTGGCAACAGTTACCAAAGCCTTAAAAACCTGCCTATGCCCTGAGCCAATGCCGCCTCTAGAAAGACAGGCCAAGGAATGTTCAGAGATGTGCTTAGAGATTGATGTGCAAGGACACATTGCCTAAAGCAGCAGTCTGGATAATGCTTTAAAAACTGTCCAACAAGAAGAAATTAGTTAAATAAATCATGCATCTCTTTGCTATGATGTATTATTCAATCATTAAAAATCATGTTCTAGAAACATTTCTCAGGGTAGGAAAACAGTCATGATACATTGGTGAAACAGACCCAAAAACTATGTTCAGCATGGCAGTCGTGTAGAAAATTCCCAATACAAATTCACACACACAGGCACAAAGGGGACTGAAAAGGTAACAATCAAATTGTCGATAGCAGGGCACCTGGTGACTCAGTTAAGTGTCCGACTTTGGCTCAGGTCATGATCTCACGGTTCATGAGTTTGAGCCCCGAGTCAAGCTCTGTACTGACAGTTCAGAGCTTGGAGCCTGCTTCGGATCTGTGTCTCCCTCTCTCTCTCTGCCCCTCCCCTGCTCACACTTGGTCTCTTGAAAATAAATAAAACATTAAAAAAATTGTCAATAGTGATTATTTCTGGGTGGAGCGGATTATTGGTGATTTTTTTAGTGTTTTTCCTTTGTTTTCCTGGGGCTTCTGAGTTCTCTAAATTGAATCCATATCTCTCGGGCCACTAATATACACACACACACACGCCCACATTTTATTTTAAAAGCCCAGGCAGGCTCCTCGACTCCTCTCCTCCTCCTCTTTCCTATAAACCAAACAAAATGGCCCTTTTTTGGTTCAGTCTGTGACAGGGGAGATGGCCATGAGCCTTTTTACACGAGGCCCGGGAGACTCTTGTGCACATCTTAAGATGCCACATGGCAAAAGGCAAAGACGGATTCAGAGACTTTGCCAGTCAATGAGCTGATTTCCTAAGTTACAGGTTTACCCTAATGGGGGTTGAGTGTGAGTCACAGTTAATCTGTTCAGGGAATTTCCCCAGACAATGCACAAAATAAAATCCTGACAAAGGTCAGGACCCAGGCGAGAGATAAGAGAGAGGGAAAAGAACCAAAAAAAAAAAAAGTGCCCAGTGCTGCTTCTGCATCTAAAGTCTAGTCACTGAGACGCAGAGGCCTCGCCCAGGGCTGGGCTGTCTGGGTATGCATAGTTTTCGAATCAAATGGCTACAATGCCATCTCAGTAAAGCAATAAATCGGAGAAGAAATGTACATTTAGGGAGGCGTGGCTCTGGCCAGCCCTGTGCTAGGCTGTACACCCACCGGAAGGTGGCTGTGAGTGTGCCCTTTGGAGGCAAGAAGACCTGAGTTCAAATCCTACTACTGGAGACTGGCCACTTCCTCCTCCAACGCTGTCTGCTGTCCCTGGAGGCTGTGCAGCGGGTGGGGGGCTTTGCATAAAGTCCTGGGGGCATAGAGAAGACTGCCCAAGGGGCCATATTTATCAGTGTGCCCAGTATCACAAGCTTGTAAGCATCTATGTGCTGTGTTTTATCCCAGTAAAAGTCTTATCTGGTAGGAAAAAAACCACAGAGTGGCGTGAACATAGCAGGCAATCATTAAATGTTCGAATTAATAGATACATCTAGTGCTTTAACACATTGGTGACCTGTATGACCACTAGTGTCCCCCTTTTAGATGTGAGGACATTGAACGGGGAAGTTAAGTAACTTGCCTGCCATCTGACTATCAGTCCCGCGATTCCCATTACAACTGTATCAAAGAGGAATTAGAGAATCAGTGAGGGGGGTACTTGCTGTGATGAGCACTGGGTGTTGTATGTAAGTGAAGAATCACAGGAACCTACTCCTCAAGCCAAGGCTACAGTAGTTAACTTGACAATAAACAAATTTTAAAAAGGGAAAAAAAAAGAAGTTTGTTCAAGGTCCCACATGTACAAACGGACAGACCCCAAGTTTGAACCTAGAGCATCGGGCCCCAGAGCCCAGCCTTAAGCATCATGGGATGCTGCCTCTCTCTGGCATTGGGAGTGACAGGCACGTTCCCCTCAAGTCAACAAAACCTGGTTTTAATTCCTCGCCCTGCCACTTCCCACCTTTGGGCCAACAGGCAAGTGACCGACTCTTCGCAGCTTTTTGCACAACAAAGCAGCAAAAGTGGTACCTACTTTGAACTTGATGGGGATGTGTCCTGAGGTTCAAGTGAGTCCATCATAGAAAGTACTGGGGACACCAGTACACCGCACTGGCCAGAGCGTCAACAGGTGCAGGGAAACGGTGCCTTGTTTCAGAGGAGGGTGGCCTGCCTGTCTGGCCAAGTGTGCCCTGAACTTAGGGAACAGCCAGGGGAAAGGACTCTGCAGGTAAAGGGATCACATCCCGCACAGTCTGAACATCAGCAGCCTCGCAGCTCCCGCAAGGTGCCAGGCAGGGCAAAGCTTGACAGATACAAATTCAGGAAGCGTGCCCTGCCTCCAGGATGATGAACGGACCAGTGGGCCGATGAACAAGATGGGAGACAGACAGTGAGGAGGCCGCAGTGGAAGTGTGGTCTGATGAGCTGGGGAGGGACCAGGCCTGGAGGCTCTTCCTTGGCTGGGGCTGGGGCGATCCGCAACGGGGGGGGGGGGGGGGCGACGCAGAGAAGGGGAGCGGGTCAAGGCTCCCAACTTGGGAAGGCCCACGACTCCTGGGCAAGAAGAGGAGGTGCCATCAGAGGGGTCAGAAATGACCAGGACAAGTAAATGCTATTCCTAATTCTGGGCAAGGGCTGAAAATATAAATTAAAAACAGATAAAGACAAAAAGGAGGTCCAAATTCTGTTTCAAGAGACAACACGGAAGAGAGGGAAGGGATTTGGGGGAAGAGAGGAAAGATTCTGAGGGCAACTTGAACATCTTGATTTAAAACCTCGGGACCCAAAGGGTTCCGTGGGAGGAGGAGAGGGCTTAAGAGACTTTGGGAAAACCTGGGATAGGCTTGCCCTGCCCTCAGGAGCCAGGGGAGGACCCAGGAGAGAGAAGAAGTAGGGATGAGATCATCCTGGGCCCAGACACACCCCAGGGCACCACACCCCCCCACTGGCCAGCATAATGGAAAATGCCAGAAGGAAACCCCTCTCCAGACCTCTCCCCCTGCAAGGAAAAGTAACTTCTGAAAGCTGGACTTCTTTCGTTTTGTTTTGTTTTGTTTTCCTTTCTTCTTTTCTTTTCTTCATCAGAAACCTCTTAATGAAACCTCACACACCATTTCAGATGTGGTTCAGATATACTCCAGGGTTGCTCTTTTTTCAAAGTGCAGCTGCCCATATCGTCAAATCACCACTTTCAACGTGCATTAATTGCTCTAATGGGTTCTGGAAAAACAGCCACCTTCTCTCATTCCTCACTGGGGCCATGGGGAGCCCATCAGGGAAGGAGGCGGAGGCAAAAGGATGGGGACCCCACTGACCCGGGAGCCACGCTGTCACACACTGGCCTCTGGGTAATGCATCTGTCCCACTGCCCCACGTTTTTAAGGGAAGTTGGGACGTACAATTCCATCTAATCCCTAGGCTTTACTACTGCTGTAAAACAAAAATTCAGATGCCAAAATCCAGATAGGAGCAATTACATTTTTAAAGAAACTCTGCCTATATGGGAATATTGACCCGCGTTTAGTAAATGACTCTGCAATTCAAAGGGCTATAAACCACCTGATGTATCAAGAGGGCTCTGAGCCCCAGTATTTTCTTCCAAAGGCATGGTTTTCTATTTCTGTTTTGTTTTTAGACTAAGCAAGCACAACAGAAGACTTTCAAAGCCAAGAGGATGCAGTCAATAACATTTGTCATTACAATGCCTGCAGTGGGACCCCCACGGTCATATTTTTCAAACTTTTGATGGGGCTGCGACAGCAACAATACCCCATTTGTGATAACTATGAGCCAGATTCAAAGGTGAGGGGGTCTGAGTCACAAAGAGGCCCAGGGAGCTGCTCAAGGTCAGAGCCAAGTAAGAGTCAGGTGAACCCAGGTCCATTTCCAAAAGCCATCTCTAACCTCTTGGGTACAGACCTCTCTCCTCTGGATTTTCCAGTTCATCAGCTGATCTTGCACATCTGGAATCGGGCTCCAAAGCAGCTAAGGATGAGGGCGGGGGAGGGGGTCCACCCCTCAGGTCAAGTCTTTATGTGGAGAAGTGTTGGGGGAGCGGGCAGACCCCAGAAGAAGGTGGCGCTTTCCAAACCCCAGCGTGAATAAGACTTGCCTAGGGCACTTGTTAATTCTCGGGCAAGCTGCATTTCTGAATCACTGCTTCCAACGTATTTGGAAACAACCTTTCATATGTGACTTTCCTACGTTTCTTCCCTGTAACTTGCCGCTTTAGAATCTGGTGAGGAAGACATCTCGGGACTTGTTTATAGGAGGCTGAAATATTTCTTTTGCATCCCAAGTTGAGGGGATGCTGATATTATGAAAATGCAGGTAGAAAGGAAAAATGACACTGAAACTGGCTGCCAGCTGAAGCAAAACCACAGCCAATTTAGCAGAAGGAACACAAATTCTCAAAGGGGGAACGAGGTAAAGGAGCTGGGACTGGAAAAGAAGAAAAACATAAACTCGTTTGTGCATTCTTGGTAGAGAAGAAAGCAAGTTAGAAGCCTACGTATGCCTGGCAGGAACTTGGCCATCACCTGAAACGCTGGGGCTTCGCAAAAATCTGAGCAGTGCTGGGTTTTGGTTTTGTTTGTTTGTTTGTTGTTATTGTTTTGAAATAAAAAGCAGGAAGATCTATCCCACCCAAAATTGGTTTACTGATTGCTTCCAAATGCATTAATGATTCTATTTTGGGATCACAGACACGGGCTGTAGAAATAACCCACTTCTGGGAATGCGGGTTTAAAATCAAAAGTAAAGCAACAAATGAACCAACTGAAGAGGGCGGGCTGGGCCACAGACCACAGGAAACGTTCTGCTCCCCCTAAGCAGAAGCCGCATTTTTCTTTAAGGCCTTTTTCTGGTGCCTGGGTGACTTAGTCAGCTGAGTGTCGGACTCTTGATTTTGGCTCAGGTCATGATCCCAGGGTCGTGGGAACGAGCAAGCTCCACACTGAGTGTGGAGCCTGCTTAAGATTCTCTCTCTCTCCCTCTGCCCCTCCCCCTGCTTGCAATTTCTCTCCTTCTAAAATGAAAAATAAGTAAACAAATAAAGGCCTTTCACTAAAGTGTAGTATAGGGTTTCTTATTTACCAAATGTTTTTGTACCTATTAAGCCATACGATTCCATACCCATCCTGGGAAAGGCCTGGGGAAGATGGCTATGCCCATTTCACAGCTCCAAAGACTGAGGAATCCAGAGAGGTCACATGATCTGCTCACAGCCAAACAGTCAGCCTTGTGAGAAAGGATACATTAGAGCTCCTGAACTCACTAGCACTGCATTGGGAGCAAGACAGTTGCATCCATTAGGCAAATATTTATCTATGAAAGCACCTGCTGCATTGCCAGGCCTTGCGGAGGTGCTGGGGTATGTGAGGAGCAATGCAGACCAAATCTTACTTTTCGTGGAGCTTACTTGTAGTGGAGGCACACGACACACAGACGTGGTGAAACGTCCCTGTAGTAGTGACGGGTGTGCTGGCTGAAATCACAGCAGGATAAGGGGATGGCGTGGGAGAGAGCATTCCAGGGACGCGGAGGCATGTGGATGTCACAGTGCTTGAAACCCTTGGTGACTGACCTGTGGCCGTGGATGGGTCCATGCTTCCCCCCTCTACCATTCTGCCCAAGGGCAGGGGCCAGGTGCCGGTTGTCTCTGAATTCCAAGTACCAGCCGAAGGTCTGGGTGGGTGTGCTAAGTGCTGCTCAGAGCCTGTATGGATAGGTGACTCCCACGAAGACGAACTAGGCTTGATGCATGGGCATCAGACTCCCCACTTAATAAAATCACATCTTTGGATGGTCCCGAAAAGCCCCCAAAGTCAGGCACAAAGTCTGGGAGGCTGCTTGGGGGCCTGCATTGTTCTCCAGGAGGTGGGCTGCATCAGGGCTCGGGCTAGGTTCCAGGCAGGCAGGTAGGGCAGAAGGGACCCTTAGCTCCCAATCCCAGTGGTGACCCTGGGCTAGTAATTTCTCCTCCTGGAGCACGACCTTCCTGGCCCCCCTGCCTCCCCTGGGAAGGAGGAAGCACCTGGCACACAGAGCCACTCACTGACACCAGCCTCCTCTCTTCCCAGTCGGTTCCAGTAAAGCAAAGTTTAAGCACAAGTGCGCTGGCCCCATGGTGCTGCCTCCTGCAGCTGACTCCAGGGTGCCCAGGAAACAAACGGTCTGATTCCCATTCTCAGCACCCTTCGCCACCTGCCAGGCTGTAAAAGTAAAACAAAATGTCTGCAGCACAGGAATCTCGAAAAAGCAGCCCCCACCCTGGGGCACAATTAGAAGTCCGAGTGCGCTCCATGTTAATATCAGGTTCTTGCTTGGAGGTTTAAAAAAATTTAAAAAGACAAAAAAGGAAGAAAAAAAGAATAGCTTTTGAAAGATCTGCATTTCAGCCTCCAACCACCTCCAACCATTAAATGTCATTCTTTCTAATCAAATTCTCTGGTCCTTGCTGGACACGAGTTTGGGGTCCCTGAGCAGCGCACACCAAATACTGCCCATCCAGGTCATAAAAGAACCTTGCTGGGAAGCCAGTTGGAGCCTAATCCCCCATAGACACCTGCTTCAGCGCACAGCCCTTTGCAGGGCGGGGGGTGGGGGAGTGGGGGGGATTATGACTCGGAGGAGATGCATATGTGCTAGGCGCATGAGCAGACAGGCGTGTGAGGGGCTACGTGCACTTGACAGGTACGTGCAGGCTGTGTGCCGTGTGGCAGAGGTGGGAACGACAACATGCACACAATCCAATTAGTCGGGGGTTAAAAGATCACACTCATCTTCGCCGGTCCATCCAAACGATGAATCTCTGGCAGGTAATAAACAACGCCGGGTGTGTCGGGAAAGGGAGAGGACAGGAAAACAAGAGGCTAGCGCTGGAGTCATTCTGTATCTCTTTCATGTCCAGCTTCAAGTCCGAGAGACGGGAATCTTCCACTATAATAATATCAATTCCTAAAAAACAAGGGCATTCTTGTCCAGGCTACAAAACGCTTCGTCCACGGGCATGGGAAATAACCAGCTGAAAGAGGATTTCGTCGGACTCAGGCACCGGTCATTTTCTAAAACCCTGAGGATCAGCTTGGGCCACACAAACAAATAAGATTAAATTAAAGAAACAGGCCCTCTCAAGGGACTGCATCACACTGTGGACCCAGCCAAGCAAACATCTATTCAATAAAGAGTTTATTAATAGTGAGCTTTCACCATGTCACTGCTGGCAAGACCCCCAGGACCCAAGAAAGAGAACAGGGCGGAGGGGAAAGTCTGTGCCTGCCCATGAACACATTACCCACGTTTCCAAACCGGAACACAGTAACAACACCAGCTGCATTTCAGATACGAAGTTGCAAGTGGTAACAATTGATCATGGCTTCAGCTAACCATGTATAACGGGGAAATGACAAACGTGGCGTTTAGAATGTGCTGGATTAAATACAACGACTTATTCTAACACGGACGGATTCTTTGCAGGTTATTCTGCAAAGGAAGGGAGCATGTGATAACTCTAATTAGATGAAAGGGCTGGCCACTGTTTTTAACTTCTGGAACACTTCAAATTCTAATATGCCCCTTGGATGTGCCCAGAAGGGAGGGGGGATGCTGAGACCGTAATGAAGCCATTTAATTTTTATCAAGACGAGACACACACATCCCAGCAGCACTGGATACCCCACATCCTGCAGAATTAGGGACTCGGAGGGCAAGCGAGTAAGTGGATGTGATTTTGAGCGTTCCCAGGGCACTGTCTCGCATGCCACAATCCTACTGCCGTTTCCTTATTTGCTCAGGAACAGCCCCAGAGTTGGTGTTCTTGGGCCGAGGGAGAGCACTCAAGTTCTTATCGGTACAGTGTGTAACCCGTCAATTTCCTGATTTAGTAGGAGGCTACTACTCAAGAATGCCAAGATTCTCGTCTCCCAATCTGTAGCCTACTTTCTTAATTCTGCCTTAAATGAAATCAATTCCAAAAGAAAAAGAAAACACCAGATTAGACACTCTAAATGCCTTCTGTGTAGCACAATACTGAGCAAATCACAGATTGTCTGAGCTGGAAGAGACCTTGGGCAGCCCCTGACCCATCCACCCTAGAACACAGAGAGGGTCGGTGACCAGCCCAAGGTAACACAGCAAGCGTGCGGCAGAGCCCAATGCCAGCATCCTCGGTCTGTGGGTTCCTTGGCTAATTTACCAAACCTTTTTGGCTGGAAACGTTTGAAAGGTCTACTTTTCTTTTTATTATTATTAGTTTGGCTCCTGTTCATTCAAGATAGATTTTTCAAAAATCAAACATTTCAACATAATTGCAAATAGTAAATGGCTTGCCTTATCTGGACCTGTCACTGTTGATTTAGCAAATAGGTTTCAAGAGAGGGAGGGCAGCCCCTGGAGAGAGGACAGAATCCTCACTGAACTGCTCTGGGCAACAATGCATACTTGATTTGTGAAAGAGAGAAGTGGAAAAAAACTCTGTATGTTCAGTCTCCTCTGTTCCCTGGGAGGGATGACCCTCTCTGATTCATGAACTCTTCAGTAACTTGAGTCCTAAAATTTAATTTTCTTTTTATTACACACACACACACACACACACACACACACACAATTTCTCCTTCCAGAAGTTCAAAGAATCTTTTCTCCCTCCTTCTACCTACAAGAAAAAAATAAAGGTTTTTACATCGAAAACACACCTCACATCTCAATAGCCAATGCACAGAAACAACCTGAGTGCATATTGATAGATGAACAGAGAAAGCGAACACACATACACACACACACACACACACACACACACACACAAACACACACACACACACAGTGGAATATTATTGGGCCATAATAAAGGAGATCCTGCCATTTGTGACAACAGGGATGAGCCTAGAGCTCATTTTACTAAGTGAAATAAGGCAGACACACAAAGACAAATGCTGCGTGATCTCACTTAGAACGTGGAATCTAAAAAAGCCTAATTCACAGAGGCAGAGTAGAGACCCAGGGTGGAGGAAGTAGGAAAACGCTGATCAAAGGACACAGACTTTTGTTCTCGGGATCTAACGCCCCTCACATGGTGACTGTAATTAACAACTTTGTATCATACACTTGAAATTTGCTCAGAGAGCACATTTTGAGTGTTCTTCCCACAAAAGTAAAATAGCTACGTGAGGTGATGGATAATCAACTTGATTGCAGTAATCATTTCACAATGTACAGGTAGAGCAAATCATCACACTGTACCCCTTAAATGCACACAATTTTATGTGTCAATAAAACAAAGCAAAATAAAATAAAATAAATTGTCAATAAGATAAAACTACTTCAATAAAGCCAGGAGAGGCAATAAAGAAAGAAAAATAACAATGAAGAAAAAAAAGAAAACATGCCTTGCACTAAGTGCGATGTGGTAGAGGGAGCAGAAAATGCCAAAACCCTGGTGCGATTTGAATGAAGCCTGGAGTTTGATTAAAGGAATGTACCTTTAGCATAAAAGTCTCTGACACGGTGACCTACGGCGCTATCGCTAATAAAGAGGGGCTGAGAGTGGAGAATCCGGGCTCGGGGCAGTCTGTAACTAGTAGACAAGCAGGGGCCCTTTTCTGGCTTTTGGTTAAGGGACTTGCTGCCCTTAGTTTTGTGGAAATGTGTCCCTCCACACTGTCCTGAAACGCGGCCTGTCCATCCTGAAACCGGGAGGTGCTCACAGAGGCCCCAGAGAGGAGGTTCCGCCTCCTCCGTTTTAAATTCCACCCTTGGAAAGTCTGTTTCCCTTTCCCCCTGGAGTTAAGGTGACACAAAGCAGTATTCATTTTGCCTGTTGCTTCTGAAGGTGCCAAAGGGGTGCTCTCTGGGCAGGCTGTGGCTGGCTTTGGCCAGAAGAAGGGCACCCCGAGGCTGGAGCTCATCTGCCTTGGCAGAGCCCTCCATAGAAAAAGTGACAGTCAGGGACGCAGGGGGCTGCTCAGTTCAGAAGGCTCCCACCCAGCCAAGGACAGTTCAGCTCCTTTGGGGACATAAAACTATACGGCAGAGAGTTTAGGTCTTACTAGACCAGCTAAGGCTTGCCCTGGGTCACCGAGGAACAGGACTAAGGTGTAGTTCAGGGAGGTTCGGACACAAGATGCAGAGCGACACTGACGAAGTTGGGGAGGGCCACGCTGAAGCTTGCCGCCCAGCCACTCCGGCCACCACCCGAGACTGGAGTGCAGGCTGACAGAGAGCCCCTGTTCTTCATGGCAAATCACCAGAGGCCTTTCCAAAGCCTGTCACCTTGTGATGAGTTAGTTAACAGGAGTCTCTTAAAACTGCCACTAAAATTGAATCCACGTTTATAACCGACCATTTGGATCAAGTATCTTTTGAGTATAAATTCATCATCCAGGAACTCCAGACCTTTTAGAGCCAGAGGCTAATGGACTATTTCTTTATAAATATATGGAATGTCAGATAAAGACTGATGTGGGGGGAGGCGACAGAGAGGAGGGCAGGTGCATGGAAACCTGTGTCTGCTCCGGCACCCTCCCCACTCCCGAACAGTATCAAGCAATCGGGCTTTCCCACAGAAGCATAAAGGTATCTAAAATCCCCAAGGGGCCAGGGGCAAAAGGGTTGGCAACCAAACAAGGAAAACCAAAGTAGGGATGAGGTGACTGTGCCCCGGGAAAACAGCCAGGAAGTGGGCTCCATTCCCACCTGACCACAGGTCACTGAACAGGACACAGGAAGTCGCCCCGGACCTCTGCTGCCTAAGCATTTCCCAGCAGCCAGCAGGCCCCCAGCTGGTGTCCAGCACACCTGCACTGAGGACCAGAGGACATAAGGCAGGGACAAAAAGTGGGGTGGTGAGAAGCTGGGTCACGGGGTGGCCCAAACCCCTAGGTCTGCCCTAGCATTTTCCTTGCAGAAGCAGAGTATGCCACTGTCTCTCCCCCGCCCAAATTCCTCACTTCCCCTACGAAGGTGGGCTTAGGCACTTAGGTGGCGTGTGTGTATAAACACCTTCAAGGGATCCTTGAATCGCCTGTACAGCAAACACTATCCATCTCCTTCCTACTCCGACTGGTTTTCAATAGCCCTCGGCGTGGGATTTAGCAAACACGCCACTGCTTTAAACAGCCTGATTAAATCCTTAGGAGATTGTCGTTGTGAGGTCGTTTTTCTCAATTAACAGACACAAAAAGTGCAACTCCTCTCAGGGGGGTAGAGCATTTATTTCTGACATCCAGGCGGGGGACTCATTTCCAGCAAGGTTAAGGACGCTTCTCCCGTCCAAGCCCCCCCATTCTCCAAGTGAAGATCCAGAGGTCTGGGAAGGAAAAGCGACTGGAGCCAGGCTACACAGCCTGGTACATACCCCCCAGAGTCAGATCAGAGCTCTTTGCGGCAGCAGAACCGCTTCCTTGGGCTACCCTGGTGCTAACAAAACTTTCTTCCAGGGACAAAACCCTGCAGAACAGTTAGAATAGCAACAGCGATGTGGGGGGTCCTGCTGATGACTGTGTGCCAAGAGGAGACCTTCCACCTTTTTAATGCTCATAAAACGTCCTATATACCTTTCCACGCTTCTTAATCATACATTTGCCCCACTATTTGATAAGATCTGTCTTTCACACACTACTAGCGTTTATACCTCACGAAGGCAGGGTCCATGTCTGTTTTACCTGCCACGTTATCCCCAGCACCTGGTATCTATTTGCTTAAAACAAAACAAAACAAAACAAAACAAAAAACAAAACCTAGATGTTCCTGTTTTAAAGTAACATTGTTTAAAGAAAAATGGGGCCCGGAAAGGTTAGGTAATTTACCTAAGGACACACACGGGCAAGAGCTACTGTCACTCTGCCCTGTCCTCGTCCCCAGACCACAGCCTTACCTTGACAGCCTCAGCGTGGGTCACCCGCGCGAGGGATTTGTCGTTGACACGCAGAATCTGGTCCCCGACTCGCAGCCCTTCCTTCTCGGCCAGAGAGCCTGGCTCCACCAGCGACACATAGATGCCCACGCCGTGCTCGGAGCCCCCGCGGATGCTGAAGCCCAAGCCCTCGTGGGCCTTGGCGCGCCGCAGGCTCACCAGGCGCACCTCCCCGGGCCCCGCGCCGTCGGGGCCGCCCCAGGCCGGCTGCCGGTAGGGGGTGGTGGCGGGCAGGTAGAGGCCCTCGGCCGTGTACTGGTCGAAGAGCAGCTGATCGGAGCGCGGGATGACCAGGCGCAGCATGGGCAGCAGGCGCCGCTTGACCGGGCTGTCCAGCAGCACGCGCAGGGTGCGCACCAGGTCGAAGACGTTGCGGCGCGCGTGGTAAGCGTTCAGGCAGTGCGTGAACTGCTCCCGCTCCGCCTCGCTCAGCAGCGCCGTCAGCGCCTGGTGCAGCTGGCGCACGTTGGCAGACAGCAGCCGCAGCCCCGCGCCCCCGCCGCCGCCCGCCCCGGC
>NC_043712.1:18795718-18851706 GCF_006229205.1 Suricata suricatta | reverse complement strand
GCTCGCCGGCACTGGCGCGACAGCCGGCGCCCGGGGGGGCGCGCAGACCGCGGCCGGAGTCCGGCTTCGGGGCGGACGGGTGGGCGCGGAGAGGGGGGCTGGATCCCGGGAGACGCGGAGACGGCGCCGGAGTCTGGGTTTGAGGGGCGCGGAAACAGTGGCAGAATCCCGGGGGAGGGGTGGCGGGGGTCGCGGAGACCGCCGCGGGAGACCCGGGCGCGCGGAGACGCGGGGGTCGCGTTCCTGGAGTCCGAGGGGCGCAGAGACGGCGGCTGGAGTCCGGGCAAAGCGGAGACGGCAGCAGGGCTCCGGGGGACAGCGAGTTGGCCGCCGGAGCCCGGAGGTCGCGGAGACTGCGGCTGGAGTCCGGGGGGACGCGGAGAGCAGCTACATTCTGGAGGGCACAGAGACGACGTGTGTCCGGAGGGGGGGGTGTGCAGCAGAGCTGACCGCCCCGTCACACCATACCCGGGGCTCCCCCAGCCGGGCTGCCCGTTCCTCTCGGGCTGGGGGACCCCAAAGTCATAAGTTGGGGTGGGGGCGCTCTAGTCCCGGAGCCCCCCGAACCGCAGCCGGTGAAGCCGCGCGGGCGTCCGGCAGGTGCTGCGGGGCATGTCCGGGGATGCAGCAGCCCAGGGACCTCCCGCGCTCTTGCGCCGCCCGGGCGCAGACGGAGCCTCGCGGCCTCGAGCCGGGACTTTGCGAACTGTTGAGCTGCCCGGGGCAGATCTTCCAGCGAGTTCCGACGCCGTCGCCGTCGCCTTGGCCTGCCCAGACTTGGCCCCGCCCCCTTGCCCCTCCCCCTTTCTCCCCTCCCCCCCCCCCACTGTCTCTTCAGGAAATGACGTCCCGTATCGCGCCTGGCGGTTGCCTGGAGACGGGGTGAAACAGTCCAGCCCAGGAGAAGAAAGGGGTGAAGGTGGGGGTTGGGGTGGGAGGAGCTCCAAGGGCACTGCCAGCCCCCCTCCCCACTTTTCCCGCCGCGAGTTGAGATAAGATGAGCTCCAAACCTAGGCTCGTCTGCGATCCAAGCGTGTGCCTCCGAATCGCTTTGGAGCAATTAGCCACCTAGCTAATTCACAATGGGGGGGGGGGAGGATAGCCAACTTTTTGCCTCTAAAATTCTGAACGCTCCAGGCTCGGTTTTCTACCTTAAAGCGTTGCGCTCCGCTCTTGCACGCACTGACATACAAGTTCAAGTGCTTATGTGGATGATCTTTGCGAACCTACTGGGTGCAAGAGATGTATGCAAGCATATATCTGCCGGAGCCAACTCTGGCGCTAGGGTAGACCCGACTGGACCACTGCCTGGTCTCCGGTAGGCGGGAAAGCCGCTTTCATAAATAGAAGTGTACGCAACTCACGTACACACCTACACAAATAGGTGAGTGCCAACCTGATGAGATCTGAATAAGGTGGGTGGATTGTATCAAGGTTAACGTACAGGTTGTGATCTTGTCGACACAGGGGTAAACATGGGATGTCTGTGTATTATTTCTTACAACTTCGTGTGAATCGACAATTAGCTTAAAATAAAAAAAAATTTTAATATATATGAAGGGGTTGGGAGGAAAAGTATTCTGAGCCTTCCCATCCCAAGACGAAATGGGAAGGTTTTCCAAGGTGTGGCCTAAAGGCCTCCTCTCCCATCCCACACCCCCAAATATGATCTAAGTAAATAAAAAAAAAAGCCCTGTGCTTTTATTCAGAGATGGTTTTCTAAGGAGCCCAGTAGTGCCCCTCCCCCACCCCTACACAAACTCCTTTCAATCAAGTTGACTCTACTCAGGGATTCTCCTATAGAAAGCTTGATTTTCTCTAAAAGCGGTGTAGAATTGCAAACTTCTGTCTAGGGGAGAGAGAGAGAGCTTGAATATCACCTGACAGAGTCGTTTGAGCTGACCCCAGAAAGACAGAGCATTCATTTATTAACCCACTTATTTTGTCACTCTTTATTCGGCGTTTTCCAAGCCCCTTTCTTGTACCAGGTCATGTGCCGGGTGCTGGAGACATGGGTTAAAATGACATTGCTGACCTGGAGGAGCTCACTGCTCAGTAGGGGAGAAAGAACACATAAATAAACAGAGTTAAGAACCAGCACGGTAAGTGCTGTGATGGATGAAAGAGCCCCATTTAGAAGAGGGGAACATTTGAAGGACTTTATCAAAGAGGTGATACCTGAGCAAATGTCCCCTAAGGAGAACGGACTTGCCTTCCTGGGCATTGGGTAATCATGGAAGATCGGTCTGCACTCTTAGGTGAGTGCATGCCCAAAGCTGAGGCTAGGAACTGAAGCTATATTTTCCCCAAAATCTTCAAGTCTCTTATTCACGTCCCTAAAGCAGACCCAGGTTAAATTAATACCCAATGAACGTAATTGATGGGATGTTTTAAATAATCAACTAAGCTACCTTTGGACACCTGTCTCAAAGTGTTAGGTCTAGCAATTAATAACATTTATTGCTCTTCCTCTTCTTAACTGCCATGAAGACTTTGATGCAAATAGTCCAAGATATTTAGATAAAAAAATCAAGCTCCCGCATCCGCAAAATAAAATATATTAATGGTGTACCTCAAAATGACACCAAGCAGGGCTTAATTATATGCAGTTCAGGTTTTCTGCAAGTGTATTTCATGTTCAGCTTTCACTTAGTTTGTGGTTTTAATTATAATTACTGTGATTGGCTTGATAAATGCACCCCAGGAGCTAAGATCCCCATTCCCAACACTTTATTTCTGTGCAAGGTTGTTTGGGAAAAGGTATTTTGCTTTAGGCGGTAGAAACTATATTACACACACGTCTTAGCAGAAAAAGAAACACTTTCTTCTGCAAACATCAGGGACCATCTGGGATGCCATGCTCTTGTTTAATTTCATAGAGGCCCATTGTGAGGGGGGCAGACAAGTACAGCGCATGGAAAAAAAGGGCTCTTTGGGGCTTCTTCCAATCCACTGTGCATAACTGACTTAGTATCAGCATGCCCTATGTACCCTCTGATGAGAAGCAGTGTGTTACCGTGCTCACACCGCAAGAATCCTGTTTCATGTCTGAGGATGTGTTTGTCCTTCAGAAATAAGCTCTTGGAAACCCGAGATGCCTGAGCTTTGGAGGCCACCTGGCCTCAGAGCCCCTGCCTCTGGCCTTCCAGACCTGGAACGAAGCCCTGAGGACAGAGCAGACCTGGTGTTGGTTGCACACTGCCCTCTTCAGAAGGAAAATATTATCATTCTCTCGTGTTTGCTGCACTTCCTTGGCTCACTTCGCCAAAGTCACTTTCAGCAGTTCATTGCTGTTCCCCATCTTGGGCCAACCAAACCCCTTCTCCTATGGATGTTTCTGGATATGTGAACATGCTAGAACAGTTGAAAGATAGAGGGAAGAGTGAACTGTACTCAACTCAGAACAGCTTTGTGTTGAACTGGACTTTTGGCAGTTTGATTCTTATGTATTTGTCTTAACCAAGAGAGACCACACTGAGTTGCACTCTGGATATGAGGAAGAAAGCCAGCACTCCAGTCCAGAACATCCCTCTACTAGTTGTGTGACCCATAAAAAATGGCTACCCTTTCCATCTGTCCAAGAAAGTAAGGGCAGTGAAGCTTCACGTCCTGTACAGCAGATGAAAACATGTCACAACTCGTGGAGTACCCTAAAGTCGTTGCTTCTTTTCTCCTCTTTTTTTATGGCAATCTTAAAAACTCTTTTTCTATCACATAGTCATCTGGAACGCCTCCCCTTTCCTTTTATCTGCTGGAACGTATCTGTGGAAAGCAATAGAGATTAAGAGGCATTTCCTGTGGGACATATAGAAAAATGCAGCTAATGTTTGTTGAGTGTCAGGCACTGTTTTAAACACTTGTGTGTTAACCTGCTGATCCTTCCAACTATTCCGTAAGGAGAAATAACAGCCACTACCACCCCCATCATCACAGCACACAGGAGGTGGAGGCTCAGAGCGATCTAAAGCAGGGTGTCGTAGGGAGAATGTATCTTTCAGCTCTGGAGTTATCGATTCTGCTCCCGGACCACAGCCTGTCTCTTCCCTGCAATGTCAGGGGGATGGTATCAGCAGAGAAAAGGGAAATGTTCACATCTATGACTGGTAGACAATGCAGACAATATTGACGGAAGTGCAGGGAGATAAGAGAGAAGCAAGAAAAGCACAGAACATCAGGAAAAGAGGCTATGAGTACAGCACGCCGCTCCTACTATCCAAAAGCAGAGCATCCCTATGAAGTCTTTAGGAAGCTGAAATGTCATCAATAAAGCGAAGAAGCAATTACATTCATGATTGTGGAAAAACTTTTGTGCATCCTCAGACCCAAAAAAGAACCTCTCTTAGGCTTTCCTGATACCTTAGGACACATATTGCTCATGGATGCACAACGTAAGTCAAGATAAGGGACAGATGCTCACAGACACAGCTCAGAGCTATGGCGGCTGGATGCTGAGATGCAGAACGAAGTTTCCGGAGAAAGAGCTTGGCGAGGCGACTCTCGCTGCTGCGGGTAAGGGCTGCCTTTTTGGAACGGCTCCTGCAACACAAACCCTAACTGCCAGTTTTGCTTTTTGCCTTTTTACCTAAAAGCAAAAATCCTCTTCGAATTTCTCTGGGTTAGTGAAAACAGATATGAGTGTAGGTCTTTTGGAAAAAGTGAAGTGACCTAAAGCAAACTTTCAAAAAGCGGGGGATACCTGTGTTTACCATGGCCTTGGTATAATCTCCAAGGAGTCTGTCTCCTGGTCATCAAGGATTATGTGTTATTTGTACTAGAAGGGTGAACTCCAGGTTCAAACCCATCTCTGATATTCACCACCTCTGTTGTTGACCTTGGGCAAGTCATGGAGGGATTATGTGCCTCAGTGCCCTTTACCTGTACCATAGGGACAGTGGTGCTGTCATCAGCATTATGGTTGACTGAGTTCACGTAGGTGCAGTATTTATCACCCTGCCTGGCAAGTACCAGGTGTTCCCAGAATGCTTGCGTCCCTCTTGGTTAAAGTTCTTAGCACAAGGGAGCCCCACAACCACAGGGCTAAGGTTCCTTTATCTTTCAGTGTCCAGTGCTAAGCCCTGGGGCAAACCCCCAGGAAGTACTCAGTAATGATTTGTTGAATGCGTCCTTAATTCCCTCCCTCTCCTGCCCTTGTGTTGCAGATAGAACAATCAAGGGCCAGAGAGGGTGAAGGTCTTATCCTCAGTCCCACTGGGAGCCAGGGATGCCTCTCTCAGGTTCAGGCATTAGTAGCTAAAAGGAAAATTTGCTGAGAGCTTGCCACGAAAGGGCTGAGCACTTCATAAGCATCCTTTCTTCAGCCCTCATGACAATCCTGCGAAATTGATATTATTATGGCCCCTACTTTACAGATAAGGAAACTCAGTGTCCGGGCTATGAGGTGGTTCCCCCAAAGTCTATACCATTAACCACCCCCTGCACTAGCCCACAACGCCCTCTCATTGCACCTGCTATCGAGACAGATGGGATTGATGCGGACTTCTCTCGCACAGCTTTGGGGGAACTAGTAAATGATACTGATGGTGATAATAAATTGTAGGGAGCCAATCTGTGGCTAGAAAGAGGCAGAGCAGTGGAAGTGACCTTATTAGGCATGCTGTGTTGTAATCCGATTGCTACATCGAGAAGAGCTTCTTTAATCAGGGGATTATATATTGGTGACACCGGGATGCTCACTCCACGCATCAGCTGGGCTCAGATTAGACAAAGCCCCCAGAGGACCCATCCTGACCATGTGCACATCAGCAGGTTAACCAGAACATCCATTCATGCATTCACTCCCTTCATTCATCTCGCAAACTTTACTCGGCTCCTCCTCCATTCTGCCAGGCAGCATTCTGGAGATTCATGGGAGCAAGACCACCGTGTTTCCTGCCCTCCTGGAGCTGCTGTGGTGTGTGCATCAAACATGCTGATGGCCAGCTCTGGGGTTCGGGTCCC
This sequence comes from Suricata suricatta, assembly GCF_006229205.1. NCBI lineage: Eukaryota > Metazoa > Chordata > Mammalia > Carnivora > Herpestidae > Suricata > Suricata suricatta. The sequence continues at coordinate 18,845,748 of NC_043712.1, read as the reverse complement.
AGGCAAGTCTTAAGGGCTGGCATCTCCTTCTTGGAGCCTCAGCTTCCCCGTCTCTTTGGCATCATAACAAAGTGGTATCAGTACTGCAGACTTGGTGAAATAATTCCTGGTTATGTAACCTTGGAGGAATCACATCACCTCTTTGAGCCTCAGTTTCTTTATTTATATAAAAAAAAGAGCTATAAAAAAGGCTATAAAAGAGCAATGGTTGGAAAGTTCATGGAAATAATGCATGCAAAGCACGTAGCACAGGGCCTGGGACCAAGGCAGCTCTGGGTGCTGTAAGAATTGCTTTGAGAAAAGAACTCTTAGCTTGCTTCTCTGTATGGATCCCGTAAAACTTTTTCTTTCTTTCTTTCTTCCTTTCTTTCTTTTTCTTCCTTCCTTTCTTTCTTTCTTTCTTTCGGCTGACTGATGACTCTTCCTCTTACTGGTTTGAGGCTCTAATATTTCTTTGCCTCGGGGTTTCAAATAGGAGCTAATGGTCCTAGCTGCATTTCAGCAGGGTTTTGTGATTTTGCCTTTGACTTTGACCATCTTCAAAGACACTTGGCAGACATCGTTATTACATTTACAGGGCCCAGTGTGCCCAACTGCTTGGCAAATTGTGTCAAAGAATCTATAACTGTTACAGAAGAATGCTTGCTCTCTGTATTCTTTATTCCTTGGAAATTTGATATCCTCATTGACCTTCTATGAAGGTAGTAAGAAATGGAGTTGCAACATCTTTAAATTATAGTGACTTTCTTTTTTTACAGCTGATAGAAACTTAAAAGATCATATTCACTTATTCAGTCAACAAATATGTATCAAATGCCTACTATGTGTCAGGCACTGTGTAAGGGCCTAAAGAGCTGAACTCTGATCCTTGTTCTCATGCCGCCCTTCTAGTTGGGAGGAACACGTAAAGAGTAATACTGGCCCTGTGTTACAGTAGAATGTATTAGTTATCCATTGCTGTGTAACAAATTATTACAAACGATGGCTTAAACAGTGCACATTTGTTATCTTACAGTTAGTTACCAGGGGTCAAGAGTCTGGGCGTGGTTTAGCTGGTCCCGCTGCTCAGTATTTCCTAAGACTGTAATCAAGACATTGGCAGGGCTGTGTTCTCATATGAAGGCTTGACTAGGGAAGGATCCACTTCCAAACTCATTCAGTTATGGCAGAGTTCATTTCTTGTGACAGTATAACTGAAGGTCACACCTTTTCACTGGCTATTGGCTGTAGGGCCATTTTCTCACCCTGGAAGCCCCTCACAGCTTTTTGTCATATGGTCCACACACAGCAGCTGACTTCTTCCAAGCCAGCAAGGGAGTCTCTCTCTCCCTCTCCAGTCTGCTGAGATTGAGTCTTCTGGAATGTAAGGTCATCTTAAGAGTGCCATCCAATCATCTTTGTCATCTAATCAAGAGACTGACATCTTACAACTCCTGCCTTATATCATAGTTAGGGGGGGAAAGAGGGTGGAGGCGCCTGGGTGGCTAAGTGGGTTAAGCGACTGACTTCAGCTGAGGTCATGATCTTATGGTTCGTGAGTTTGAGCCCTGCATTGGGCTCTGTGCTAATTGCTCAGAGCTTGGAACCTGCTTCAGATTCTCCCTCTCTCTCTTTCTCTCTCTCTCTCTCTCTCTCTCTCTCTCAAGGAGCAGCTTGGAGCCAGCAAGCATGTGGCCAGAGATGTAGCTGGAGGTGGGCAGCGACCAGCCATGACAGTTATGGTGGGCTAAGCACTTTTACTGTATTCTAAAAGCAACAGAGAGCCATCAGTTTGAAGGTGTGGCTTCATATCCTTCCTGAAGGAGCAGACAGCACCTTCTCTAACAGCTCTCAAAGACTTCTAGAAGCACTTGTACTTCATAAAGCCTCCTCAGCAAGAATGGCACTCTTTAAAGCATACGATAGACACCAGAGCCTGCTAAAAATACGCCTGAGCCTCCACGACATACCAAACCATAAACTACTTGTGTTGGAAGGAACTTCCTCTTATTATTATTATTATTATTATTTTTTAAATAATCTCTATACCCAGCCTGGGGCTCAAACCTACAAACCTCAGCTCAAGAGTCACATGCTGCATACACTGAGCCAGTCAGGCATCCCTATCTTGGAAGGAACTTTCAAACTTCATTGCAAGTCAGTCACTGCCTTTGCTCCTCAGCTCAGTTTGGTGCAGCTTGGTAATGTGTGGTAGACGGAACTGGGTTCAAATCCCTGTCCTGCCACTTGCCAGCTGCTAGGACCTTGAACAAGCAAGTGCAGTGAGAATCGAAAACAATTATACGCACCAAGCACTCCTCTGGAAGTGTTTTAGTCTGGGAGAGCAACCCCAACAGATCACAACAGGAGGCTTCAACCACAGAAATTTATTCTCTCACAGTTCTGGAAGCTGGAAGTCTGACATCAAGGGATCAACAGGGAGAACTCTCTCCTTGGTTGGCACCTTCTCCCCATGGCTCCACATTCTTCCCTCTGTCTCTGTAAACATGCCTGCCAAATTTCCTCTTCTTTTAAATTAAAAAAAATTTGTAATGTGTATTTATTTTTTTTTACTGCTTTATTTTTGAGAGGTGGGGTGGGGCAGAGAGAGAGAGGCACAGAATCTGAAGCAGGCTCCAGGCTCTGAGCTGTCAGCACAGAGCCTGATATGGGGCTTGAACTCACAGCTCAGGAGATCATGACCTCAGCTAAAGTCAGACACTTAACAGACTGACCACCCAGGCACCCATCCCAAATTTTCTCTTCTTATAAGGACACAAGTCATATTAGATTGGGGCCCATCTAGAGGATTTCATTTTAACTTAATTACCTCTTGAAAGACTTTATCTTCAAATGTGATTAGCCCAAGGTGCAGGAGGTTGGGATTTCCACATATATAAATTTGGGTTGGGGGGGCCATAATTCAGCTCATAATAGTATATTCTCAACTAATGTTAGCTACTACATCTTCCTCCGCCTCGGCTGGTGAAAATTTTCATGCTCCAATGGCAGGCGTGATTTCTCAGCCTCTCATTCTAGTTCTTCCGTGAGAACTGGTTTGCCTTATCAATCACCTCTCAGAAGGACGCGTGCTCACTCCTTTTCTGTAAATAACAATAATGGCAACACGTCCTGACGTTATCCCAACGCTGCTGCAATATGGCTAACAAAGCAGCTGAATAACCTTTCTTTAATTTAATCCAATGGCAGTAATTTTCCAGAACACACCATTACAAGGGAGCAGTGTGATCTCCAGGGCTTTTGATGCCTAATTAAAAGGCACTGTAGCAAGGAGATTGCAGTTACGTCTCAGAATCGCAGCGTTCTGATCTTGGAGTTGTAGAAAATGAGGAGTTTTTACTAAACTGTGAGGAGGTTGGGCAGGATGACCCAGAGAAACTGTGGGGGCCTCTGCTGGTCACATGGAGAAGGCTTTGTGCCACTGTTGTTGCTTGTCTGGATTAAGCCAAGGTCATTCCTCTTTTCTTGTGGGTGATGGGCCAGGAAGACCTGACCACGGGCTGACACGCTCATTGGCCAAGGAATTTCAGTGATAGCCAGTCCAGTTTCAACATGAACCTACTCAGCACCACCTTCTTACTGAGCACATGTGTTAGGTACCGTTGATGGTAGGCATAATAATAAAAACAGCTGGGGCGCCTGGGTGGCTCAGTCAGTTACGCGTCCAACTTCAGCTCAGGTCATGATCTCCCGGTTTGTGAGTTCGAGGCCCGCATTGGACTCTGTGCTGACAGCTCAGAGCCTGGAGCCTGCTTCCGATTCTGTGTCTCCCTCTCTCTCTGCCCCTCCCCACTCACACACTGTCTCTCTCTCTCTCTCTCTCTCTCTCTCCAAAATAAACACTAAAAATTTTTTTAATAAATAAATAAATAAATAAATAAATAAAAATAACTGCCGTAAATATCTCCAAATCATGGAATTTTAACTAGGGGCTCATGGTCCAGGGCATTTGTGAACTTTTGGAGAAAACTATGCAAGAATAAATTTGTGTTGTTTTTTTAAGCTACCCCCCTCCCAGGTTGTGGTAATTTATCAAGCAGCCCTAGGAAATTATTACACATGATTAATAATAATTATTTAAACTTGAAGTGTTTCAAGTGTTGCGTTATTTGACTCTCGCCATCTTTGTGGTTGTTTTGAGACTTCAGTGAGATGGTGCATATAATTTAGTAAGCATGGTTTGCCACAGATAAATGCCATATAAATATGATATTAATTTACTCATTAATATATATTTTAAAAAATTATTTATGTATTTTGAGAAAGAGAGAAAGAGAGTGCACATGCATGAGTGGGGACGGGCAGAGAGAGAGAGAGGGAGAGACAATCCCAAGCAGGCTCTGCACTGTTAGTACAGAGCCCAACAGGGGGCTTGAGCTAACGAACCTTGAGATCATGACCTGAGCCAAAATCAAGACTTGGATGCTTAACTGACTGAGCCACCCAGGCATCTCCATGTATTTATTTTTTTTAGGATTTTATGTTTTAGTAATCTCTACACCCAACGTGGGGCTCAAACTCACAACCTTGAGATTAAGAGCCACATGCTCCACTCACCAAGCCAGCCAGGCAGGTCTACATTTACTATAATTATTGTCGTTAAATCATAATGAACTTGGAAGCACCCCATAAATCCTAAAGACAACAATCAAATGTGAACATAAATCGTGTCAAGATAAGTAAAGTGAATTCATATTTGTCCTTTGAGAGAGAGACAAAGCTCAAGCAGGGGAGGGTCAGAGAGATAGAGAGACACACAGAATCTGAAGCAGACTCCAGGCTCTGAGCTAGCTGTCAGCAAAGAGCCTTATGCAGGGCTCGAACCCATGAACGGTGAGATCATGCCCTGAGCCAAAGCCAGATGCTTAACTGACTGAGCCACCCCGGTGGTCCTGTATTTGTCCTTTTGACTCTTCTTCTCAGGAAGCTGTTCAGGAAGGAGGTCACCTAGGGCCCAGCACTGGGCTGATGGGCTGGGTCCTAGAAAGGGCCCGTGTATGTACTGGTTCCCTGGTTCCCTGATCCTTTCCAGAAAAGGTTTAGACACTTACAGTACAATGCGGTGGGTGCTTAGGCAGAGGAAGGTGAATGGGGCACAGAGAGGCACCTAGCCCAACATCGGGGCTGGACATGAAGTCGTGCTGGGGGAGTCAGTGTTAGGCTACATCTCAAAGGAAAAGCAGGTGTAAAGAGTTGTAGAGGGCATTCTAGAAGGGAAACCTAACTTCTACATGCATCTGGAAGGATGATCAGGGGTTTGCCACATCAAGAAGATGGAGGGACAGGTCTGACAGAAACCCCATTCAACCAATTAATTTCAGAAATGATAGATGATCAGGGAATTGCATACTAAGACAACAAGATACCATTTCACACCTGCCAGGTTGGCAAAAATCAAAATATCCGACATTACTAAGTATTGATAGGATTGTGGTACAAGAGGAACCCACCTACAGGGCTGGTGGGGTGTAAATGGGCCCAACCACAATGGAGAATATTTGAGAATATTTAGTACACCTGAAGACGTGTCAAATCTAGCAGCTCTACAGCTTATATATTCCCTGGAAGAGTTCTCACACATTTGTATCCAAAGTGTACCAGTTAGTTTCTGCTGTGTGACAAATCATCCCCAAAATACAACACCTTAACTAGCAATCACTTATTTAGCTGTGAGTCAGCCGGGCACTTCTCCTGGTCTGGCTCAGCCTGACTGCTTTCTCCTGGGCTCTTTTTTGCAGGAGAGGTCAGCAAGAGGGTCAGCTGGAAGCTGTATGAGATAGCATGGCCTGTCTCCTTGCCGGCTGTTAGCTGCAGTGAAATAAGCAACTGAGTCACATGTCTCGTGTCCTCCAGCTCCGTGCCATGGTTAACACCCTCGCTTGGTATAGGGATGTCCCTAATATATGAGAGCTAATGTCACACTTGTCTGCAGGACGAACTGATTAGGAAAAAGAAACCTTAAAAGCTTTGTTCTTTTTTTTCTTTTCTTCTCTTTTATTTATTCTTTAAAAATTTTTAAATGTTTATTTATTTTGAGATACAGATAGAGAGAGAGGTAGAGAGCAGAGGAGGGGCAGAGAGAGAGAGAGGAAGGTAGAGAATCCCAAGCAGGCGCCACACTATCAGTGTAGAGCCCAGCATGGGGCTCAAACTCACAAACCATGAGATCATGACCTGGACCAAAACCAAGAGTCAGACACTTAACCAACTGAGCCACCCAGGTGACCCTCTTTTTTTAAAATCTTTTTTTTTAATGTTTATTTTTGAGAGAGAGAGAGAGAGAGAGAGAGAGAGAGAGAGAGAGAGAGAGAGGGCGCACAAGCAGGGGGAGAGCAGAGATAGAGAGGGACAGAGGATCCAAAGCGGGCTCTGCACTGACAGCAGTGAGGGCTTGACCTCATGAACTGTGAGATCATGACCTAAGCCAAAGTCAGATGCTCAACTGACTGAGTCACCCAGGCACCCCACTTTTCTTTCTTTAAAACATTTTTAAAATGTTTATTTGTTTTTGAGAGAGACAGAGTGAGTGAGGGAGGGGTACGGAATCCGAAGTAGGCTCCAGGCTCTGAGCTGTCAGCACAGAACCCGATGCAGGGCTCACACTCATGAACCAAGAGATCATGGCCCCTCATCTATTTTAAATAACTTTATTGAAGTATTACTCACATGCCATAGAACTCACTCACTTAAAGAAAACAATTCAATAGTTGCATATACATTCACAGAATTGTGAATCGTCTCTGCGATCAATTTCAGAACATATTCAATCACCCCAAAAAGAACTACATACCGTTTAGCCATCAACCCCAAATCCACTGTCTCTTGTTTCCTCAGCAACTGCCAAACTACCTTCTCTCTCTGGAGACTTGCTTTTCCTGGAAATTTCATAGAAGTGGAATTACGTGATATGTGGCCTTTCTTGACTGGCTTCTTTCACTTAGCGTAAAGTTGTCAGGGTCCTTCCATGTTACTGTGTATCCTCTTCATTCCTTTTTCATGGCTGAATAATATTCCACTGTGTCTGTTTATCCATGTATCAGTTCATGTGCCTTTGGGTTGTTTACACTCTTGACTGTTATGAATCATGCTGCTTTGAACATTCATGTGCAGGCTTTTGTGTGGACATAAGTTTTCATTTCTTTCAGGAGTAGAATTTGTGGGTCCTACGGTAACTCTGTGTTGAACCTTTGGAAGAACTGCTACATTGTTTTCCAGCGTGGCTTCACTAAGCCTTGGAGTTTTACAGCCCTCAAGAGTGAGTCTTTGGGGCCTTCTTAGCTAATATTTACTCATGTAACGTTTAGTTCCTTCACTGCTGCTAGTGTTTGCTTTGTTTCTTTGCAGGCTTTTTATAAATCGGGTTTCAGACTTGATGTGCCTTCAGGCCAGTGAACCTAACAGGATTTAGGCAGCTCGGTCTATGCCTCCTGCCAGCCTCTGAGGCCCCAGCAGGATTTATGGCTGCTGGCTCCCTTACCTACACACTTGTGTGGGACTCCTGCAGAAGCTTTCTGTTCTTGGTTCTATTTCCTTACCATTTCCTCTTCTGTAAAACCTTCTGGAACCTCCCCTCCTCCACCCAGGCCACTGGGAAAGGTTGTGGGGGTCATCTCACCAACCCCTCACTTCTTCTGAGGACTGAGACAGGATGGCAGTGGGGGGGGGGCGGCATGTAGGTTCCCAGATCAGGAAATAAGCTGATGGCAGAACTGAAACAGAACACCAAGGTGGTTTTTTCCATGATAGTTGTAATGCATACTTACTGTATGAAAATTAGAAAATAGATGTAATTCAAAAACAATAAAAACACATTTTAAAAAAAGATCACCCAGGGGCACCCAGGTGGCTCAATTGGTTAAGTGTCCGACTTCATGATGTCATAGGTCGTGAGTTCGAGCCCCGCATGGGGCTCTGTGCTGACAGCTCAGAACCTGGAGCCTGCTTCGGATTCTGTGTCTCCCTCTCTCCCTGCCCCTCCCTTTCGTGTGCTCTGTCTCTCTCTCTCAAAAACAAATAAACATAAAAAAATTTTTAAAAAAGATCACCCATAATTTCACCACCTACAGGAAACTAATGTTAACATTTTAGTATGTAACTCTTACTTATTTAATTATTAATTAATTTATTCAGTAAATGTTTATACAGTATCTACCAATTGCCAAGTGCTTTACTAAATCCTAATGACGTTTTTCTTTGCATACATATATATGTGTAAATATATACATCATTTCCTGCAAAACCCAGCATCACCCAACATATGTGTTTTAGCATTTAGATTTCTCTATCATTCCCATGATACATTATAAAGTCTTTTCTGTGACAGTACATGTACATCTACATTTTTATTCTTAATGACTGCATGCAACACGGCATGATTTATTTAAGCAACACCCCATTCTTGTACACTTTGATTATTATTTTTTTAATGTTTATTTATTTTTGAGAGACAGAAACAAAGTGTGAGCAGGGGAGGGGCAGAAAGAGGGAGACACAGAATCCAAAGCAGGCTCCAGGCTCTGAGCTGTCAGCACAGAGCACCATGTGGGGCTTGAACCCACAAACTGTGAGGTCATGACCTGAACCGAAGTCGGACACTCAACTGACTGAGCCACCCAGGCGCCCCCCACTTGGATTATTTTTAACTTTCCCTGTTATCAGCATAGCTGTAATCACCTTTTTACCTTCTCAGTTCTTCAGATAAATTTGTAGAAATATGACGGCTAAGCCAAATTTAAGGCTGTTATTGATACATTTTGCGAATTGATCTATCAAAAATAACTATACAAGTCTGGTCTCCCATCAGCCTGTATAGGAATATCTGACCTTCATCCCTCATGAACATTCTTTTTTTTAAATGTTTTTTTTTTTAATTTTTGAGAGAGAGAGAGAGAGAGTGGGGGGGTCAGAGAGAGAGGGGGACATAGAGTCTGAAGCAGGCTCCAGGCTCTGAGACACCAGTCATAGTGGATTAGGGACCGGTCCTACTTCAGTAAGACCTCATCTTAACTAACTACATCTGCAATGACCTTTTTTGTAAGTAAGATCGTATTCTGAAGTACTGGGGGCTAGTATTTCAGCATTCCTTCTTCTGCTGGGGGGTGGAGAGGAACATTCAAGTTATAACAATGGTATTATATGTTTAAATTTTTGACTGATTTGAATTTTGGTTACATACTTGAAATTTTGATCGATTACTGGTAAAATTGAGCATTTTCCCATATGTACCTGAGGCCATCTTCCCACAGAGGTATTTGCCTTTTATTTATTTTTAAAACTCTTTATATAATGAAATATGCATGCTTTTCTCTTTAAATGCTTATTTATTTATTTTGGCTTTTAAAAATTTATTTATTTATTTTGAGAGAGGTAGAGAAAGAGCATGAGCAGGGGAGGGGCAGAGAGAGAGGGGGAGAGCGAATCCCAAGCAAGTTTCATGCTGTCAGCACAGAGCCCAATAGGGGCTCCATCTCACAAACTGCAAGATCATGACCTGAGCCAAACTCAAGAGTTGGATGCTTAACTGACTGAGCCACCCAGGCGCCCCTGGGCTTCTCTCTTTTACTCAATTTCAAACACAGCATGGCTTGCCCAGGCCACGGAGCATTTGTAAAATTGCCAGAGTGTGACGCTTGCTCTGGGTACAGTTTTCTGCCCACTGGCGCCCTGAGAGAATGCTCCCCTAAGAGCCCAGCAAGAGGGCAATGTGATTCGAGGCTTCTGTGTTCGTCAGGGTAGGCTAGATTGTGCTGCATTAAAAAATGACCCCACAAATCCTGACAGGTCACAGCACAAAGGTTTATTTCTTACTCAGACCATGTGTCTACTGCAGGCTGACCATGACCCTGCCACACCATTCCTGCAGGATCTAGGCTACCAGACGAGCTCTCATCTGGGACATCAGGGTCAGGGAGACAGAAATACCTCGGTTGGTTGAACAGAGAGAATTCAATACAGGGATTTATCCTCACGAGTATCAGAGGACTTACCATGAGGTAATAATGCTGGGAGCCCTGAAGGTCTAGGGGCGCAAAGGGAAGGCTTGGGATGGTCAGAGCCTCGCAGCTCAGGGGCAAAATACGAGAGCTTGTGCACAGAACCCCAAGAGTGCGAGCGGATACAGCTGCTGCAGAACTCCCGTGAGGCACCATGAGCCTGGCCCTGGGAGGTCTAGAACACCTGGAAACTGGACCCAGGGGTCAGTGCGGGACCAAAGGCCACTGCTGCGTCACCCTGACAGATCAGGAGGCAAACAGGCATGAGAAAGACCCTTCTCCCCTCCTCTGGCCTTGTAGCCTCCCCCAGGGCCCACTTCTGCTTAGTCTGGGCTGCTATAGCTGAATGCCATGGACCCGGTAACTCAACTCACAGCGACACACTTCTCGCAGTTCTGGAGGCTGAAAGTCTGAGATCAGGGTGCCTGTGCGGTCGCGTTCTTGGTGAGGGCCACCTTCCTGCTGTGTCCTCACATGGCAGAGGAAGCCAGATCTTGTGTCTCTTCCTCCTTTCATAGGAAGGCCCCACTCCCATAACCTCATCTAACCCTGATTACCTCCCAGAGACCCCACCTCCAAATTTTATCATGTTGGGCATTAGGGCTTCAACACATGAATTTTGGCAAGGACGCAAATGTTCAATCCATAGCAAATGGCAAAGCCCAAAAGAGAAGGATAGCAAAAGAGCCATCCCTGAAGAGCAGGGTTGAGAAGCGTGGGTTTGGGGCTAGTAACCAGTGCAGCCCAGCCTTACAGCAGAGGGAAAAGGGAGCATGCACTTCTCTGAAAGGCAGGGCGACCACCCACGGAACCCTGGCTGGATAAGTCACGAGGCGAGGCAGGATGGTGACGTTCTCCTGCACAAAGGGCCCTCCAATCCTGCGGACAGTAGATACAAAACAGTCTCCCACATCTTCGGTTCAGCGGCCAGGGTCTAGCAGGCTCTCACCCGGGGAGCAGTCCATCAGTTGCAATTGGTTCTCCCCCCACCCCCGGTCCCAGGCTCCCCTCCTGCTTCTAAGGCTGTGCTCCAGGTGTGGTCCAGCTGCGTCTGCATCACCCGGAAGCTTTGTGGAAATGCACATTCAGGTTCAGTAGGCCTGGGGTGAGGCTGAGTTTCAACAAGTTCCCCAGGTTTGAGGAGCTTTCTCTGTGGCACCCCATCCCTGGCTCTGTCTCTTACCTGGACCGAAAGGAGGGCACACCTTGCACTCAAGACTGGCTGGGTTTTACCCAGTGTCCCTGCACCAGCCCCTCGCAGATTCTGGCCTTCATCGGAAGGTCCATCTTCATTCCCCACCTTGGTGGAAACTTTTTTTTTTTTCTGCCTCATCATCAAGATTGAGTGTGTGGCTGGGAGGGACCACCTTGGGTTGCCAATCAGTTGCCACTTTATGCAATTTCTTGACTCCCAGGCCTTCTGGAGGTCCAGGTAGACAAGGAGTTTGGGGGATTTTCTTCCAGCCATTACAAGGCAGAATGGGGGGAGGGAACCTCTGGGGTTTAGCCCGAGACTGAAATCCGTTTGTTGGCTCCCTGGTCCCTCTGCATGGATGCTTCAGAACACCTTGGCCTCATGCACTATCTCCATGCTAAGGAACGTTGGTGATAAGTGGCAAGTGTCCCTCTGCAGCTGGCACAGCGCTAAACCTCAAATCCAAATCCAGCAAGATATGTTCATTAAGAATGAACCTCTTTGCCTTCGAAGCATGCAAATCTGGGGATGTCTGCAGCAATTGACTGTACAAAACCAATTATTTTAACAAGTGTTTTGGTTTTTCATCTGCTGTGATCCGCCTGAAAGCAGCAGCCAGGGGCAGCTTTAAGTAACAACGCAGTTAAGGCCGGCACATGGAGCGCTTGGGCACGCTTCTCCCTGCCTCAGGGCTACAGCCAGACATGGCATGGTTATTCGCAGAGATGGGGCCTTGTGCCACGTGGTCTCCTAGGATTGGGAGCTTTCAGAGGGCAGAGACCGGGTCACATCCCTTCCTGTGCACACAAAGCAGTTTCCAGCACACGGCACCTAGTCGACTTCGGTCAGGCTTCCCTACACAGACCCCGAGATGAAGATGTGCAGACACGTGAGTATCATGGAAATGCTCCCAGAGGGCCCCGTAAAGGAGCAGAGGAAGCCAACAAGGAAGACGGGGAGGGCCAGCATGCAGGGGGAGAACCAGGGGAGCAAAGTGAGGCACCCAGGGTGCAAAAATGTGGAAGCTGGCACAGGAGTCTCAGAGTAAGTGTCCCCTTGAACTCTGTGCCCCATTATGTCACTTGCCTCACCCTAGCCCCAGCCTTCTGGGCAGGAACGTGATTGCAGACAAAATCCCTCTCAGGCAGCTTCAGCCTGATCCCTTGGGGCCCCTGGAATATAAGTTGTGTTCATAGTTTTATTGATTAGGGTCAGGGTCAGGGGCTTTCTGACTCCTGAACTCAGCAGTCACTGGTTAAAGGCACCCTGGGAATGGGGAAGATGTACTTTCCCAATAGCAGTCCTGAAGAGTCACTGGCAAGGGTGGTTGGAAGGGAAGGCCCATCTAGGCAGCAGGTGTGGGGCACAGAAACAGTAAGAAAGGATCTGGGTGCGGCACTAATAACACACTTCACCGGGGTGCCTGGGTGGCTCAGTCGGTTAAGGATCTGACGCTTGATCTCAGCTCAGGTCTTGAGCTCAGTATCTTGCATTCAAGCCCTGTATTGGGCTCCATGCTGGGCATGGAGCCTATTTAAAAAAAAAATACAGATCACCAAAATGTTTGTTAAAGGAAGGAAGAAAGGAAGGAAGGAAGGAAGAAATTTATGAATTAATTATCAATCGAATGAAAAATGAATTCATTGAACATTGAGACAGTATAGAAAAATCTTATTCTACAACCAGAGCTGAGCTCTGACCCTGCTCCATCTGTGGGGCTAATGTTTATTTAATGGCAAGCCTAGTGGTGGACATTCTTACAGTGAAGTCTACGTCTCTCTTGCCAGGATATTCCCCATGTCATAGAATGCCCACTGACATGATCCAGATGCTGGTGGACATAACCAAAAAGACAGCAGGGCAGAGTGTCTTCCCTTCCTTGAGAGCATCCCCTGAAAGAGACGAGGGAAATGCGGACCTTAGTTACTGGCTGGTTAGTGCCCTAGCTGGTGGGTTCTTGCCTGCCCCCTCCAAGTCCTATCCAGTTACTCTGGCTCCCGGAAGCAGCCGGGCATATTATATCAGACTTGAAATCCCATCACATCTCCTTGCTGACTCTCATTCAAAAATTTTTATTCACTTGATGGCTCAGAATAATTGCCTCAGTCCCCAGTCTCTGAGACGGGCAGTGGAGAGGCACGGAAAATGCCCACCCTTGCCTGGCTCTCCTGCTAGCAGGGGAGAGGTGGCATTCTATCAGTCAAGGGGGCAGCATGAGACACTCCAGCACTCTGTTTGTCATAGCCCCTTCATCCCAGGGCCTATTTTCCTGCCCACACTGTCATTTTACTTCAAGGGCGTTGTCATCCTAGAGACCCAGGCTTAAGACTCAGGTCATCTATTAATTCATTCAAACACTGACTGAACACCTACTTTGTGGTAAGCTTTGTGCTAAGCCCTGATCCTGCCCATTAGTTGTGTGGTAAATGACCTGACATGGGTGCCTGTACAGTGCCAAGCATAGAAAAGGCTCTAAAAAATCTTTGTCAGGTGGACAAATTGATGGATGGATGGATGGATGGATGGGTGGATGGGTAGATGGATGATTAGGTGGATGGATGATAGATGGAATGGTGGGGTCTGTTGATTATGTCTTTTCAGTATCCTGTACACATTCTCTATGATTCAGTGGGGCTGAGCTTGACCCCTCACATTCTCTAACCTGGCCGTGCATCCCGGACCAAGCTAATTAGACTATTCCAAACTTCTGGCCACAGAACTTGGTTTCCGGCAAAGACATACAACCCAAGCCAGGTTAGAGTCTCCGTGGGACTTTTTGGTTAGTTCTAGCAGCAGACAACCTCTCCTCCCTGGGGTGTTGAACTACTGAGATGTTCATTTGAACTGCTGGAGGCTTCTTTCTTTCCCACTGAAGGGTGGGAAAAGGAGAGGTAGGAGAAAGGGGAAAGGAGAATGAGGAGAGAAGAAGAAGGGACAAAGGAGGAGGACACATTTGGGGACATAATTTAAGCCCCAGTGTGGGAAGACAGTTGAACTCTTGGACCTTCCAGGTATAGGAGCCAGTGAATTCTCTTTCTCTTACTTAAGACAGCCTGAGTCGTATTTCTTTTATTTGTGACAAAGAGCATCTCGTCAGTGCAGAATGAGGGAGCAAGTACATGAGAGAATGCATGATTGAATGAATGAATGACCTCCATAAATATCAAACTAGTCAAATGTTCTTTCCTCCCTTGAGGGCTAGACCTGCAAATATAAGGATTTAATTAGATGTTCCTGGTTTCTGCTGGAGCCTATCTGATTGCTTCTATTATGCTTGGTGTTGACTCTAATTCTCAAAATGTAAATGGAAAATGAAAAGGAGGAAGCAGCCCACTAAAATTAATAATTTCCTGAGACAGGCACTTCACTCTGGCCACAGATCCCGGTCTCTAGAAATTATTATAAAAAGAAGAGCTGAAACCAAAGCCAATGCAATTGACAATCCTCACCCTCTGACCTCCAGTCAAGCCAAAGCAGTGGGATCAGGTGGGTTATGCAAATCTGACCCTACAAACATATCCTCCCACCTCGCCCCTCCCCACCTTCCAGAACTTTCTGTCCATCCAAAAGTTGTCAAGGGCTCCTCAGTGCTTGGCTGCATACTCCCGACTGGGAAAGGCCCAGGTCCAGAGAAGTGGGAAGGGCTTCAAAGACCGGAAACAGCACAAGTACAGTCCCCAAATGTTAAGTTCTGGGTAGGGACGGGCAGGGGGAATGGCCAGATGTGAGACTGGGGAAACTGGAGAGGCCCGTTGCTGAAATTCCTTTCAAAATTTGCGTTTCCTTCCTTATGTCATTTCCCGGACTTGGTGTTTTTCTAACTTTTCTGCCTAGAACGTCAGTAAATAGCAGCTGCAGGCCCCCACTGCTGATCCAAATAGAATAGAATCTGTGGGGGGTCGGGTTCCCACCCTGAACTTGAAGCAAGTGCCCCTGCAATTTGGATGCTCACTGAAGTTTGCAAACTGCTCCTGTAGTCGGCGGGCAAGTGTAGCAGTGAAGACCGAGTCTGACTTCAGTAATAAGAACTGAGATGCAGTTGCTTAACCCAAGAGAGATTTCTTTTATTTGCGTAACAAGAAATCTGGAGTTGCGTGGACTTGGGGGACTGTGGCTGGTCCAGGAAGTCATTGAGCAAATAGGTTCCCTCTAGCTTCCTGCTGTACCAACCTTAATGGGTGACTTTCATCTTCCTGGTGTCCGGATGACTCCTTCTGCAGGCATCAATCTGTGCGTTAGACAGAGGGAAGAGAAAAAGGTGATTCGTACAGTCGAACACACACACCACTTTTTATCAGTAAAACGCGGTTTCCCCAGAAACCCAGCCCATAGACTTTTGCTTATATCTCCTTGACCAGAGCCTGGTCACGAGCTTTAAGGGAGACTGGAAAATAAGATTTTTATTTTTATTTATTTATTTATTTTTTTAATGTTTTTTTAAATTTGTTTTTGAGAGACAGAGAGAGACAGCGCGAGCAGGGGAGGGTCAAAGGGAGGGGGAGACACAGAATCTGAAGCAGGCTCCAGGCTCTGAGCTAGCTGTCAGCACAGAGCCCGATGTGGGGCTCGAACCCATAATCTTGAGATCATGACCTGAGCTGAAGCCAGATGCTTAACCAACTGAGCCACCCAGGCGCCCCAAAAATAAGATTTTTAACTCAGCCTATGACTGCCCCAAGCAAAGTTGGGATCTATCAGAGAAGAGGAATGGGGAGGAACATAAGGTTAGTAGGAAGGAGGTGAATCAGGAGCCATGGAAGACATGGCAGCACGGTAGACCCACACGTGCACCAGATTGGAGACTGGGTTGAGAACAGGCAAGGTTGTGGCAGAGCCACAAGGCGGAGGGAGGGTCATGATGCCCTGCACAGGGCCGTGGCTCTGTGCAGGATTCAGAAAACACTTAACAGATCAAATTGGCAAGACTTGATTGCATGGAATCCAAATGGGGGAATGCGCACAATGGTGGGCGGTACAGGCCAAAGGAAAGGAGAAAAAGGAGCTACCAAGGGCATCAGTAAGTTTGCTGGCTTCTGCTCCCGGAAAGATGATGCCATCCATCAATGACTTTGCAGTCACAGAGACACGAATGAAGTTGTCAAGGAGCAGGAGGCAAGAAAAGCAGTGTATGCAGAGCTTATGTAACTGATGCCGAGGCTGCCCGGGCCTCCAGACAAAGTAGAACCATTCTGAATTTTCCTTGAGACTTTTGGGCGACAGAGAGTGGAAGCAGAATGTTCCGGCTTCCAAAACCCTTCCCTCTCTCTGGTCCAGGGAGCCACCAAGTGGCTGCCACCCTCCCTTTGCCATGGGGAACTGTTTAAGATCTTGTCTTCCTTTGGGCTGAAAAAACAACTCGTGGTATTAGCTAACTGACTCAGATGAATGTTCTAACTACTTTACACATCTCCCTTTGATTCACACAATCGCTCTCTGACGTCCAATTTACCAAAGAGGAAACCAATGGGAAATGCAGTGGCTCAGGAAATGAAATGACTTGCCCAAGGACACACAGTCAAGGACAAAACCAGTAGGGTAAACCCAGTTCTGACTGCAAAGTTCTAAGTCTTAACTAAGTGTAATAAACTTTCTAGCCTTAAACATTTTCTACCACGGGTTCTGATCGTTTGTGTCTTTGCCTTAGATGCCCAGTTGAACTGCAAATGTCTGAGAATAGATTATTTCAGACCTTTTCTTAATAACTGTTGAATAAAAGAATCAATACAAGCCCTAAACTGTGGCCCTCTGTTCAAGGGCAGACAGGCTCCCTGGACATCCCGGATTCTTTCATAACCCCTCAACCCTAAACCATCCTTTGGGACCAGACTTAATTCACCCTTTTTAGTGCATAGATATTTGTGAAAATTCTGTTCATGATTATCTTGCTTTCAGCGACGGAAAAAAGGGCAAATGCCAGTTTGTTAATGACCTGCAGGTACCTTTATGAGAAACCAGTGTACCAAGGAGTCATTGCTGATTCAAGCATAAGGATTTTCGTTCTTATGACAATAAAACTACTTTTCTTATTCAAGATAAAGCGGTGCAAGGGGGCTCCTGCTTCTTAAGAGACTGTTGGGGGGATTAATAGTCTGCTGAGAGGAAAAATGGAAAAGTGTGAGCAGATCCTATTTCTGATGGTCGAAGCAGGTGATGGGGAGGGGGTTTATGAAAGACGCCCTGGAGCACATCCTACGGGTCCAGAAGCTATATTGTGACCCACCTTAAATGCTGCCTTCCCCGGGCCTCCAGGAAGACCCAGTCAGTGTCTGGTCCATGAGGAGCTGTGAACATTGGTTGCATCGGATACCAACCACATCGGCACTGAAGGAAGCTGTCTGAAGGACAAGAGTGGGAAATTAAGGGCATGGAGGGCTTGGGGCCACTATTTCCTTTGATTCAACTGCATATCTCAATAGGTTTGGTTCCCCCCCCCCTTTTTTTTTTTTTGAGAGCTGAATTCTCTGTCCCATTGGCCCATATGGTTAGCCTGGGGAGGATTGGAATCCACTTTTTCTTTCCTGCCTTGAATTCCTCTAGCTAACTCAGAGACTGACCTCTAGACTCACATGAATTAAACTCTGGTTTGCTCTTCAGAATATCCTTGTTACATTAACTTAGGGAGCATAATAAATCTGGAGTGAAGTATGTTTGCTGCAAATGCTAATTTGCTCGATGAGAATATCAATTAGATCTCTGAGGCATAGAAATTATGGCTGTTAAAGATCTCAAAGGTCATTCTTAGCTTGCCCCCAAGTAAGAGGATGAGTAGTTATCTGCTGGAGAGGTCTGAATAGAACAGTAAAGGTACAAATATATAATACCAATGAAGTGTCGGAACTGCGCTTGAGACTGAAAATTCAGGAGTTTCACATATCCCAGAAACTCATCGATAGATCTTATAGTAATAGTAATAGTAGTAATAGTAATAATAATAATGATAAAGAATGACAACCAAGAGAGAGGGAAACTAAGGACAAAAGACTCTTAATGATGGCGAACACGCTGAGGGTTGACAGGAGGGAGGAGGATGGGGCGGCTGGGCAGAAGGGTGATGGGCACTAAGGAAGGCCCTTGTGATGAGCACTGGGTATTATATGTATGTGATGAATCACTAAGTTCTAATCCTGAAAACAATATTACACTATATGCAAACTAACTGGAATTTAACTAAAAATTTGGGGGGGGGTGGAAATTACAAGAGTGCTAGGAATGGTATCTTCTACTTATTGAGCAATTACTATGCATTAGATTCAAGGTCTCCTGCATTTAATCCTCACAACGGCTCTGCAACACAGGCACTATTTTTACTTTCATGTTACAGGTGAGGAAATTGGGTCCTAGAGAATTTAAATACCTAACTTTCCTGGCTTCTACTTCTGACCAAATTGGAGAAGCAGAGATCAGATTTATTCTTTCTCTTGAAATAACTGAAAAACCAAACGGCAGCGTCTGAGACATTGGGGATCCATGAAGGAAGGATGGTGAGTCCAGAGGGACAGGAAACAAATGAGGCAAGCTTTCGTTGTGCTCCAGCTCGCTGCCCAGGGAGTTTCAAGTCCAATGTGCAGATACGGGGAATCCAGCAGAGCCCAGCACATTCTCCAGTCCAGGACACAAGGACACAGCACCAGGAGTCCAAGCAAGTCAAGGTGGCTTGGTGGTGCAGGGCAGAGCACCAGAGAGAGGGGAGCTACACCAGCAGAGAACTCTGGAGCTCTCTGCAAAGGGTCACTCGCCAGTATCCAGTTCACCGATTGCTGCCTGTGTGTGAAGACACTGAATCTTGAGGAAAGGACCCACCCCGGAGAAGAAAAGGAAACATCGCCTGCTGAGAGGTTGCCCAGCACTGGGATGAACTCCTGTTCCCTGCAGCCAGTGTGGGAAACGCTCATTGTGTGTAGGGGAAGTTAGAGGTCCAGCAAGGGTATTGCCTCCCTAATGGGGAAAATTAACACCAGACAATCCCGCTTTCATCGTGCCCAGCAAAGCTTAAAAGAAAGCCCTGGAAGGATCAGACTGCTTTCAACTAACAGAACCACATTCCAGGAAAAGATACATTTTAGATATATGTAACTATGGCCAGGCCAGAGAAAATGTTGAAGTGGATGGACTAAATGTGTAAAAAGTTAAAAAAAAATACATACATATATACACATTTTTATCATTTCTGGTTATAAGTATACTAAATTAAAATGGGATCTATTTAAATTTGTTTGTTTAATGCAACCAGGTCCAGCAAACGACAAGGTAAAATTTACGATGTCTGACATCCAGTAATAACCAGCCATCCAACAGCAGCAGAATAAGGAGAAAAATCAATCACACCTGACCCAAAAACGACATCGATGATAGAATTAGCAGATAAGGTACATGAAAACAGCCATTGTAGCTTTATTCCATATGTTCTAGAAGCCAGAGGAAGGGTCAGTCGTATTAAATAGATACAAGGAAAATATTCTGAAAAGCCGAAATATCCCAGGTGAGGGTCTGGAAATGAAAACTATGACATCAGAGTTAAAAAACAGATCAGCTGCGATTCACAAGATGTTGGACGTCAGAGATCAGTGAATTTGGTGACAAGACCATTGAAACTCTTTGAAACTAAACAAAGGAAATGCAACCTGATCTGCAGGATAGAAGCAGGTTCTGGTTCCCTGGAGGTGAGGGCACGGGGAGGTGGGAGGGGCCCTGGGAAACTCATGGGGATGGATGTGTTCATCATGATCTTGGCCGTGGTGATGGGTTCACATATGTTTACGTGCGTCAAATCTTATAAAATTGCAGCTTTGAACATGTGTAGCTTATTATAAGTCCATCAGGCTGCATAAATCTGCGACAAAACGAGTTTCCAAAGGTCATGCAGGAAATACATTGCAGCCTACCTCCAGATGCTAAACCCTTCAGTGCTACTTTATATAGCAGGGTAGGTACTGCAGTTCCCATTTTATGGACAAAAGAGAATCAAAGGGATGATGGACCTTCTCCGAGGCCACACAGCGGGTAAGTGACAGAGCTAGGACTCATACCCATGTCTGGCTGACTCCAAGTGCCCTTTTTGGTCCACTCTCTGTTTCTGCTGTTGACTCGAAGTCAGCAGACGGCACAGCAGCAGCTACTGCTCTCCCACACATCTCTGGGTCACCTCCTCCTTGCTCTGCACCTCTCCCTCCGCATACAAAGCCCACCCTGGACTTCCCGTCCTCACCCATGGATCATTACTCAGCTGCCTATTTTCTGTACCTGGAAACATGGGAACAAATCAATTTGTAAATGCCTGGGCCAGAGCAGGGCTGAGTAATTGCCAATGCATCTTTGTGAAAGCAAGAACTTGCTGGGCACTTGGAAGGCAGCCCCTGCCTGTTTTAAAGAAGCAGGCGCTCTGAATTGGGACAGGCAGACCAGCACGGACGCAGCACCCAGCATCTGGGGAGCCCTCTCCCCTCTTCCATCTCCTTTGGTTCACAGAAGAGCAGACATCTGACCACTTTTTTTAGCAGATGCATCAACTTTACCCGGGGGGGGGGTGTGAAAAACAGACCCCCAAAACCTAACCGTCTGGGTTGTACCTGGGGGGGGGGGGTTCGTTACGAGAGAGGGTCCAGTAGAAGCCAAATGGCTGCTCTCAAACCTTATGCATGGGGTGGGGGCCCACCCTGACAACGTCCAAGGTCCCTTCCCCATCAGGCAGTCTGTGAATAGCAGAGCTGTGAAGTTTACACTCAGGACGCTGTTGCTCCTATGGGTGAGGGTGAGGGCAAGACGAGACCTTCGTCCTGTTTCCTGCCTGCCCTCGTCCTGACTCATTCTGCACTTCTCAACCGCTGGATTGTCTCTACCTGTCCGGAGCAGAGCTTTAATCACTGTGGGAAAAAAATGTTTTGGTTATAACTAGAAAAGATGCTCCTCTGTATTCTCCATCGGTGGAACTCTGAGTGGTTATGTGAAGCAGGGCACAGCACACATATCCGGGTATCTAAGGACACATTTAATATCAATCTGAGTTAATATAAATAGGAACTCTAAGTGTGACGATATAAAACATTTTCATTAAGCTTTCATACTGCATGCAAAATTTGAAATGATGCAAATTCCCCTAACTTGAAAGGAGAGGGGAAAAAAAAAAGCACCGTGGAAAGAATGATTTCCGAGCTGGAAAGGGGCTGGGCTAAGTTGCAGTCCAGGTTTCCCAGAACTTTGATTCATGGCTATACATCTTTAGCAGGTAAACCAAAGTTCCCATTTTCCTCGTTCAGGATTTGGGTCCTGAACCACGTGAGACCCTCAGGAAACCTGCCCCTTCGCTGTCCTGTTACAGGTGAGGAGCTAAAGGCAACATCAAGCCGGCTCGAGTGAGGGTTGTGTGTTTTTTAGAACATGGGGGGACTTCGATTCCAGACTAGCATGGTCCAATAGAAATATAATGTGAACAACATATGTAATTTTAATTTTTCTGGTAGTTGTAGTAAAAGAAGTTAAAAGAAATAGGTGAAATGAATTTTAATAAGACATTTTATTTAACCCAATATACTCAGGATGTTATTTCAACATGCAATTAATAGAAAATTCCTTTTGAGATATTTTACCTTCTTTCTTTTGTCCTAAATTCTCAAAATACTGTGTGTATTTTATGCTTACAGCACATCTCAACTCGGAATGGCCACATCTGAGTGGCTGGTGGTGTCCCCATTGGACAGTGTGGGGATAGACTATCTATGGGCATGGTCAGGGCACTAAAGAAGTTTAGTTGGTGAGGGGCATAGCGGCTGGGGATGGTGTCTTCCAAGAAACAGTGTGTTAACTGCGTCTTTAAAAAAATTTTTTTAATGTTTCTTCATTTCTGAGACAGAGAGAGACAGAACGCAAGCAGGGGAGGGGCAGAGAGCGAGAGAGAGAGAGAGAGAGAGAGAGGGAGATACAGAATCTGAAACAGGCTCCAGGCTCTGATCTGTCAGCACAGAGCCTGACGCGGGGCTCAAACCCACAAACGGTAAGATCATGACCCGAGCCAAAGTTGGATGCCCAACTGACTGAACCATCCATATGCCCCTTAACTGCCTCTTTAATGATGCTCTAGAATGTTCTCCCATTCTGACAGCAGTCGTACCACAATTACTACATTTTGAATCTTTTCCCTCCATGTGGCCTGCCCCAAACTCCAGTTTTCAAAGGCATCTCCTGGCACAAGGAGACTGAGAATCACTAGATATATTAGACAAGCCGCAAGTCAGTTAACTATTTTTTTACAATAAACTCCTCATCTGTAGAATGGTGATAGGCAAGAATAAAAAAGATAAAAGAAGTCAGCTGATGTGAGTGTACAATGTGATTTTATTATGAATGGTTACAATCATATTCCTTGGCTCTATTGCTGAGTGTATGCCTGTGTATAATTTGATATTTCATTGGAACTTCAAATCAGATATTTGAACTTAAAGCAACCAAAACATATCTAAACCAACAAGCCCCCCGCCCCAGCCCCCATAATTGACTACGTATATTTGTTGAGCCTCCAAGAAACCAATCCCAAATATTTTTTAAAAATTTATTGTATTCTTTATTTTTATTTTTGAGAGAGAGATACAGAGAGAGAGAGAGAGACAGAGAGAGACAGAGAGAGAGAGAGACAGAGAGTGGTAGTGGAGGAGATGCAGAGGGAGAGGGAGACATAGAATCCGAAGCAGGCTCCAGGACTTGAACCCAAAGACCGTGAGATCATGACTTAAGCAGAAGTCAGATGCTTAACCGACTGAGCCATCCAGGCGCCCCGAACCCAAATATTTTTTAAAAGCTTAACTGAGAATTGAACCAATTCCCACAAACCAATAACAGCAATAAAACCAAAGACCCCATAAGTCATTTCCAACCAGTCTGATGGTTTCCTGTGCCTCCTCTTTGCAATGGACCCCAGTCACAGACCCTGGGCCAGGTTCTGTACACCCACCATACGGCTCCTCCGAGGCATGGAAAACACTACATGCGGTTCTGCTAGAGGGGTGAAATATCAGCCAAATAATCATCATTAGCCTATGATGTGAATGCAAATATGCACTTGGGGCTTGTGTGTTTATTTCACAGAATGTGCAAAAAGGAATCGTTTCAGAGGAACTTGCAAGCTGCCAGGGCAGGGCAGTCTGTCCCTAGTCAATTACCCCAACATGCTCCGGTATCTTGATTGAGAACCTGCTTAAAAGAAAACGCTTCAAGTGAGAATCCATTCAGTAGCCTGTTCCACTCTGTCCTGCTCAGAATCAGATTATTTCCTACCCATGTGAATGATAGGTTATTATTATGTACCTGGGAGAAGATTTGAGGCTATGGAACATACATGTTGGACAATATTTCACTCAATGCAATTTAAAGAAGAGCAACTGGAATAGCTGTGCTCAATCTTCTTTGCATAAATAACTAACAGCATGTCCAAGCACTACTTTCTTAAGGATTAATCCAGGTGCAGTTTTAATGGGCTTTGGAGTGGATGCCTGGTTCCTATCTTCATTTTTCTCCTTACACTGTACCTTGGGTTTTCTTTTTTTTTTTTTTTTTTATCTTAGAGAGAGAGAGAGAGAAAGCGGGGTAGAGACAGAGGGAGACACAGAATCCGAAGACAGACTCCAGACTTCGAGCTTTTATCAGAAAGCCCGATGAGGGGCTCGAACTCACCAACCATGAGATCATGACCTGAGCCAAAGTCGGACGCTTAATGGACTGAGCCACCCAGGCACCCTGTATCTTAGTTTTTCTACCAGCAAAATAGGATTATCCTGGCTGCCCAAGAAGAGATAAAATGAAGTCCTATAAGTAACTTCTTGGCACACAGAAGGTGCTCAATAAATACTTTTCCTTTCTAGTTGCCAAGGCAGAATTCCCCTCCCAAACTCATCTTTCAAATAATTGTTGGGTATTTTCCAATTGGCACAGCAGATGATGGAATTTATTGACCCTATATAAGTCATGACTGACTTTAAATTATAGCAACCCTAGAAATGTGTTCCCCAGGCTGGTGTCCAACACCTAAACTAGGGGAGTTCCTGCTCTTGGCCCCAAATTGGTATGATGCTATCAGTGATAAGATACTATCAGCTCCGATGACTGTAATGGCAGTCTGTTCTTAGAGGCAGAACAATCAATCAGAAAATAATGAGGAATTAATGGAACCTGTATGTGAAGATGCACATGTATTACTAATTAACTCCTTGGAATTAAAATTCTAGAGGTAGAGTGATTGGTTAAGAGGGGCTGCTCATTTAAAAGACTTTTAGAACATGTGACGTTGAGCTCGAGAATATTCCACCAGGGCCCCCTTCCTCACAACCTCCTTACAGCCAAGTACTGCCATTTTTCGTGTTTCCTAATATGAAACATAAAATGGCACAGTGTTTAATTTGTAAGGCTTGTTGGACATTTTTTCTAAGGTTTATTGGCCATTTGCATTTATTCTTTTTCTGTTTGTGTTTTTAGCCTAATGTTTTCTGAGGTTAATTTTTTCCTTATTGGTTTATAAAGGATCTTTGTAATATAGATATATTAGCTCTTTATCATATCTGTAACAACCGTTTGGTTTTTTCTCCAGGGTCTTATTTGACGTTTAAGGTTTGCTATCCTGTTTTTCAAAATTGCCTAAAAAGTAATGAGCAAACATTTATCCATCCAATAAACATTTGCTGAATGCCAGCTATATGCCAGGCTCTGTGCCAGGCATTGGCATTACAAGAGAAAAAAGCCCAAATCTCTGCCCTCTAAAAGATCAGAGTCTAGCGGAAAACAGACTTTTTTAAGTGCCACAAGCACAGTGTGATAGTTTCTATGGCCAAAGGAATTACGGGGGTCTCTGGGTGCAGGGTAAAGGCATCCTAACCACTTGGGAGGGGAGGAGGGGGTTAAGGGTATCCTTCAGGGAGGTGGTGGCATTAGAGCTGAGTCTCCAGGCGCCTGGGTGGCTCAGTTGGTTAAGTGTCCGACTTCAGCTCAGGTCATGATCTCGCAGTTTGTGGGTTTGAGGCCCACGTCTGGTTCTGTGCTGACAGCTCGGAGACTGGAGCCTGCTTTGGATTCTGTGTCTCCCTCTCTCTCTCTCTGCCCCTCCCACCCCTCTATCTATCTCAAAAATAGGCATTAAGAAAAAAGTTTTTTAAAGAGCTGAGCCTCCATTAGAGCAAGGACGGCATTCTAGGAAGAACACAGCTGAAGGTCCCAAGGCGATTCCAAATAATTCAGAGTGACTGAAGTATGTGATATAATGGGATGGGGAAGCTCATTCAAGGACAGAGATTTGACAGCAGCAAAGAAAGCCCTAGGCAAGGGCTAGACCATGAAGACCCCACGTCGTATGATAAAGAACCACATAATTAGAGTCCAAGAATTAGGAAAAGTGTCAAGAGGCTTTTGGAAGTTGGCGCTAAAAAGCTGGGTTACATTATGGGGCGCCTGGGCGGCTCAGTCGGTTACATGTCCAACTTTCGCCCAAGTCATAATTTCATGATTCATGAATGAATTCGAGCTCCGTATTGGGCTCTGTGCTGAGAGCTTAAAGCCTGGAGCCTACTTCAGATTCTGTGTCTCCCTCTCTCTGTGCCTCTACTCTCTCTCTCTCTCTCTCTCTCTCTCTCCCTCCCTTCCTCCCTCTCTCTCTCTCTCAAAAATAAATAGACATTATACAAAATTTAAAAAATTAAAAGCTGAGTTACATTTCAATAGTAAGAAGGGTGGAAGAGAGAATTAGAAATTTCAGCTTTTCAGCTTGAAAGAAGTATTCAGAAGTAAGGCTGGAAAAGGAAATGGGGCCCAGTGTGGCAGGAGGGCGTCACACGGTGGAGCACTACAGAAGTGCTTTAGGAGGATGACTCTGGAAGCAGACACGGATAGCCTGGAAACCAACGGACTAGTTAAGAATTCACTGCAACATTCCAGCTGCTCTGAGTGGTGACGGTGGGGACGGAGAAAAGGGATTGCAGGGACATTATAAAGGTCGAGGGACCTGAGGGATTCAGGTATGGGGTACAGTGATGCTCTTACAGAATCAGTTTAGGGAATTGAACAGTGGTTCCTGGAATCCAAGTTCAGACTGACTCTCCAAACCATGGAACATCTGAACTAGCAGAGCCCTTAGAGTTCACCATGGTAGATGGTATATGGCTACAAATTCTTTGACATTCCTCCTATTAGAGGTGGCAACTGTGTGTCCTCCACTAGAATCTGGCTGGGCTCTGTGGCTACTTGGCCAGCGGTCCATCACTGGACCAGCTTCAGAACTCAGGTCTCATGAGTCTGACGGCTTTTCATTCTCATCTGTTGGATGAGAACAACTTTTGGGGTTCCAGCGCCCCATGGAGAAGTCCACATGAAGTAGTACCGAGCTCTGGCCAACGGCCCCACGTGAGGTCCCAGCCCACATCCAGCACCAACATGCCAACTGTGGGAGCACAGCATCTTGGAAGTGGATCCTTCAGCCTCCAAGGAGCTTCCTCCGCTGACAATGCCTGGAACAGAGAAGAAGAGTGCCTGAGAAGTCTCCCAGACTGCAGACGCGCGGGCAAAGGAAAGGATTGCTGTTTGTGGAAACTGCTGATCTTGGGAGAGGCTGTGACACAGCAGCAGGTAAAGGAAAGAAAAAAAGCATCTACTAGACAGGTGGCAAGCTAGGACTGGAGAGCCAAATTGGGGCCGTTGCATTTTTGTAAATAAAATGCTTTTGGAACACAGCAATGCCCACTCGTTCACATACTGCCTTTTTCTGCTGTTGTGCTTCGTTGAAAGAGCTGAGTGGGTGGGAACCCTATGGTGCACAAAGTATGAAATATTGACTATCTGGCCTCCTACAAAGACAAGTTTGCCAAACCCTCTGCTTGCATATTTGAAAGAGGCCCACGGAAGAGAAGTCACTGCTCAAAGTTTACATACAAGTGAGGGGCAGGATGAGGATAAAGACCCAGAAGGTTCAAATCTCAGTTCTGGGCTGTTTACACCATTGTACTAGGACTACTCTATAGTAGGTGTCAAGCTACTAGTGTGAAGATGAGAGGGGCCACAGCTGCTCCCCCAAAGCAGAAGAGTGCAGGGCAGAAGAGCAAAGGAATGACCATCTAGAAAAATCTATAGTAGAGATGAGCACAGCATGTGAGAGAAGGCAGAGCAAGCCCTTTCCATTCCTGCTACGATGTCTGGGAAGAGTTCATCCGTGCCTTCCCAGGATCTGCTCCCCCTGTTTTTATGGCAACACCTCACATTTCCCTTAAGAAGCCGTTGCCATTCTGCCAGGTCACGTGGTTGGAGTGGAGCTGAACTCGCCTTGTTCAGCTCCAGGCCTGGCTACCATGTTTTGTTCCGAGATGTCCACCTGCCAATGAGCTTCCACCCTCTGTCTTATGCTGGGTATTCTAGAACAAAGAGGAATCTTTCCTGGAGTGGCTACACTGGTAGCCCACCCACCTGGAGCCCGAAGGACTAACTCTGCCGCCATATTGGGCGGGCCTGGCCAAGACTGAAGTCCCCATAGAGGAGAGCAGAACCAGGAGCTGGAGAAAGATTCCTTAGATATAACTCTGGTTCTTCCATTAATGTTCAGAAATCTCCCTTTTTCCGGACACACGCAGACTCTGCCACTGTAACTGAACAATTCTAGCCGATATCGTGGTTTGTTTTTCCCGAGGCAACCACCACCCAGCCCACTTCTGAGCCCTTCCCTTCCCCATGCCATCTCGGATGCCTGCTCTCGGCAGCCCCGTCCTCCATCTAGGAATGCAAATTTCAGAACCACAAGTGCCAAAGGCATGTCTGAGAGGAGCGGGGCCAACTTTGATAATGAGTTTCTGAGCGCTGTGTGCACCATTCCATGGTTATTTAAAATCCCGTTCCATTTTTTTTCTCCAGTGATAATAAGTGCACTGTTTCTGGTATTGTGTCTGTCAGCAGCTGGATGATAGAGGTATTTCCAGTCAGGATCTCGATAGACTTGTGACTCTGAGAATGATGTCGCTCAGAGGAGGCTGACAGCGTAGGGTGACACGTGCTGGCCAAGTGTGCTTGGAGGAGCTAGAAGCAGGAGATTTGCTGCCCTTAGAGGACCTGGCTAAGGTCTGGACCCCATTGACTTGAGAGATTCCTGGCTTCAGAAGGGCTTTTCTTTCCCTTTGAAGTGGGGAATGCTCCTGGAATGGACATCTCCAATGCAGGCCATGGAGGGATCAGTTGGCTCAGATCTTGGATCTCCAGCACCTGCTGCTTCAGAGTTTCATGGAGAACTTTCTAAAAGTCCAGTGATGGTCACCATCCTCTGCAAGATTCTGAGTCAATAGGTAAGGGGTGAGCAATCCTGATGTTGGCAAAGCCTTCTGATTCTAGAGGCAGCCATGTTGGAGAACCATAGGTATGAGATGTCCAGAAGCCAAGGTCCAACTCTTCCTTCTTCTCAGGGGCCTTTCTTTAGTTCCCCCAGGTGCCTCTCCTCCTGGTCTCTCTGGAGCCTCACTGGAACCTTCCCAGAGTTACTTTCATGCGATCAGAGGCTATTGGGACTCTTAGTAAAAGCCAACCCTATAACTTTCCCTTTGAGGAAACCAACTGAGAACCAGACATGTTTCTCAAGATCACATTAACAAGTTCAGGGTGTAACCAGGGTGCAAACCAGGGAGGCTGAACAGGGGAAAGTCTTCTGTGTCTGGTCTTGCTGTGAATTATGGGAGTGGGGTGCTATCCTCCAATTAGCCCAGTCAGCTTCCTAAAGTCGACTCAACAGCAGCCTGCTCTCCATCCTGATAGGTGAGAAGGAGCCACCCATTGAGGGAGGAGAGACCCACTCCTGTGTATAAGCTTTGGGCCATGAAGAGGCCGTGTGGAACTCAATGGGTAGCTCACTGGCCCCCAGCATCTGTAAGTAAATTCCCATTCCCTCTCCCAGGGTTGGGTAATCTGGACGGTGGGTACTGGCTCTGCCTCCACCCCACCTCCCTCCCTCTGCCCCTGCCCTCAGTATTCCATTTACCCACCAACCACTCACTGAGAACCAGCTCTTTCCAGTCCAGGGTGTCAGCAAGAGTGAGGGATGGAGCCCGCAGGCCATTGTTCAGGGGAAGATGGTGGTGAGTCATGGTAAGAGACTCTTTCCAGGAGGCGCTGGAAGACAGAATAATGACCCCCTTTGGACTGGCCTCTTGAAATAGAACAGATGGAGCCTGTGGCCATGGGAGAAGTGGTAGGATTCCAGGGTCCTGGATGCTTGGGTGCCCTGCCCAGTCAGGTTACAGTTTATTGTAGGAGCCTGGCTCCTGGCGTGCCCGTGGATAATTGGAAAGTGTTGTCTCTGGCCATTTGGGGTGGGGCTCCCAAGTCTTTTGGTGGTTGCAGAATCTTTCTGGATTCCATGGAAACCAAGGACACACTTTGCTCAACATTTATATACACATTTATGTAAAATAGTTCCTATAGTTTCAGAGGTTCATGGAGCCTCCTGACACTCAGTCATGATCTTCTGGCAAAGAACTCCTGGTCTGTGGGTTCTATTTGTTCACTGAATCTATGAAACACATTCCTTCCAAATTCTTCTCCCCATACCTTCCATAAAGCCACTTTGTTTGTTTTGTTTTGGTTGTCTTTGACTCACAAACATTTAAGGAGTGTGCTCCAGCAGCTTGCGGGAAGGGCAGTATTCCTGGGAGAGGGAAGAGAGGAGGGGCTTGAGTTTGGGACGTGTGCAAGAAGGGTGCAGGCCTTGCAGATGCAGGGGCACCGAGGGGCTGACTGGCAAGCAGACACACATGGTCAAGGTTGGCTGTTCTGAGCCCAGTGGCTGTTTCCCACTTTCCACCTCTCTTCCTGGGAAGTCGTAAGGGCGGAGATCCCTCCCCCCAACCCCAGGGGTGAGTCTAAGGCTTCGTTTGTTTAGGGCACCCCCAGCCATGCCATCCCTTATTGTTCTGGCCAAAGAGATCAGAGGAGGAGATCTGCTTGGGGCCCTCCCTTCTTGGAAAAAAAGACAGAGCCTCAGAAGGAAAACCTTTTAGGATTGTGCCGGTTGTTTCTTCTTTGGGATGTTGGTTGAGGACTTACATGCAAATGCTATGGCCATAGTGTGACCTTGAAAAGCCAAGTGTGAAAATGGAAAAAACTGAAAAAACATAAAAACAAAACAAAACAAAACCCTTCAAAACATAGGAAGGAGGAACCAAAAGTTAGGAAGAGACTGGGCTCTTGAAGGATTTCCCTTGGCCTTTGACCTGCCCTGGATTCTCAGACTCCTAGTCTTATTAGGTACGGTAGGAAGTGTCTGCTTTATGTAAGCCACCATGGATGGATTTCCACTTGTAGCCAAAAAGCATTCTGAAGGGCTGCAAGTGTACAGTCATAGGTCTCTAATAGGTCCTGGTCCACCACCAGGGCTCAGAGAAAGAGGTGATCTACTCTGGCTGGAGGTGAAGGACAGATTGAGGAGAGCTGGAAGTAGGTAATAACCTTGGGCCAGGCCAAAAAGATTGCCTCTCCCTTTTCTTTCATTAAAGATTGAATTTCAATCACAGATTGAAATTACCGGTACCCAACACAGGCACGTGCTCAATAAATATTTGTTGGATGAACATGTAAATATGTATATGAATGAATGGGTGATTCAATTTTTAAATGTTTATTTATTTTTAAGAGAGAGCAAATGGGGAAGGGGCAGAGAGAGAGGGACAGAGGATTCGAAGTGGGCTCTGTGCTGATAGCAGCACATCCGATATAGGGCTCAAACTCACGCACCATGAGATTAGGACCTGAGCCAAAGTCAGAGGCTCAACTGACTGACACACCCATGTGCTTTGGGTAATTCAATTTTTAATGCAGGACTCCAGGGCCCAGCGTTTCTCGGAGGCCCCTGAAGAGTCTCACAGGTGCTTCCAAAGAGACCTGCTTAGCTTCAGCCCTCTTCCCTGGGAGCACCAGGACTCGGTGGCAGATGTGTTAACCATGTCACTTGCCATGATGGCAGATACATGTCTTCCTCAGAGTAATGAGGTCCCCACAAATCTTAGTGAAGAAAGATGGACTGGAATAGAGCCACACCCTCCTCAAGAGATATAAGAAGGGGACTGAAGGAGGTGGATGTGGTTGGCCTTGTGGACAGTGTAGCATTCAGGCAGGGACACCCTCTTGTTCCCTCCCTAAGACTAAGACAAGCACACAAACACTCCAGATGGGGTGTTTGCCACAAAGGGCACTGGCATTTTTTAAATGTTTGTTTATTTTTGAGACAGAGAGAGCATGAGCGGGGGAGATGCAGAGAGGGACAGAAGATCCAAAGCAAGCTCCATCCTGACAACTGGGAACCCTGTGAGATCATGACCTGAGCTGAAGCTGGTGCTCAACTGACTAAGCCACCCAGGTGCCCAGGGCACAGGCATTTTGTTGCTCAATTAGACATCTATCTAGTCAGCTGGTTTGCAAAACTTCTCGTCTACTACCTGAGCAGGGGAAAAGAAAATCATGAAGAGAGCGCAGAGTCAGCAGTGATTAGATAGAAAGGGTGCCAGAAATGTGACCTTGATTTTGCCCTTCCTAGGAGCTAAAGAAGATGGAGTCCACACCTTCACATGAAACACGGTGAGTGGTGCCCAAGGACGTGGGCAGCATGGAGCCCCAATGCCTCTCGAGGAGGCATGTGACCCAGGATTGCAGCCTCTGGTGCTGATGGGGAAGGGCGATTTTCGATTTGACATCCGCCACTCAGATCTGTCCCAAACCCTTTGCCTGGGACATCAGGTCTTCTAGAGGAGGTTAGAATGAAAACCTGAAATGGCTGTCTCTGGGTATCCAATATTTCAATCTTATTCTGACATTAACGGCCCAGAGCTAGACTCCATAAATTTCAGGGTTCAGTCTCATGAGATTGACCTCCCTTCAGACACCAGTCACAAATCTGGTGGCCCCAGGACACCCCCACTTTGGTCTGGCTTGGCTATAAATCCAGGAGCCCTGACAAGGTCTCCCCTTTCAGGTTTATTCATTTACTAGAATGACTCATGGAACTCAGGAAAATGCTATGCTTCCTGCTGCTACTGTTTATTACAAAAGACATGGTGAAACAGCTAGATAAAGAGGTATGTAAGTCAAGTTCTGAAGGGTCCAGAGTGTAGGAGCATCTGTCCCCAGGTGGATGGGATGTGCCACGCTCCTGGCACTTAGATATGTTGGCCACCCCAGAAGCTTACAAATCCCATCACTTTGGGGGTTTACTAGAAGTTCCACTTTGTAAGCATGATTGATTAATCATCCATTGGTGATTAAACTCAATCAGCAGCCCCTCTCTCTTTCCCAGAAGAAGGGTTTCAACCCAAGGGTTCCCAGGCTGAAAGTTCCAACCTTATAATCACATGGCTGGTCTCTCTGGGGACCATTCTTCATCTGGAAGCTCTCTAGGTTCCTATTGAAGACTCACCTTATTAGCATAAACTCAGCTGTGGTTGAAAAGGGGGCATTATGGATAATGAAAGATGCTCCTGACACTCAGGAAATTGCAAGGGGCTTAGGATCTCTAACCCAGATAGCAGGGACAAAGACCAGACATATATTTATTATTACACCACAATTTCACCAAATATTTATTATGGAGCCTCCACTTTATTAGAATATGAATAGGATGAGTGGAACCTTCTTGAGAATAAAAGGGATCACATTAGTCAGACTGTCGTGGTTGCATGGGGATGTGTGGTAACCGTAATACAGAAACAAGCTTGATTTCTTCCTGTAGGAGCTTAAAAATTGCCGCATACGTCTCCTTCGCTTCCCTCTTCCCCTTTCCCATCGAGTAGTGCCATGATTACACTTCTTGTGAGGTTCTTCAGTTTTACCCTCTCTTAGGGTCAAAACCATCCACGGCACCCTGGACCCTGAAGGTACAGGGACACTGGACCCCCTGAACCCTCAGAGCAGCCTGGGTAGGGTCCGGGGTAGTCACATCTCCTCTCCCGTTGCCTTGGGCCATGAGTGATTAATACATATCATCTTCTTCTATGAGGTTTGGAAGTGCTTCTTTAGGTCATTAGTAGAGTCTCATTTTGGTGTTTAAGATACAATCTTGTTCATTCAATTAACTCACTCCACTTCCAAATGCAGTGAAAACCTCTCCTGCTTTTCACAGGCAGGTTCAGGAACTCCTTCTGAGCAGACGGCCATGGGCTTGTCAGGCAAGGCTAGCTCTGGATCTCAGCTCCCCATCCCCTCACACAGCCACCTGTCTCGAGACACAAACCCTTCATGGTCGTGTGGGGCACAGCAGCATTCACACTGTGCCACAGAGAGCGTGGGAGACCCGTCTTCCCTGGAATGTGCTTCACTCAAGAGCTTTGCTTGGGGGTGTTTTCTCTCCTAGGAAGCTCCTTGGGGACGCATTCCCAGTACAGTCAGTTCTGCTGTCACATGACGTGTGCTCCTGAAAATCACGGTGCTATTTGAGCTAGTGCAAGTGTAAACCCCAGGGCCCATGGCAAAAAATGGGCTTCGGGCCCAACACTCAAAAATATTTTCAGGGACACATTAAAAAAAAAAAGAAAGGAGGGGCGCCTGGGTGGCTCATTCGGTTGAGCGTCCGACTTGGGCTCAGGTCACAATCTCGTGGCTTGTGGGTTTGAGCCCCGCGTCGGGCTCTGTGTTGACAGCTCAGAGCCTGGAAATCCTTCAGATTCTGTGTCTCCTTCTTTCTCTGCCCCTCCCCTGCTCATTCTCTCTCTCTCTCAAAAAAAAAAGATAAACCTTAAAAAAAATTTTAAAAATAATAAAAAATAGGGGCGTCTGGGTGGCTCAGTCGGTTAAGCCTCCGGCTTTGGCTCAGGTCAGATCTCACGTTCGTGGGTTCGAGCCCCGCGTCAGGCTCTGTGCTGACAGCTAGCTCAGAGCCTGGAGCCTGCTTCCGGTTCTGTGTCTCCTCTCTCTGCCCTTCCCCCTCTCATGCTCTGTCTCTCTCTGTATCAAAAATAAATAAAACATTAAAAAAATAAAATAAAAAATAAAAAATAATAAAAAATAGAAAGGAACCTAAAAAATGGTGTCACAATCTTGCAAATACTAAGTGGTTAAGAAATACATGAGAGTCACACTACGCGCGGCCCCGTACCTTGAGGAGGACGTGAAGTTTGCTTGTCCAAGTGGCGGAACGCTACAGCTCCCGAGTAATGGTCAAGGGGTGGGAGGGGCTTATCTGAAGCCAGAGGGGCAGCTGTAACTCCTGATGGGGGGAGAATGAAGCAGCTGGTGATGTTTGAAGTGTATGCTTGCGTGCATTTTGTGTAATCCTACGGACAGTGTTGAATTTAACTGGAGTCCTATGATCCTGGAAAACAGGGATGACTAGAAAATCCCCTTCTCCTTTCTGCATTCCAGAAGCAGCTCGCTGGAAAGAACCACACTTCCCATGTGACTTAGAGAAGCCTCACAGATGACCCCTTGTTAACCTGCGGCAAGGCTAGACACAGCCTCCAAATTCCCCTTTTTCCACTTGTAAATGATTAGCTGAGTTTCGCCCCACTGATCCACTGGAACAGATGCTTGTTTAACCAAACTAGGGCTGAGCTTTCTCTCCTTTCCCCGGGTCCCTGAGGCTTGTTGGCCCACCCTCAACAGGCACAATCCTCAGAGCTACTCTGTCTGATCACGCCTTCTCTCCATGCTTGGTTCTTTCAGGCCTTGATTACCTCTCTCCAGGAAAGAAAATTTTTTTTGCTTAATCTTAAAAAAATTCTTTTCTAGTATTTATTTATTTTTGGAGAGAGAGAGAGAGAGAGAGAGAGACAGAGACAGAGACAGAGCCTGAGCAGGGGAGAAGCAGAGAGAGAGGGAGACAGAATCCAAAGCAGGCTCCAGGCTCTGAGCCCAATGCGGGGTTCGAACTCATGAACTGTGAGATCACGACCTGAGCCGAAGTCAGATGCTTAACTGACTGAGCCACCCAGGTGCCCCTCGCTTAGTTTTTGAAAGTGTTGCAGATCTCCCAGTGGGACTGTCTCCCCCTCCCCCCACCACAGTAGTCCCTCCGCTACCCTTGCAAAAACCTATCAAATAAAGTGTCTCCTTGTCTCCGTCCAGATTTGTGTTTTATTTGACACGATGAGGCTAGTTCAGGAGGGTGCAGAGTTCTGCCTGCGCCTAGCGTTTCTTGTGGATGAAATAAACATCTGCATTATGCTCAAATTATTCTCCAGTGCGTCAGTGGCATGGGAACAAATTCACATTTCAAAACAAGTGTTAAAACTGAACTCACCACGATGTCTGGCCCAGACATTTTGAATCTCAGCAGTGGATGCAGCTTCTTCACACGCTGGGGTCCTGGTTATGTGATCGTCTTTTAAACTTATGGAAAGATTTCGGTAATACTTAAAAAAATTTTTTTACCATATACTCATTTTTGAGAGACAGAGCATGAGTGGGGGAGGAGCAGAGAGAGAGGGAGACACTGAATCCAAAGCAGGCTCCAGGCTCTGAGCTATCAGCACAGATCCTGACTCAGGGTTTGAACCCTCAAACTGTGAGAGCATGACCTGAACCAAAGTCGGATGCTTACCCGACTGAGCCACTCAGGCGCCCCAGATTTGGGTAATACTTTAGATTCTTTGCAAAAATCCATGATATGTCCATTCTCTTCCATCCTCATCTTTATCTTCAAGTAAACCCTCTCTGCACAGGGCATCCTCCTGGAATTGACCTCACAGTCGTGAAAATCACAGAATTTCAAGGTGAGAAAGGGTTTAAAAATCTCTTGGCCCAAAGCCTTTATCTCATGAGGAAGGAAAATGATATTGCTGATGGTGAGCTTCTTGGGTTAGGTCCAAGACTAGATTGATATCTGAGACCCTCATGCTTAGCTCAGGACCTGGTGTGATCAGACACTCATGAGGAATCAAAATGAATTACAAACCCGAAAGGAAGTTCGAATGAAAGGCCTCAAGGCGGGCACCTTGCTTGGTGGTCTTTTGAATGACACCAACTGGCCAAAGGCTCCTCTTCCTTCTAAAACCAACCAAAAATTATTCTCATGTCCACCCTCTAGATAGATGTTCCCTAAACCATCAAAAATATAGAGGCAACTTTGTGCTCAGGGAAGACTGAATCGAACCTTTTCTATTTTTCCTATTTGACGGTTTTGGCCCATATCACAGTAGATGATGTGGATTATAAATGGCCAGAATGCATACTCTGAAATGTGACTCCTCTGGGAGGTTTTAATCTATCCAAGACACAGACAAGCACGGCAGGAAAAAGTGAAAATATCTCTGCTTCATTAGTGGATATTTATGAGCTTGCCTAGGGTCGCCATGGTGACCAGAAGTCAGAAAGTACTTGTAGACACCAGTACCTGTGGAAGAGCTCAGGTAAGGGATGAAGCTACGTTTACTGACAGTAAACTATGAACCAGGTTGCTTAGCATTTGTTTATTTAATCCTCAGAAATACCCACAAGGATGTTAGTATTACCCCCAGTTAAAGCTGAGAAAACAGGCTCAGATGCACTAGCCATTTGCTGAAGACCACATAGAGTCGATCTGAACTTGGAACCCTCTAGCCCTGATGTCATTGTGAATCGGACTTCCTGGGACTGTGAGGATCCCCATGCTTTGACTCAGGTGGTGGAATTTGGCATAAAACTGTACAGAGACTTGCACGCACCCAGGAAATCGCATCCCTGGGGCTCTCAGGGTCCCCGCCAGCCTCACTCAGGATACCACAGGCCACCATTCACAAAATCCAGCTTATCTGTCACTGTTTCCTTTTTCCTCCTTTAGTTTCTTTCTTCTCTGCTCCCTGAGAAAAAGAATCAGGTTGCTTTGCTTAATCATAGTCATGTACAGAGTGGTGTTCTGGCCAAAAGTTGGTAGCTGTCTTGGATCAAGGCTCGTTCCTTGTCTCATCAGTTGAACTTGATGGTTCGTGTGGGTTCTCTGGGAAGTAGACCCTGAAGCAGTGATTTAAGCACAAGATTTCATTGGGAAGCTGCAGGGGGCAGATTGGTATGGGATTACAGAAGTGATCCAAGAAAGGGGCGGTATGTGATTGAGCCAGCTACTGCAGTAGGAGACTAGAGTTAATTCCCTAGGGAAAACCCAACACAGAACATTTGCCTCGGAATATTCTTCCTCTCAAAGGTGGAGGGAAGAGAGGTCTCTATACACCAAGCCCCTAGTGTCACTGGGTGAGGCACGCTCCCTGGGGATGTCGATTCCCGGCCACTTTCAGCTGGCTCTGCACCTCAGAAGAGCCACCTTCCTTAATTTTGGGGGGAAAAAGTCTTCAGGCTGAGAGATGCAGGTGCTGACTGCTGGAAATGGGCTAGAGCCCGCCAGAAGGTCACAGGGAACTGGGTGGGTGATGCCACCTGCTGCTACATCAGGGTTGCAGGGTTATGTGAGCAAAAGCACGGCGACCTGTGTGCAAGGGTCTGCCCTCTGGCCACTTGGCTCATATGTGAGCTGTGACAGCGCAGACACTGAGTGTGATGGGGTTTCTTCTCATAGACAATGACGTCTCCTTTCAGAAGACCAGACTGCTTTCCCAACATTGCCCATAATAACAGGCCAACATTTTGGGGCACCTGGGTGGCTCAGTTGGTTAAGCATCTGACTTCAGTTCAGGCCATGGTCTTGCACTCCACGAGTTCAAGCCCTGCGTTGGGCTCTGTGCTGACAGCCGAGAGCCTAGAACCTGCTTCAGATTCTATGTCTTCCTCTCTCTCTTTGCCCCTCTCCTGCTCACACTCTTTCTCTCTCTCTCTCAAAAATAAATAAAAATTAAAAAAAATAACAGGCCAACATTTCATGCATTATCTCATTGACCACCCAACCCCACCCCTGCAACACCCCTGTAGGGTAGGGCTATTATTTTCATTTTGCAGAAGACAAAACGGAGGCTAAGGAAACAGAGATAATAATGCCTATCTGAGGATATCCTTTTCAAAAGGTGGTTGTAATGAAAATGGCAGTGATAACAATTTACTTGAGAAGTACTTGTGCATTACTCCGGGCAGGTTTATTCACCCCACACCATCTAGAGCTTCACAAAGTGTTGCCTTTGCACACAGAAGGTCTTCAATGAGTTGTATGTTTGACTGAAGTTCTGGATTATGAACGTATTTATCAGAAAGATCTTGTCAGAGACAAAAATGCACAGGGGAATTAAGGAGATGTTTTTGTTTGGGATATCAAAATAGGGAGAGCCATCCGGGTGTGAAGGTCAAAGTAGCTGGGCAGGGTGGCTTTCCCTTAGACTTACAGAGAGCAGTACAAAAGTAACAGGTAGGGTGACGTAGAGCTAGGATTGTTTTGCAATCAGAGTAGGTCTCAGCCAGCTGAACAGGAAGTGTTTATCTCTGTGTCTGGCAGGTTTTGGAGGGACAAATAATTCGAATCTTAATCACTCATGAGACAAAGAATGGGAAGTTGAGGGTTGTCTGTGTTGTGACAGGTAAACTATGGAGTCATCTGTGAATTTTTGTAGTCATGACAAGCGTCCGGGGAGTCTTATCTAAATTGGATGGGAAAGGGGCGCCTGGGTGGCTCAGTCAGTTAAGTGTCCACCTTTGGCTCAGGTCATGATCTTGAGGTTTGTGGGTTCAAACCCTGCATCAGACTCTGTGCTGACAGCTCAGAGTGCGGAGCCTGCTTGGGAATCTGTGTTTCCCTCTCCCTCTGCCCCTCTCCTGCTCACTCTCTGTCTTTCTCTCTGTCTCAAAAATAAACAAACATTAAAATAAATAAATAGATAAATAAATTGTATGGGGAAGCGTGGTCCTTTTGGGTAAGCCATTTCCAGGAACACACAAAGGTTGGGGGGGGGATTTTGGAAAACAAAGGTTAAGGAGATGTTTGAACTGCTGCTGTTTTCCAGGATCACAGGACTCAAAAGAAAGTTTAACATTGTCAATTTCATTTAAAAAAATACGTAAAAATTAAACTATATTTAATTATATATTATGCTGCATTTGTTTAAAAAATAAAAAGACAGGTGCCTGGCTGACTCAGTCAGCGGAATATGTGACCCTTGATCTTGGGCTTGTGAGTTTGAGCCCCACGTTGGTTATGGAGATGACTTAAAAATAAAATCTTAGGGACACCGGGCTAACTTCTTGATTTCAGTTCAGGTCATGATCTCATGGTCTGTGAGATTGAGCCCCATGCCCGGCTTTGTGTCGAGCTCTATGGGAATCTGCTTGGGATTCTGTCTCTCTCCCTCTTTCTCTCTTTGCTTCTTCCCGGCTCATGTTCTCTCTCTCTCTTAAAAACATAAAATAAACATTCAATTTTTAAAAATAATTTAAAAAAAACCCAGAAACTACTCACACATACACACACACATGCAGAAAGAGCAAATTTTTTCCCCCAAAGACAAATGCATCCCTGTCACCTCTCTGCTGGCTTCCCATTGTTTTTGAGACAAAGATCTGTGTTCTTAGCCAGGCCTCCAGGCCCTACCTGATCCAGCTCCTGTTGGCCCCTCTGGACTCAGCTCAGGGCCTCCTCCTCTCTCTCTGGGCATTCCAACCTCCATTGCTCTTTCTAGAATTTTCCATGCTGGGGCGCCTGGGTGGCTCAGCCGGTTACACATCCAGCATCGGCTTGGGTCATGATCCCATGGTTCGTGGGTTCCAGCCCCACGTTGGGCTCTGTGCTGACTGCTAGCCTGGAGCCTGGTTCAGATTCTGTATCTCTCTCTCTGACTCTCCCCCGCTCGCACTGTCTCTCTCTGTCTTTCAAAAATAAATTTAGGGGCACCTGGGTGGCTCAGACCGTTGAGCGTCCAACCTCAACTCAGGTCATGATCTCACAGTCTGTGGGTTCGAGCCCCGTGTCGGGCTCTGTGCTGAAAGCTCAGAGCCTGGTACCTGCTTCAGATTCTGTGCCTCTCTGCCCCTCTCCTGCTCGCTCTCTGTCTCTGTGTCTCAAAATAAAACAAAGATGTAAAAAAATAAAAAATAAATAAATTTAAAAAAACATTAAAAAATTAAAATTTAGAATTTTCCATGCTCTCTTTTGTTTGAAAACTGTTGCCCAAGTTGTTTTCTCTGCCTCAAAAGCTCTCCACCCCTCCTGACTTCAACCCCACCCCAGTTTGGACGCTTCAATCTTTCCTGGCTACCTTTACCTTTTCGGTACAGAGAAGGTTCCTTAGTTAAAAATCCTCAGAGATCCCTCAACCACTAGAAGCTTATCAAGCACTCTGAAGCAACCATCTTCATTTGAATGTCATCTAGAATGTGTAAAAAGTGATAAATAAGTGTATCTTCCATGAGACATGTGCAATAAGAACTCCTATAACTGTACACATCCCTTTGATGTGTTTTCCCCTCAAGGTTGTCAACTGCGTGTTTGACAAGTACTATTAAATAAATCTGTGATCTATTGAAATTTTTGGTTATCAGCATCATAATAGAAATGGTTTCACAAACACAACAATATAAAGCACTATTAAGTTTTGAGCATAACTACTTTAGTAAATAGTTATTCTTTTTTTTAAAACAAAAATTCCTGGAGATCAAAATTCTTTTCCTTTAGAGCAGCACCAATGGAAATAAAATGTGAGGCACGTGTGTTAAGTTTTCCTCTGGGCAAATCAGAAAAAGTAAAACGAAAAGGTGAAATTTGTTTTGTTTTTTAAATTTTTAATTCTTTTTTAACAGTAATTTTTTAAATGTTTTTAAATTTATTTTTGAGAGACAGAGAGAGACAGCGCAAGCAGGGGAGGGTCAGAGAGAGAGGGAGACACAGAATCCAAAGCAGGCCCCAGGCTCTGAGCTGTCAGCACAAAGCCCGACGCGGGGCTCAAACCCACGAATTGTGAAATTATGAGCTGAGCCAAAACTGGACACTTAGCTGACTGAGCCATCCAGGTGCCCCTTAATTCTTAATTGCGGTGAAATATGCATAATATAACATGGACCACCGTAGCCATTTTCAAGTGTACAGCTCAGTGGTGTTGAGTACATTCACATCGTTGTGCAACCATCCTCAGAGCTCTTCCACTTTGCAAAACCCAAACTCTCTACTCATTAAATGACACCCCGTTCCCCTCTCCCCCAGTCTCTGGCAACTCCCATTCTATTTTCTGTCTCTGTGAGTTTGACTACTCTAAGCATCTCACGTAAATGGAATCATACAGCATCTGTCTTTTTTACTGACTTATTTCACTTACTAATGCCCTCAAGCCTCACCTACGTAGTGGCAGGGGTCAGCATTTCTTTCCTTTGTTTTCCTGTGGTTTGTTCATCTACTCAGGGACGCCTGGGTTTCTTCCACATTTCAGCTATTGCGAATAGTGCTATGAACATGGATGTACACATAATTTCTTCAAGACCCGGCCTTCAGTTCTTTGGGATTATACACCCACAAATAGGCTTCCCGGATCATATGATAATTTCACTTTTCATTTTTTGACAAGCTATCATACTGTTTTCCACAGCAGCCGCACCATTTTATGTCCCCACCAACATCACACATGGGTTCTCATTTCTTCTCATCCTTGCTAACACTCATTATTTTTTATAGTAGCCATCCTAATGGGTATGAGGTGGTGAAATTAATTTTAATAAGACATTTTATTCATCCCAGTGTATCTAAAATATGACCGAGTCTACATACAATCAATAAAAAATTATTAATAAGGTATTTTACATTTTTTGGTGCTAGCCTTTGAAATGTGTTATATATTTTATTCTTAGAGCATAGTTCAATGAAGGCTAGGCACATTTCACTCAGTGGGGTAAGCAACTCTTGATTTCAGCTCAGGTCATGAGCTCACGGTTCATGGGTTGTAGCCCCGCATTGGGCTCTGCGCTCACAGCACGGAGCCTGCTTCAGGTCCTCTGTCTCCCTCTCTTTGCCTCTCCCCTCCACAAAAAAGAAATGTTAAAAACATTTTAATAAAAATTTAATAAAAAAAGAGACTAGCCACATTCAATTTCCCTGTAGCCACATGTGGCTAGTGTCACCCATATTGGATAGCCTGCCTATAGGGCATTTAACTCCGTTAACTATTATGTATTCATTGGTGGGCATTTCTGTCTGGCTGTCTCCCTCGTTAACTCCAAGCCCCAGGAGGACAAAGAATGTGTGTGTTTTGCTCATATGCAGTCGCTTGCTGAAGCCTGGCAAAAACCAGGTACTCAATAAGCATGTTTAAATAAATGAATGAATTAATGAAGAGTGTCACTATTAATATCTTTTTGTCCTGATTTTGTTCAGACTCATTTGTAGTTAATTTCTAGGAATAATTTGCAATGCTTTGTTCCTTGACCTGCTTTCCAGGCCTGCTTCTTCGCTCCTGGGAAAGCAGAGAAATAAATGTTACCCAGGCAGCTCCTAGATCTGTGTCTGTGAAGCGATGGAAATAGCAAGTAAATGCTATTGTAAGGGAGGAGAAATTTCTTTCTTCTACCCAACTTAAGTTTTTGGCTGGGTCTTTATAACAAAAGGCAGATTTACAAGAGAAAAGCATCCAAATTTATTTAAGGTAAGTTCTATGTGACATGGGAGCCTTCATAAGGAGACGGAGACCAGAGGAAGTGTTTAAACTGGAGTATTTTTACACTTGGTTTGATGAAGAGTGGGAAGTCATGGAAAACGTGTTAGGACAAAAGGGGTATGAGCTAAGAGGAAAAAACTGGAGGAAATTTAGCAAGGCCTGTTTGTCCTGATTTCTCTCAAAGCCTCTTGGAGTCCTGGGGATAAGGATGGTCCTTTCCTCTGGATAGAAGGAGGGCATTTCTCACATGAGCATCTCATGACCTGCCTCAAGGGAAGGCCAAAGAATCCTTTCTGCACCTGCTGATTCTCAAATTCTTTCAGTGTAAAATATTCAATAAGTCAAAGTGCCATATTTTCAGTTGATGTGTCCCAAGCCCTGTCACAACAATACACAGCTAACTGGGTTCACTGGAGGATAAATATTATCTCTCTAACACCAGGAAGATTTGAGAATACAATCTTCGTCTCTTTAGGATTTTTTAAAAAAGTTTTTGTGCTTTTTTAAAATTTATTTTTCAGAGACAAAAAGAGACAGTGCGAGCAGGGGAGGGTCAGAGAGAGAGGGAGGTACAGAATCTGAAGCAGGCTCCAGGCTCTGAGCTGTCAGCACGTAGCCCAACACGGGGCTCAAACCTACAAACAGCGAGATCATAACCTGAGCCGAAGTTGGACGCTTAACTGACTGAGCCACCCAGGCACCACTCCCCCCGCCCCAATTTTTTTAATGCTTATTTATTTTGAGAGAAAGAGAGCATGGGTGGGGTAGGGGCAGAGAGAGAAGGAAAGAGAGAGAATCTCAAGCAGGCTCTGCCTGTCAGCACAGGGCCCGATGTGGGGCTTGATCTCACAAACCATGAGATCATGGCAGTGAGCTGAAATCAGGAGTCTGACACTTAACCAACTGAGTTACCCGGGTGCCTTTAGAATTATTTTCAGTGTAAATCAAGGAAGAGCAAGGGTTAACTATACATCATCAGCATTCCAAGGTGGAAAATGTGTATGCAGTGGCTGAGAACCTGTCTCATAGGAGGCCCCACGTGGGAGTGGAGGGAGGGTGGGGCATTTCTGTCCTTTATGAGTTTCCCACGTGGCATGTCAGGCCCCCCACCCTGGATTTTGTCACAGGACCACTAGTTGCCCACACAGAGCCTTTGAATGTATTAGAGAGAGGTGATCTCTGGGGGGAGTGGGTGGAGCATGGGCTGGATTTTAGCATAGTCTCACTTCCTTGTAAGTTCAGCCTCAAGTGCTGGTCCTGCAAAGTCTCTCTAGAGGAGTCGCTTTTCTGAGTTGAGCTTCCCTTAACTAAGTACACCAGGTTGATAGACAAAAACAAAAGGCCCGGGGTGCCTGGGTGGCTCAGCAGTTAAGTGTCTGACTTTGGCTCAGGGCATGATCTCACGGTTTGTGGGTTCGAGCCCTGTGTCAGGGCTGAGCTGTCAGCACAGAGCCTGGAGCCTGCTTCAGATCCTGTGTCTCCCTCTCTCTCTGCCCCTCCCCCGCTTGTGCTCTGTCTCTTTCTGTCTCCCCAAAATAAATAAATGTAAAGAAAAAAAACCCCAAAATGCCAACTGATTATCTTTCTTTGAGAAGTTACAGTCACAGGGATTCAGATAGCAATGTTATTATGAATAGTCAGGACATTCTAAGCTAGTCACATGAATTCACCAATTCAACTCTCACAATAATCCCATTATACTATCACTAACTCCATTTTTAACATATGAGGAGTCTGAGGCTCACAGAGGCTAACAATCTGTCCAAGGTCACCTAGCAAGTAAATGACAAAGATGGAATTTGAGCCCAACTGTCCGTGTCTTTAGGCAAGGCAATGAGAGGTCACACTTTCCTTAGTTGTTGCTGACTTGGGACCATAAAGGTCACTATTGCTCCTTCACCTTGTTTCTTACTTGTGTTTGGACAGCCACCCATCAGAATTGGCCCAGTCTTTTCTTAGATGTGCTGATACGTTCCTGGCATCTGGGTGGCTCAGTCGGTTGAATGTAAACTCTTGGCTTCAGCTCAAGTCATGATCCCAGGATTGTGGGATTGAATCTAGTATCAGACTATGTGTTGAGTGTGG
Organism: Suricata suricatta; assembly: GCF_006229205.1. Classification (NCBI taxonomy): domain Eukaryota; kingdom Metazoa; phylum Chordata; class Mammalia; order Carnivora; family Herpestidae; genus Suricata; species Suricata suricatta. The sequence continues at coordinate 18,801,010 of NC_043712.1, read as the reverse complement.
AGCCTGCTTAAGATTCTGTGTGTGTGTGTGTCCTTCTGCCCCTCTTCCCCACTTGCTCTGTCTCTCAAATAAATAAAATGAAAAAAAAAAAAAAAGATGTGCTAATACAGTCACACATCAGGGGTACAAAGCCTGGGATCCACTCCGTGTCCCTCAGGGGACTGTGACTCTGCTCTGGATCCTGGCTCAAGACTTCAGGGACCCTTTGGAGGACAATTGCTTCACCCTCATTTCCTAGTTATTTCGAGACATCTCCCCAGAGTCCCCAAGTTCTGACAACAAACACCCACTCCGATAACCAGAAAACCTACACCAGTCGAAAAATTTCAGAGGACGGATTGTCTAGTATTGTTCTCTTTATACAATAAACTTTTGAAATGTTGCAAGCAAACAAAACAAAACAAAACAAAACCCATTCTGGAATGTGTAGAAATTTCGATGCTTTCAGGAAGCTGGCTGTTAGAGGAACCCTCATGAAGGCTTTTGTTAGGTGGAGGACCAGATTTGTAAATCAAACAATTACCCCCCTCCCAGCCAGATCAAAACAACAGTCCCCACCTCCCGGCATTTACGACAGACTAGAAACCGTGCAAGGGCTGCACCTTCATCATTATCATCATTTCTCTCTCTCTTCGTAACAGCTTTATTGTGACATAATTCACACACTGTGCCTTTTACCGTTTTAAAGTAGACAATTTGGTAGTTTAAATATATTCACAAGGGTGTGCAGCTGTCACCACTACCTCATTCCATAACATTTCCATGATCCCAAAAAAGAACCCCCTTGCCAGTTAGCCCTCACTCCTTGTTCCTCTCCCCCCTCCCCACCCCTGCTCCTGGGTAGCCACTAACCTACTTTCTGTCTCTACAAGATCTGTCTGTTCTGAACATTTTAGATAAGCAGAACTACACAATATGTGGTCTTTTGTGCCCGGATTCTTTCACTTAGCATGTTACTAAGGTCCATCCATATTGCAGCCTGTATCAGTATTTTACTCCTTTTTATGATCAAATAATATTCTATTGATGGGTAAGCCACATTTCATGAACCTACTCATCAGTTGCTAGGCATTTGGGTTATTTCCACTTTCTGGCTACCCCCGTCTCTTAATCCTCTTGTCACCCATTAAAAGCATACATTGTCCTCCGTGGATTGAATGAGTTACATTTTCCTACAACGCTGAAAATGACAAATCTTTCCAGGAAATCACTGACTGGCCTTACAATCTCAGAGACCAGTCAAGCACTGGTTCAGGAAAAGAATAGGTGTTTCGGAGTTTAGCTTTCTTTCCAACCCCATCTCTAAGTTTGATCAGGTGAAAGTGTCCTGCACTGTGAATCCAGCTTCTCCTTGAGTGCAGAGATGATCCTATTGAAAAGTTCTGGCATTGTTTTATGCTCCCAGTGCTTGGTGGACTCCAGGAGACCATCTGGTCCTTCCCACAGCCCACAGGATTCTAGCAGAGAGCACGGTGGATCAGATGTTCCACTTTGCAGGCCTGGCTGATTCCAAATACCCCATCTGACAGTTAATAGGGGCGTGACTTTGGACAAGTTACTTAACTTCCCTGAGCTTCAGTCTGGTTATTATAGAAAGGGATTAAGAGTTGCTGTCAGAACCAAGTCAAGCATTAGCGCAATGCCTGTCATGTTGGAAACTCAACTACTGGCTTCCTATCTACCTATTTGTGGTGGGAGAAATCTCTGTGCCAAGTTACACCCACCAAATCCAGACATGCTGGTTCTTTTCCACTAACCAACCCTAACTCCTCTGCTCCCCACTCCCCCATTATCCTTCCTGGCTAACTTCTCACTCTTCTGATCGAATTTTAAATGCCACTTCTTTGAGAAAGCCCTCATGCCCCTCTTCTTAAAGCACTTTGCATTTCTGATTACTGTATCAGTTTGCAACTTCCTATTTACTTTAATCTTTTTTTTTTTTTTTTTTTTTTGGTCCATCAGCTGTGCACTCCACCAGGGAGTGTCTTGCTCCCTATTTCCTCAGTAGGAACAGTGGTCTAGGATCGTGGCAGGCATTCCTCAAATATTTATGGAAAATAGTCCAACTCGTTCCTTGAACTGAGTTTCAGGGAGGGAAGGCTCCTCCTCTAAATCACACAGCCTACGTGGCATATCTGTCTCCACACTCCATCCCCTGAACCTGGTAAGAATTCTTCTAACGTGGTGTCCTCCTGTATATTTGAGTGCCAAGAAAAATTCCACAAAGGGGAGAGTAAAAAAGAGGGCAAAATAGGGAAACCTCTTTGTGTTTGGCCTGGCTCTTCCCCTCCCGACCTTAACGCAGGCGTAGTGTAGCAATAACGACGTGGCACAGCAGCGACCACAACCAAAACAGCGAAGGATCTGGCAGGCAACGGAGGCGGGGGCTGAGCGGAGAAAGGGGTCAAGACAGAAGACAGATCATACGCAGGCGCAGCCGAGACATTCCGCTCTTCCTCCCCCGCCCCTCCCTTCCCGGTCCAGTCACCAGGCGCCGTGTGCAGTCAGCTGACGCGGTGTTGCGGTGTCACGTGACGGCGGGCGGGGCGCCGCCGCAGCGCGCAGGCGCAGATCCTAGGCGCCTGGGTCAGCTGACCCGAGGGGGTGATCGAGCCGTTCTAGGCCGCTTCTCTCGGCCTCCGAGTCGCCGCCGCCATGGCCAGCCAGTCGCAGGGCATCCAGCAGCTGCTGCAGGCCGAGAAGCGGGCAGCCGAGAAGGTGTCGGAGGCCCGCAAGCGTGAGTTTCGGGGTGGGGCGGCCAGGCGTGGTGCCAGTGCTCGGAGCGCGGCCAGGCCGCGGGAGGGTGTAGGTAGACGAGGCCCGAAAAACTACGGCGTGGCGGGGTGGTGACAGTCGCGGGAGCTTGTCTCCAGACTATCTGGATCTGAGGCTCTGGAAGGCTTGAGTGTCGACCGGAAGCCGTGATGTGGGGGTAGGAGGACGTGGAGATAGTAATAGGTGGATGACCTTCTTGGGGTCTGGGACGCTTGCGAAATGGGCTATCCAGACGAAACTCGTCCTAACCCCTGTCACTTGCGCCTTTGGGTTGTTTTGTCTCCGTGTCCAAAGCAACCGTAATCCATGCTGTTGAGCACAGACTCCCCTTTGCCGCGTCTGCTTCTCTTGTTCGTTAGCCAAGGTCTATGTGTCTGTTCACTTTCCCCCCATCAGTACAGCTGGCATCGTAGTCCGGGGCGCTAGATTTTCTGAGGCCCTGGTCCCAGCCTACTTCGTTAACTCCTTAAAAAAAAGATTAAAAAAAATACGGTTAATATGTGTCAGACGCATCACCCTGTGCACCATGGTAATCAGAGTCCCAGAGAAGGAAGCCAATACTGGGTGGGTTAGTTGCAGGTGAGATGGGGCCTACAGTTAGAAATGTAAGGTTGCTAAGGAATTTCATGGGGAGATCTAATCTCCTCCAAGGCCATTCTCCTTCCATCAGTCAAAGTCCTCCCCTGGATGCAAATAGGACTTCCCCACCACCTTCACAGTTTAGCGCCTGCAGAAGAAAGACCAAATTCCTTTTTTTTCCCCTTAGCAAAACAATACAGTTTATTAAGTAAAAGTACAAAACTCTCAAGAGTGAGAGGGGTTCTGACTGGCTTGTCCAAGGCCAGATTCCTTAATAGGGTGTAGGCAGCGCTTTTGGATCGGTCTCTAGCTTTCTTTCCTTCAACTAATTTTTGGGTTCTCTCCTCCAGCCACCCCGGACCACCGTGATGCCTTATTTCACCTGCAAGCCTTGGCACAGCTGTTTTCTCCGATGAAAAGTGCCTTTTCCTAGTCTCCTCTCTCTTTAACACTTAGTCTTCCTTCAGATCTCAATGTTTAGGCAGCAGTTCTTCCAGGAAGCCTTCCTTGCTTTGTCCAGACTAGGCTGAGGTCTTTCCTAAGACCCTATTTCTGTCCTCACGATGTGATAACCGTTTTTTTTTTTTTTTTTTTTTTTATGGGGCTTAGTCACTAGACTAAGCTCCTGGAGTACATGGACTGTGTGTAATTTAACTAGGCATGTGTTTCCCCATCTGGTGAGATAGGTATCTCTCTCCCTGTTATACAGATGGGCGATGCAAGGCTTAGCGAAATGATTTGATCATACCGTCGGAAGAAGCATAGCAGGACATATATAGGCCTCTTTTCCCATGCAAGGATTATGACCCTTAGTGATTCCTTGATGTTTTCTTATTTATAAGACTCACACTTGTATCCCCACACCCAAGTAGATTTCAAGCACGGCTCTTATACTTTCTGGACTAGAGGTTGTGTGATACTCTGCATTTCATGGGAAAAGCTTTCTTTGAGGGAGCTGGGGATGGGAACAAGCCCTTTGTTCTTGCCCTGGTGACCGGAAAGTTCTGTGTTCTTAATAGAATATTTCTCATCATGCTCTTGATTAAGTATTTCCAGAATGACTTCTCAGGTTTGTCCTGTGACGGCTCTTAAGTAACAGAAGTTGTGTCTGTTGGGTAGTACGTGAGATTATTTAGGGGAAGTGCAGGAACAAATACTTGGACCACGTTCAGAATAATTCTGAGTGTCTTGGAGGTAGGGATCGTGTTTTTACATTTTTCTTTAAAGGAGTGAGTTTATGTCTAATACACGTCTCGGAATTTGCTGTAATTAGAAACAGAGGTATTGACAAGAGCTACAATTTGAAAGCTATCACCGCCTTTTTTGATCTGTAATTATGGTTAACTCGCCCAGTTCGGAATTGGGAAGAGGCAGTACATCATGCGGCAAAGTGATCCAACTTTGATTTTTCCTGAAATCGTTGCTTTGGACCATAAAACTTAAAAAAAATTGTGATGTAGAACAATAAAATACAGGCTCCCACAAAAATGAGATTTACAAGAAATATGATTGCCTGCTCAAGGATTTATTTTTGGTTTTCAAAGAAGCCTATCACCATTAAACTTTGAAGATACCCGATGGGCAGAGAATGATTTTATCTTAATTCAGAGAGCTGTGGCAGTTGGGAGTGACCAAGAGAGTGGAATTGTGAAATTATGTGGCGCTAGCACGTTTGAGCCAGAAGTGTTTTTTGTAGGTTGTTGGTTTAGAAAAGACTTTCCGCTCTGACGATTGGCTTTGAAGCTGGGTGATGAGGGGGACACACGTGGCCGACAGGGCGGGAAGTTAGCTCGCTGGGCCGGCAGTACGCTCTAGACACTCCTGGAGGAAACCTACACTTGCATAGGCTTTGGGTTTCTAGAAAGATCTGTTGGTTGTTTCACCAGAAACATGATGGAGTGTTGATGTGGGACATTATACATACGGAACCCTCTTCTG